>NW_026068034.1:465501-551196 GCF_014885135.2 Alexandromys fortis
CCCCCCTTCACCCTTCCTCCCCCTGAATAAACATTCAACCTCACCCTGCATGTCGTGTCCATCCATGTTTCTGTCTTCTGCCCGCCCACCATGTGTCTCCCAGCCTGGGACCAGCCACTGCTCAGGGACCAGCAGCCGTCTCTGCCTGGGGCCCCCTGCCTGCCGACACATGGCCTGCCACCACCATTTGGGACCTACAGCATTTCTGCTGCCTACTGCCGCGGGGATCTTGCAGCATTTTTTAAAAAGAAAAACAGACACTGTGATAGTCTATAGGGACTTTTGAAATTAAACTAAATGCATTTTGCATTGTGATATGGCTACAAATTTATGGGAGCCAAGGAGAAGAATGTGATGGTTTGAATCAAAATAGGTTCATAGGAAATAGCACAATTAAGAGGTGTAGCCTTGGAGTAAGTGTGTCACTTGGGTGGACTGTGGGGTTTGCTCTCACTGATGCCTGCTACAGTACCATGTCTGCCTATGCAGCCATGCTTCCTGCATGACAATAATGAACCAAATCTCTGCACTATAAACCAGCCCCAATTAAATGTTTTCCTTCAAAAGAGTTTTTGTGGTCATGGTGTCTCATCAAAAATAAAACCCTACTTAAGACAGTTGTAAAGGCTCTAGTCTAAGATCAGGTGGGCCTGGTGTTTTGGGCCTCTAGTGGAGAAAGCAGATGGCAATGATGGGAGCATGAGAAATGCACCCATCTCAACAGCCAGAAAGCAGGGAAGATGGAGAAAGGAAATGGTGTCCCAAATCTCTTTTAAGGGCATACCTCCACTGGCCTACTGACCCATAAGACCCCTGGTCAAAGAAAGGGCTACAGCCTCTCATGTACAGAATTCTAAAAACATGTAACATCCATGCTCTAGACTAGCCCAGACAATCACACATGCTCTCAATCTCCCTTCGATTACACCATCCCTGGGAATTCTCTCAAGTGGGTCTATACAATTAATAAAGTCCCATCTCCTATAAATGGCCATGTTTACTAACTTCTACATTCTTTTAAACCCAGAGTCCCACTCCTTCTAGAAAGAGTTTTGTCAATTACTGGTCATAGAACCAATGCTCTCAGAACATTTAGTAAGCTTCCTTCTTACATATAAGAAAATGCATAGCCTTGAACTAAGATTCAGTGAGATCTAGGATAAGAATGATAGTCATAAGGATTTTCTTTGTTTCTGGCTTGCTTGGTCCAACACCATTCTAATATGTTTAATCCAGGACTTTTTTGTCCTTTTTTTCCCTCCCTTATAGAAATTCCCTCTTTATTTGAGATCCAAACCAGTTCTATCAGTGGTATTATGCTCTACAGCTGTGTAGCGGGTGGGATAGTCTTGTGATTTAAGTCATTTCTCAGGAATAGAGTTGACATCTGATTAGACAAGGTGATTTCTCCTGACTTCTTTAGCTGGGGTTATTGCCTCTGTATAAGAAGTGGAATTTGGTGACTCCCTCTCCACTTTCAACCATCAGTCCCGTTAATCTTACTGAAGACTTCTGATTTATATGCAGTCTGTGCAGGTAGCCAGATGCCATATGCTGTTAATTTCTGATCCCATGAAGGCAGATCATACAGCTGGAAATGATCGAGGAGAAAAGCATGTTCTTTTGTTCAATGAGACAAAGCCTGTTGTGTATTCTGCTTCTGATGCTTAAAAGATTTTTTTCCTTACTGCACAGTGTGTAGGGCTGAAAGTTTTGAACTCTTCACTTCAGAAATTACTTTTCCAGACAAAAGAGCAAAACAATGTTTGTTTAAATTGTCCTCTGGAACATGGCTGGGAGTGTTTACAACATTTCTGTGACGTTTTAATCCAGGAGGGAGTACTTGGAGAAGTATTTAGAGTGCTTTTCACTAAATCAGATGCTTTATAGTGTTGGAACCTTTAAAAAAAAAATCCTTTCAAAGGCTGAAGCTCTGGGTGGAGAGAAACAAAATAGCCCATGCATTCTCAAGGGTAAGAATGACTTGTAGCAAAACAGACTTTCCCTTTAACTCTCAAAGCCTGCATCATTTTAAACTAACATGGGATGTTCGCATAATGGTTCACAGAATTGCATAGTCATGTCAGATCCTTTAACAAAGGCCCTGGGGAGAGGAGAGGAGAAAGGGAGAGAGGAGCAGTGGGGGAGGAGGTGACAAAAGAACAGAGGCTAGCACTTTGAAAGTAAGCTAAAGCAGCAGCAGGGTAGACAGAGAAAATTTTCTGTTTCTTTTTTATGTTTGCTGAGCTTTTCCAAAGCATTTAGCTGCTTGAAATCTCCTCAGGTATCATGAGCCATAGCAATTCAACAATAAAAGTATCCAAGTAATTGACCTGGTTTGTACAGTTGGTTCTTTATAGAGGAGGAAAGCTTTTAATGATGGGCTTTTCAGAAGATTCTGACGAATTCCATCAGACTAAGGGAATGAATGTTCAACTGTTGTCTTTAAATTTCAAAAGATGGCCATTTGTGTTTATATTTTTGTTTGCTGAGTTTCTTTTGGCAAATTGCATTATACTATTATAAACATGGAATTAGTACCAAGTTCAAAAACTCACTTTGTGAGTCTTTCTTATATGTAAGAAAATACATATAGTATTTGAGTTAAAGATCTTTGAAAGTCTTTTGATATACTCCTGTTTCTGAAAAAAAAAATAGTTTGCCTTTTTTGGATGGGAGGGGGGACAATTCTTTCAAAGCACTATACCACTGAGCTACATCTCAGTCATAAATTGCTTTCCTTATTAATAATAATGTACTAAAAAAATATTCTAGGTCTTAGAATTCACTTCAGATTCAGAATCAACACTGCCGTAACTTCTACTAGGACACACTATCAGCAAGCAGAACATAAGCCCTAGACTTCCCTTCCTATAGTTAAATAGGGAAGGGAAAATGGCTGAAAGTCAGTGAACACTGACTGTAAAGGAACTGCTCAAATGGTGAATACTAAGCTTTTCCCTTTTTTTTTTGTTTATTTTTTTAGTTGTTGAAAAAAATTTCCGCCTCCTCACCATTTCCCATTTCCCTCCCCCTCCTCCCATACATCACTCCCCAACTCCATTTCCCCTCCCTCTCGAGACTGAAGAGCAGTCCAGATTTATCCTTCCCAAAACTTCTTCCAGTGTCAGACATCCATCATCTTCAAGTCTACATGGCACATTTGTAATTTTGTTTAATACTTTCATCTGGACTGTCTCTAAAACACTCAACACTGTGCTTCAGGAAGCTTAAGAGACAAACAACTACACATTATTTGTAAGTTTAATTCACAGTTGCTAGAGAAAAGGAGGGCAAGCAATTTGATAATAAACATTATCACAGGTGAGCTTACAATAATCTCATCAATAAGGTTTAACTCTGCTCTCAGTATCTGGAACACACAAGAGCACACACAGGAAAGACAAAATGGAGGACAAGAGCTATAGACACTGAGAAGCAGAACTGAAGTCTCTTAAAAACAAACAAAAAAAAAAATAAGATGATAAGTGCTCCATGAGGAAGCTGCCTACTTAATAGTTGTCAGCACGCCTCATCTAATGACCATCCACCACCAGAGCTCCTAGGTCAACAGCTCTTTTAGGGACTGGATTGCTAGGTTCCAGTAGGACTGTCTAGATCTAAAAGAACAAAGTGGGGGAACAGAGAGGAACAAGGATCTTGACAAGGTTCTCAAGGGTACACTGATAGTCTGCAACATCGTGCATCATCAAATGCCCTGTGGAACTAGATCAAACTCTTGGGAATCTAGCTATCACAGCTAATAAAGCATTATCTGCCTCTGAAACCCCCAAATGAAAATGTGATTCACTTACAGCTATGCATGCCCATAGATTTGTCTTGCAATGCTAGTGATTAAATGTGGCTTGCTGGACAACTGTAGCAATGATCAGTTTCTGTCTCAATGTCTGTAAGTGCTGCTGCAGCTAGTGTGTTGATTTCATTGTCCAACAGATAAGCAATGTGGCTCTGTATTGACACTCATTTTCCAGAAGAGGACAGAAAAAAAATTCAGAAACTGAAGGAGACCAGTCACTAAAATACAAACAACCAGCCTGTTTTAATTAGGTCACAGATATAGTAAATTGACTGATGTACTAAGTGAATTCTCACTAAGTGTACTTTGTTAAAATTTGCAAGGACCTCCTATTATGTTACCTGCTAAGATTTCATAATGCAGGGAAATGATGCAACACTTTGTTAGATGCAAACATACAGCAAGGCAACTCTGAAACTGTTGGGGTTATCAATTGTTCCAAATTCTAGTAAAATTATGGATTCTGTGATGGTTTGAATGAGAATGACCACTATAGGTTCATATGGTTGAATGCTTAGTCACAAGGGAGTAGAACTATGAGAAGGATTAGACGTGTCCCTGTTTGAAGTGTGCTGCTAGTGGTAGGCTTTGAGAGTTCATAAGCCCATGCTAAATCCAGTGTCTCTGGTCTCTGCCTGCTTGTCCTTGTTTGTGTTGGCAAATTCATTCTTTCATTGGCATTCAAGCCTTTTTCAGGACTCCAACATATACTAAAGACCAAATAAGGCATCAAACATTACAGACTGAAAAAAATTACTGGATTCTTAAATTTCTGATGATGTACAGCCATTGTTGGACTAGCCTGTAAGTCACTGTGATGGATGGGATGGATGGATGGATGGATGGATGGATGGATGGATGGATGGATGGATGGATGAATGGATGGATGGATATTTATTCCATCAGTTCTGTTACTTTAGAGAACCCTCTGAAATGTAAATAAGCACCAATTTAATGCTTTCTTTTAGGTTTCCTTGGTCATGGTGTCTCTTTACAACAATAGAACAATAACTAAGGCACTGAGGGCTAGATTAACAACTCCAATTCCAGAACTGGGGAGACAGCAGTCAGTAAAGAGCTTAATACGCAAGGAGAAAGACCTGAGTTCAATTTCCAGAGCCCAAATGAGATGTGGGCTGGGCAATGGTGGTACACACTGCTGGGAAAGATGTACCAGTTAAGATCCCTGAGGCTCACTGGCAAGTCAGCCTAGCCTTAGTGAGTCCCAATCCAGAGTGCCCCTGTCTGAAAAAAAAACAAGGTAAATGGCATTCCTGAGGAATACCACCTAAGGTTGACCTTTACCTCCCAACCATTCATGCGTATGCATTTATACACACACACACACACAACTCATACACTTGCACACACATGATCACATATGCATGTGTATGCATGATCACATAAGCACAACCAGGTCTAGTTGTAAAACAAATCTTAAAAGAAACAAAGGAAATGTGAGTCACACATATAACCTATCAAGATTTTGGTTTTAAGAAGGATACTTTCAATAAGAAAGGTTTGGCAAAAAAGAATAAAACATTTCTGATTTTAAAACCGACATTTTATAGGACTTCAATAATAATATAAAAGCTGTCTTAAAAATAACAAGGCTATAACAGAAAACGTAAAGGATGTACTTATAATTGAAGAAAATATTCAAGAAGTGAAAAAAGGAACATAATAGTAGTAAGTCTGCACATGCCTGGAGATGAGGGTAGTGAAAGTGTAGCCAAGAGTCCCCCAGCATTTCAGAGGCTAGCACTTCACAGATTTAAGATACTGACTCCTAACAGTGGCCAGGACTGCACCTACACACTGTGTCTGACCCTCCCAAACAGCTCAGAGCTCAGCACCATCTGCAGTGGGGAGAATGAGTCCCTGGATGGAATCCCGAACCAAGTCAAGTGTTTTTGTGTTGTTCTTTCCTTTATAAAAAATGATTTAAGTATAAATTGGATAAATAATAATGACCTGGTTTGATAATGTGATTTGTGAGAAAAATTGTTTTTCTTTAAGAGTTCACTATGTCCACAAGTAGGTCTAAGTTGTTTGTTTTTTTTTTTTAATGTATAATTGTATGTAAAGAGGAAGGACAATAACAAGCATGGTTAAATACTACCATCTCAATAAAGCTGAATAAAGGACACTTGCTTTTCCCTTTGCTGGTTTCATAACTTCCCTGGAACCCTAACACTGTTTCAAGAAAGGGTTGGGCTTTGCTTCTTTTGGTGTGGGTACAGATGTTCATGTCACAGCTCTACCACTTCCAGGCTATGTGACCTGTAAAAACCAGTATTGTAACGACTGTATGCTTTTCTTCTTATTTGAAACTAGAGATTAGGGACTGGAAAGATGACTCGGTGATTAAGAGTACTTACTGATCTTGCCAAGGACCTGGGTTCAGTTCCTAGCCCTTACACAGCTGTTCACAACCATCCATAACTCCAGTCCAGTAGAACCAATGTCCTTTTCTGAACATCATGGGCACCAAGTGGTGCCCATACCCACATGATGCACATATGTAAATGCAGACAAAACATTCATATATAAAATAATCTCTAAAATGTTTTTAGTAAAGTAAAGATCAGTAACAGTGTTGGCTCAAGTTGTGGTAAGTAAATGAAGATCAGATCATTTATATGAAGTATTTAGAAAAGTGCAAGACACTAACCCCATCTTTGCCATTTTCTTGACATTCCTTTCCAAATATAACACTATCCCTCCCCATTTCATCTGACTACTCTGTCTTAGATCAAGTCAACCCTAACAATAAGACAAAAGCAAGCAGATAATGGGGGTGGCCATCAGTGTTCTACATTTCTAGCTGCAGGCTACAGGTACAGGGTCCCTGACTCTAGGATCCTCTTTTAACCTTATATCCAGTTGCTGTTAGAGAAATCTGTGAACTTTGTACATGTAACTTTTTTTACATTTATAGTAAATCAAAACCTTCCTTAGCTGTATAGATGGAAATCCAACTCTTTTCATTGAGAACATAAGGACCACAATAAGCTTCTTTGTTCTGATCCATAGACCTTCCTTCACAGAAGCCTCAGTGAAGTACTTGTTGGTTCTGTGAACACAGAAGTCTGTCTAGAAGCTGCCTGTTCTATCCAGAACAGCATTTCACCCATTCTCATCAATCCAACCCACGTTCACCCTCAAAATGTCTTGAAGTCTGATGGTAATGCCTCTGTGCACATGCCAAAACCCCATGAATATGTCACTCACACAGCACTGTGCTAGAACCATGTAGGTGCCATGATTATGAGGTGTGCTCTGTTTTATGCATGCCTCTGCCTTTGAAAAGGCAAGGGTGCAGAAGCCTATGGGTATGTTTCCTTCACTACTTTTATAGGGATGAGCAATGGGCGAACCTCATATCTCACTTCAACACCTTCTGTTCAGAAGCTCACATTACTTAGTGCTGCTTCTCGCAAAATTCACTAGGTAAAGAGAGGTCAGTTTAGGGCTTGCCTCAAGAAAGATTCTCAAAGGCTGGAGAAATCATTCAAGCCGTTAATTGTCGGATAAACTTTTTGTACATTATAAAGATGTGACTCTGCCTAAGGCGCCTTCTGATTGGTTTAATAAAGAGCTGAATAAATAGCTAAGAAGGAGAGAATAGACAGGGTTTCTGGAAAGAGAGAAGAACTCTGGGAAGAAGACAGTCAGGGAGACACCAGCAAGACCACTGAGTAAATCAGACATACAGAATGGAAGAGAGGTAAAATGACACATAGTAGAATGCAGATTAATAAAAGCAGGTTAATTGAGTTATAAGAGCTAAACTAAAGGTCAAGCTTTCATAATTAATAAGAAGTCTCCATGTCATTATTTTGGGGCTGGTGGTCCCAACGAGAAAGTACTACTACAGGCCAGTCTCATAACTAAACAACAAGAAAGACTCTTAAAAGGTTAAGATTGCATTTTCTCCCTTTTCAGCATTATATAATTTTCCCACACAGTACTGTATTATTACATATGAACATTTTTTTTATTTAAGTGCATATTACATATTGAGTATTATCACCCCACACCTCCCTTCTCACCTCTTTCTCCACCCTCCTCTCTCACCATCAGTCCCTTTTGTTCTCCAGATAGCTTGGCTTCCACTCTCATGTCATAAACATATGACATATATGTATTGATGTAGGATGTCCTTCTATATATGTGTTGCTTTTATTGGTTGATGAATAAAGCTGCTTTGGTCAATGGCTTAGCAGAGTAAAACAAGGTGGGAAATCTGAACAGAGATATAGAGAGAAGGTAGGCATAGTCAGAGAGATGCCATGTAGCTGCCAAAGGAGAAAGATGCCCTGGAACCTTTCCAGTAAGCCAGAGCCTCGTGATGATACATAGATTAATAGAAATGGGTTAATTTAAGATATAAGTAAGAGCTGGCCAATAAGAAGCCTGATCTAAGTCGGGCAGTGGTGGCACACGACTTTAATCCCAGCACTCGGGATGCAGAGGCAGACGAATCTCTGTGAGTTTGAGGCCAGCCTGGTCTACAAGAGCTAGTTCCAGGACAGGTACAAAAGCTACAGAAAAAACCCTGTCTCAGGAGAAAAAAGAAGAAGAAGCCTGATCTACTAGCCAAAGCAGTGTTATAATTAATATAGTCTCTGTGTGATTATTCAGTCTGGGCGACCAGGAAATGAATGAGCAGTCTTCTACTACAATGTATCCATATATGTATACTTCTATACAAATATCAACAAAGTATGAGAGAAAGCATATGACATTTGTCTTTCAAAACTGGAATAGATCGCTTAAAATAATTATCCAATTACATCTTTTTAGCTGCAAATGACATAATTTCATTCCTTATAGCTGTACAAAATCTTACTGCAAATATACCACATTTTTCTTCTCCAGGCTTCTGTTGTCAGATACCTAGTTTGATTCCATAATTCAGCTATTGTGAATAGTGCCACAAAAAAGACCAATGTGCCAGTATTTCTGTAATAAACTGCTTTTAGAGTCCTTTGGGTAAACGCCCAAGAGTGGTATAATTAAGTTAAAAAATAGTTCTAATTTTTTTTTTTTTTTTTTTTGGTTTTCTGAGTCAGAGTTTCTCTGTGTAACAGTCCTGCCTGTCCTGGAACTCAATTTGTAGAATAGGTAGGCCTCAAACTCACAGAGAACCTCCTGCTTCTGCTTCCCAAGTGCCGAGAGTAAAGGCATTGGCCATCATTTTAGTTTTATAAGGAAACACTATTTTGGTTTTTTAAGGAACATCATATAGATTTCCATAATGGCCGGACTAGTTTACACTCTTACCAGAAGTGAACCAGATTTTCCTCTGCCTGAGTCTTCAGCAGCATTTGTTATTACTTCTTCTTTTGCATTTACTTTAGTGTATGCATGTATGGCAGTAGATGCCCAAGTGTGTTTGCATAAGCACATGTGTAAAAGGCAGAGGTCTTATACTACATAAAGGTAGATGTAAACAGGAATGTAAGAACTACTCAAAACTGTACTACTCACATATAAATACTATTAATATTAAAGAGAAAAGGATTCAGAGTTAAAAAATCAATGAAAATAATTTATCTATATATGCATATTGATATATACATATGTGTAAAAGTAGGCTTGCTGATTCTAAATGACAACCTTTTGATACATATTTCATGCAGACTTTAACTATTCTGTTGCTGTAGTTACTTTGTTCCTTTTTTTTTTTAATGAGCCCTTTAAGCATCTGTGATGCACAAAGTTCTGGGTAGGGAGACTGCAAATCCAAAATAAAAATGATCTTATAATGTCTTCTAGAACTCATACCAGCAAGCAAGAAACGGATGCTGAGAGCTGCCAAGATCAGTCTTTTGGATGAGAGACATAGGATGTATATAGCAGGTTGTATAAAAATGCTTTCAAGTCAAATAACAAGACATGGTTACCAGCCAGGACTTTGTTAATATATCTGGGCAGCAAGATTTCTCCTCATTATTGTCATCAACTTCATTGTCATTGTTGTTGAGACACAGTCTCATTATGTAGCCTTGGCTGGCCTAGAACTCACGACATAGAAATGGTTGTCCACAAACTCATAAAAAAAAAAACTCTCTGCCCTCTGGAGTGCTGGGTTTTGTTTTTTTTTTTTTTTTTTTTTTTCCCCCCCCCCCCCCCCGAGACAGGGTTTCTCTGTGGTTTTGGAGCCTGTCCTGGAACTAGCTCTTGTCGACCAGGCTGGTCTTGAACTAGCTGCCTCCCAGTGCTGAGATGAGATTAAAGGCATGCACCACCACCGCCCAGCAGGAGTGCTGGTATTAAAGGGCTTTGTCACCATTCCCTGCAAGATTGCTATTTTAGTAGGGTTTAATATTCTAAGAATAGTAAAATGTTATAGATGGGAACAGAAAAACAGCCTTCTGATTTTCAAATGTCATTCTATGAAACACTGTAATTGCATGAGAACTCCCTAAGCGTTCAATGAAAAAGAGAATAATACTGATAAAATTACTTTTCTAGTGATTATATAAAATCTCACAGTAGGATATGGAAGCCTAGTATATAAAAGAATACCACAGAATAAGATCAGCCATATGGCTCTGCAGATAAAAGGTGCTTGCCACCAAGTCTGAAAAAAAACAACTCCCACAGGTTATCTCTGACTTCTACATGTCTACCATAGCATGTGTATATACTCCCTCACACACATGAAATAAACATATACAAAAAATTCAATGCCATAGAATAGCTTCATAATGTTTATTCTTTTTTTTTTCTTCCCCATCCCACCTCAGTTTTTTGAGACAGGGTTTCTCTGTGTCATTCTGCATGTCCTGGAATTCACTCTGTAGACCAGCTGGCCTTGAACTCCTAACTCAGAGATCTGCCTGCCTCTGCCTTCTGAGTGCTGAGATCTAAAGGTGTGTGCCACCACACCTGGCAATGTTTATTCTTTATGTCTGGGGTTAAGAAGGATTTTTTTTTCTTGTTGTGCTATTCTTTTTAGTTACACTTATTAAGGTAGAACCTAAAATACCAATCTTAGCAACTTTGTCACCAGAAAAAAAATCTTTGAAAATTATTGATTTAATAATCTGCTTTTCTCTATACTTCTTTTGTACTGCCCATGATCACCCTGGTCTTCCAATACGCTTTCTTTGAAGAAGCTCCTTGCTAACTTTTCTCATGAAGGGATTATAAGTGAAATACCGCAACATGTTTGTGCATTTTTAAGTTGGACCTCAGTCTGAATTTTATTCTCTTTAAATTGTGATTCTCAACTTGCAAGACTATTTCTTGGATGGGATCAAGGTCTTTCTAACCATTTGTGAAAAAGGAATTCTAGGAAGAAAGAACAGATGGCTGGAACCACAGTATTTCCTACCCAGCTGGAAAGGTTACTGTTTTCAAATGATATTTCCATTGTGTTTAATATGGCTCAAGGGCCTTTTTCTAGCACCTTTTTTATTTGGCCATGTGTTTTGCCCAGTTTTGCAGTGGATAGGGAACTCTGGTCAAGTCTTTGATTCTAGGAATTAACCAACCATCAAGACTAGCAAAGATTAAAAGCCTCTTAGACAGATTGCTAGTGGGTTTTTAATATTCTGTTTAGAAATAACTTCATGAACTGAAATTGGGCCTGCTATTTCATGGCTAATAGAGAGAATGAACTAAGCACTGTCATTTTATGTGGTGCATGCCTCTGGCAACAGATATATTTTCAGTTGTTATATTGCTTTATAACAAATGAAAGCTAAAATACTGTTGTGACTTGTATCTTAGGAAATCCATGAACATAGCTTGGGGGATTTCCCTACTTACCAACTATACTCCCATTTACTTTTCTAAATTTTTAAGCATGAATACAAGCTTTATTGATATTTGTTTTTAATGATTAAAATGTCCTAGATAACATTTTATAAATTTTCTCAAAAGTATAGTGTTATATTAGACATTAACCATTTCCACTTGATATATATTTTCACTCATTATGCAATTATCCTGTACATATACACACTGGAATTTCAGGAATATGTCAGGGTATATATGAGGGCAGAGATTCATCATTGTTTTCTTATCAAGAGATTCATATACTTAACATTAATTGAAATCATGTATTAACTCAGGTTTTGTGTTTGGGATTCAAAGACTTAAAAGTTAAAGAAGAATCTTCCATGACAGCCTATGCCAGTGGCTCTCAACCTGTGGGTAACAACCCTTTGGGGGTTAAACATCCCTTTCACTGAGATCACCTACAGCCACTGGAAAACACAGATATTTACATTATGATTCACAACAGTAGAAATATTACAGTCATGATGTAGCAACAAAATAATTTTATTGTTAGTGGTCACCACAACATGAGGAATTCTATTAAAGGGCTATAGAATTAGGAGGGTTGAGAGCCACTGGCCTATGCAATGATTATAGTAGGCCCATGGGATTTAGATGTATGACAGACGCAACTAAAATAGACTTAACTATTTTGAGAGCAAGCATGGGCTGGCAGAAAAACACACAGATCAGTTAAATTGACTAGCAGACCCAAATATAAACTCATGCAACCATAAGCATTCAATATTTTGAGCAAAAAAAAAAAAAAAAAATGGGGGAAAGTTACTATGTGACAAATCTATATGTAAAAGAATAAAAATAGATACCTATCTCTCATCTGTACAAAATCAACACCAAAATCATCATCATCAAGGATCTTGATATAATAATTAAAACTCTGAAAATTTAGAGGGAAAATACTACAATATAGAGGCATAGGTAAGGACTTGATGACTAGAACTATAGCTGCTCAAAAATAACGTCAACAAATGACAAATGGGGACCTCATGAAAATAAATGGCTTATTTTGCACACAAGAGAAACAGCTAATTGAGCAGGAAAGCAATCTAAAAACAGGAGAAAAATAATTATATATTTGTCAGAGAACTGATATCTAGAATATACAAAGAATTCAAAAATCAAAAAAATCAAACAACTCTATCAAAAAATGGGCTAATGAAATGAACACACAGTTCTCAAGAGATAAAACACAAATGGCCAAAAGAAAAATGTTTGGCCTTACTAGCTATCAGTGAAATGCAAATTAAAACTACACTGAGATTTTGCCTTTCCCCAGTCAAAACGACATTCATTTAAAAAGCAAATAATCAAGAGCTAGAAAGAGAATGGCCCAGTGAAGACCTGAGATCCAGTCCTCAGCATCCAGGTAAAAGCTTTAAAAGTTGCATCAGCCTGGTGTCTGCAACCCAAATTTGCTTTTGCTTTCTTTACCATTTGATTTATTCATATCCAATAATGGAACAGAAGACTCACTATTTCAGCCACTCAAATTTGTTTTCAGGTTTCCTTCATTTTCCACAGCAAGCCAAAATAATGAAAAATAAACATAACAAAAGTACTATACATATGCCTGGAACAGCTAAAATAGCAATGATGCTGGCAACAAAGCAGAGCAATGAAAGCTCTCAGAGACTGACTGAAGAAGCCTAAAACTGCTGCAACTACTTTTTAAAAATTATTTTAGAGTATCTCATAGAATTCTGACACAGAATATTACTTCTGCATATATTTATTCAAGAAATAAAGCATATGCCCATAAAAATATATTGATGAATGTTCACAAGTTTACTCAAAATGGCCAAAATCTAGAACATTCTAGTATGGGTCAGTAGGAGAATGGAATTTTTAAAATGTGAAATTCAGACAAGGGAATCTATCAGTGAAAAGGAATTAACTCCTGAAGCCTCTAGCAACAAAGATACTCTTCAAAAACCTTAATGTTGAATGAAAGGAGCCTTATATAAAGGCATACTTAACTATTGGATTCCATTTATATCAAGTTTTGTAATAGGCAGAACTAATCTATACTGGGGGAAACCCAGAACATTGGTTGCCTCTGGGCAAAGGACTGTAGAGAAGAATTCTCCAGGGTGATGGTTAAGTTCAATGTCTTAATACAGGTTTAGGTTAAACAGGTGTATACATTTCTCAAAAACTCACTTCAGATTTGTACATATTGTGGTTTTCAATTTAATCTTAAAAGAAAAAAATGATCAAACAAATACTAAGCTCTAATGCCATGCATGCGGAAGTGCTTAGAGGTAAAGTGTACAGATGTCTCAAATTTACTTTGAAATTCATACAAAAAATGTAATGGGTTGATAGATGGATAGATCTAAAATAAAGCAAGTATTATGTTAATTATAGAATGTAGGTGGTAAATAAATGTGCATGTTGATCATACAATTTTTCCATATGTTAAAAATTTTTGTAAATGAAATGTTAGGAAGAAAATAGTAAACTTTGATCTCCAACTCAAATTACTTTTACTGGATCTCCAGGGAGAGTCTCATTTGTGACAGGCAAAATCAACTTCCCTCCTCTCTGACTACCAGATAGGCACTCTATGCTTCTTAGCAGTGGAGTCTGAAGTAGTAAACTAGCAAGCACGCACAGAGGGCAGACTAGTCTCAAAAGATGAGCCAGACAGGAAACTCAATGGGGCAAACCCATTAAAGAATGGTTACACTAGTTCTTATTGTCAGAGCACCTTCCCTCACTGCTTGCCTGAGCCAAAAAACCAAAAGCATTTCTAACCAGTACTAAATCCCCTTTAGGGGAGTCTGCTACCAACACCCAAACAGTCCTTAACAATCTTAGGCAGCTTTTCTGCTCTAAGCACAACCAGAAGGACCTTTTAACAAAAACACACACAGCTTTGAATTGCAGCATGGGACAGATTTATGAAATATGGAAGACATTAAAGTATTCGCTTTCTCTCTGAAAATAAAGAGCACAGACTCATAAACAATGCCTGAAAGGCATTTCAGCAGCTTGATCCACACAGAACGTGTTTTACTTTTTGAGACAATCAGGAACTGTTGGGTACAGGAAACCATAAACAACAAGAATCTGGCTTAATAAGAAAGACAAAATAAATGTTTTTTATTGAAATCACTTAACATTTTTAAAAGGTTTATTTACATGTGTCAAGGCTGACCAGATACCACTTGTACCAGAGCAATTCTTCTGATACTGACTTCTTATGACAGTGGCACCAGGCAGAATCCATCTGTCAGCATTTCCATCAACAACTACATTTGCTGGGGTTAATAATTTCTTTTTTCTATTTTCTCCAGACAGAGAAAAACACTTAACTGGTTTTCAACATTCAGGTCTAGCCAAAACTTTTTCTTTTGAGTTCCATCAGAAATGAAGCCTGGAATCTGCAGAGTGGGTTTCCTTAGGTAGCCTCAGTCTTTGAAGTCTGATAAGTTAAAGACTCGTGACCAAAAAGCCACCTAGAGAATACAATTTAACAAACATACAGTCTTCAAATAGGTAGTGCCAAGGGGTAAGAGGAAAAATCTCTCTTAAAGTTAACAGTACTATGAGTTGATGATACTACTAAAGCAAAACAACCTATTAAGAAGCCCCAGAATTTTTTTTGCCAGGGTTCAACAAGTCTCTGAAAAAGGCCAAGTTTCAAAGATAATGAATTAGTGTTATATTCTGAAATTCTAGAACCCTTGAGTCAAATTCTAGAGTGTTATTTATACCATCTATAAAATTAGCCAACCTCTCTACTGGTAGTCAAAGGCTTGACCTCCTCACAATACAGTAAGGAATGTTATTAAGGCTCATTCCTTATGGTGAAAAATGATGCTCTGTATAATGCATATAAAGAGTGCTCATCCCCAAATGATGTCATTCACAACAAAATAATGCACACAAGTAGGGAATTCATATTCTATATATACCGAAATGAAAATTCTCATTTCCTCCCCTACTTTCACTTCTATATTTTTCTTTCTAGGTTGATGGAGGAAGGTCATTGAGCAATAAAGAAACTGCTTGGCTGGCCCTGATAGGTTAAAGCATAGGTGGGAGGAGTAAACAGGAGGAAGTGAGGTAAGACTCCTCAGTCAGGCTCTGCTCTGCTCCCGGAGAAACTCAACAGCTCTGCGCTCTGGAGCAGAGACGCCATGCTCCGCTCTCCCAGGCAGCTCTGACCCAGGATGGACAGAGGCTAGAATCTTCCCAGTAAGCGCACCTTGGGGTACTTACTAGAAATGGGCTAATCCAAGTGCGAGAATTAGCCTGTAAGGGTTAGAGTTCATGGGCCAAGCAGTGTTTAAATGAATACAGTTTGTGTGTTGTTATTTCGGGCATGAGCTAGCAGGCAGCTGGGGTGCTGGGGACGCAGCCCCGCCGCTCCTATTTCAACACTAGGTGGTATGTCTTGAGTAGTCTGTTAAATAATCACTTGACATCTGCTATTATTTGAATCCTAAATATCCCTCCAATGGCCTGTTTGTTTAAAGCTTAGTCCACACCTTCGTGTATAGCCATCCACACCTTACTGAGAAATGGTGGAATCTTTAGGGCATGCAGCCTACTGTGAGACCTTAGGATCTTAAAAGGTGTATCTGTATGCCAGTCCCCTCCTCTCTGGCTCCGCAGCTCTGAAGTAAAGGGCTCCGTTCTGCTAGGCATTGCACTGTGTGTGCTACCATGCCACTGGCACAAAAGCAATGGGGCAAATCAATCACAGCTAGGATCTCCAAAGCCATGAGCCAAAAGAAATCTTCACCTTGATAAGTTGATCCTTGGATTTTTGCTGTAGCAACAGAAACCTGACTAGCATAGTGGTTTTGTTCAGATTCTCAGGGACATAAGTAGTTAACTTTGGGGCACTCTGCGCCGTCTACCACTTCTATCAATACCTCTGTCTACACAGCCTCATTCGTTTCCTTTGAGGGAACACTACTTTCTTTGACTTTAAGTTTAAGATGATAGATTAAATATATACACTGGACTGAATTCCTCTCTTAAAATTACACTAAAACAAAACTAAAAAGCCATTTTTAAAAAGGGCAAACTCCCCCCAAAAGCAAAGAAGAAAACGAAACACAGCAACAAAGTGTTGGAAGCTTAATCAATCAGTAACAAGAAAAAGCAAGTAACAGAGGGCGTCAAGAGGCAACAGGACTAACATCCGAGTGGGAAAAGAAAGGACTCTGGGAGGGAGGACAGAACAGAAGCTGAAGAACTAAGCTGAAGGTCTTCTGTGGAAGCAATGAGAGCCTTGGAAACCTCCAACTTCACCCAGCCAAGAAACTGCTTCACTAGCATCACCTTAAAAGACTTCAGAGAACACAAAGAAGATGACTACAGGATGTCTGACACAACTAGGGCAAGGAGTACAATTCTGAAAATGAGAATCCAAAACTATAGGTCACATACTAAATACTGAAATCCTTTACTCTCATCTTTTCTCTCACTCGGAATCCTTTAGATGATGGCAACAAAGAAAAAATCCACAGGTTATTTCTTGAAATAATTAGACTAGCTCCTAAAAGTCACTTACAAATGAAGTTTCACCCAAGAGATTGTCCAACCATGACAACCCTTTAAGGGTTTAACATGAAGAGTTAAGTGGCAATGTAAGTATACAGGCTTGGATCCATGAGAAAACACATCTCTACTGCTGAATAAGTACAGAACCTACGTCTGAACTTTTCACTGCTATTGACAATCTTAAGTTTCAGTGGACATAGAACCTGAAATTAAGATTTGAGTTAGAAGAATCTATTTAATAAAACACCTCAGGAAAGACTAGTAGGGATATCAAAAAGTAAAGCAGAGGAAATCAGTATAGGATATGTTAGCAAGGAATTTAAATTTTAAAAAAAGTAATTTCACAAAGAATTCAGGAATGATAACACTACCTGCCTCAAAATGTTTTGTACATTGCTCTGGTCTGATGGGCAAAGTAGTTTGGGTATTTTTACACCAACCTGAAAGAGTTACTGATTGTGAGACACTGGCCTACATGTCATCATGAAAACTGAGCTCATTTTTGTCACCAGCTTAACCACTGTAAAACTAGTCTCTTACAAACTCATTCTTAAATTATTTTCTTTTCTGTCCTTAACAAAACTAATATTTAGTGGTAAATGATAGAGGCTGCTATGCTATCAAGAATATTTACACAGATATACAGCTCAGTCATGTACCATTTCAGCTAATGGTTACTCATCACTCTAACAATGCAGATACACATTAGTGATGTGGGACTCCCCTTTGTATGCTGTGAATACCACTGGTTAATAAAGAAGCTGCTTTGGGCCTACTGCTGCATGAAATAGGGCAAGGTGGGAATTCCAAGCAGATAGAGGAGGAGAGACTAGGTGGAATAAAAGAGAAGCCATGTAGCCGCCGCAGGAGACAAACACCAGAAGCAGGACAGAACCTTACTGGTAGGCCACAACCATATAGCAATACACAGATTAATAGAAATGGGTTAATTTAAGATGTAAGAGCTAGCTAAAAATATGCTAGAGCCATTAGCCAAGTTGCAATTAATTTCAGTATTGCAATTAATATAGTTTCAGTGTAATTATTTTGGGTCTGGGCTGCTGGGAACAAATGAGCAGTCTCTACCGACAAGTGATCTTTATTTTGTCAATGAGAAAATGAGTCAAATTCAATAAAGTGCCACAGTAAATTAAATAAAAGCTAAACTTGTGGATTCCTCTTGAAACTTTCAATCTCTACATGCTTATAAACTTTCATGTTCACACTTCTTATTCCAATCCCCAGCTCTAAGAATTTTAGCCCAGAGCAACTAGATAAAAAAGGTACATGTTACTTCATAGTCAGCAAACTAAAACTGTACCAGGTTACAACAGTAGACTTTTGAGAGGTGAGAGGTAAGTACAGCCAGAATATCCCCTTTGTCCATTAGCCTAATATTAAAGCTGGGCGGCGGTAGCACACGCCTTAAATCCCAGCACTCGGGAGGCAGAGGCAGACGGATCTCTGTGAGTTCGAGGCCAGCCTGGTCTAGAAGAGCTAGTTCCAGGACAGGCTCCAAAACTAGAGAAACCTTGTCTCAAAAAAATAAAATAAAATAAGTAGAAGACTAAATGATTTCAAACTGTCCAATCTGCACTAAATAATGGAGCACTATATTTATCACCTACCCATGTGAAGAAGAGCTGGCTCAAAGGTACCAACTGCACCAAGAATATGGAAAGCATCCCAATCAGTTTCTTTACTACATAAATAAGTGTAAAATAAATACAAACTTTGATCTTAAGTTGTAAATATTTTGCCCGTGTGTATGTATACACATGTCACAAATGGTGGTCAAAGGGCAACTTCGAGTATAGATTCTCAGGAGCCTTCCATATTTTATTTGCGATGAGGCCGCTAAGTGACCTGGACACTTGTCACTTGCGCCAGACTAGCTGGCCCTGAACTTTCAGGGATCTGCCTGTCTCTGCTGCCTATCTCACCATCACTGAGATCACAGGACAGCCAAGCCTAGCAACTTAAGTGGGTTCTGAAGATCCAAGTTTGGGTCCTTCAAGTGTTTTACCTACTCAGCCATCTCTCTAGCCTTGAAATACTTCATAGATTAGATAGAGATGGATGTTGTGCAGTATTAAGTCTCTTGTGGTTATTTGAAAGTAGTTTCTAGGACACAGAGAATTGCCACCTAGAGATGAAGATACAAAGAGAAAAAGATAGAAAGAGAGATGAGGATAGATACAGATATGGAGATACAGATACAAAGAATTGTAGATATAGCTATAAATAGATATAAAGATATAGATATAGAGATAGAAATATAGATATAGATGAGATATACTGACACATATCAATGGAAATAAAGATAGATAAAGACAGACATATATGAAGATTTAGACATCTATAGAAATATAGAGATGGAAATAGATATATAGAGAGATGGAGATAAAGATATACTATTTAGTAACCTGATATGCTAATCAAAGATACTGGGAGACGCCAAAAAATAAATATAAAATTGCATGTCTATTAATTTAATAAATAGGTATTTTTCATCAGATAGGGACTCCCCAAGAGGAAGAAGCATTAAGTCCCATAAAGGTTAGCCTAATTGTGAACGGATTATTAGCATCAACCAATCAAAAAAGACACTAGAAAATAGCAGCAACTCCACGTTTTAAGTATTTAGCTGGTTTATTAAAGGAGTGAATACTTTAATCAAGACAAACAACATTAATCTTTTTGCTATTTTTTTCTTAGCAAATACTATCATCCAACATAACACAGTGACTTTGTTTTCAACATATCCTTCAATAATTCCAACAAACATAGTGTTTGTTGACTAAAAAAATAAAGTTGAAATCAAGATAATTTGTGTTGACATGTCTTTAAATTGTCTTCAAATTAAGAAAAACTAAACTAGAGTCTTTCAGGCATACAAAGACTAGTGGGATCAAAGTGTTAAATAAAGAAATTAAATACTACATGGTTATGGACAGGTTCCAAATTCTATTTTATTTTCTTTTATAACCCTCACTGCACAAGGAAGTGTACAGAATCTTCTCTTTTCTTTTCAATTAAAACTGTTTCACACTATTTGAAGTTTTTATTGGGTAAACTACCCACCTGGCACTTTTTTAAATGATCTTTAGAAAGAAGTGAGATTCACTAAGATCCAATGGCTGACAGCATCCAAGATATGTTTTTCTATATATATAAAATATTCTATAGGAGAGGAAGCTAAGTGAAATCTGTGAAGTCATTACTAGTATCCTTGGGCAGATCCAATCTAAATGAACCCACTCAGTAGAAGCAAGAAAAGCAGATCATCTATGCACTCAACCCCAAATCACACTTTATAATTTTTATGTCAAAAATGAGCTTTTTAGTAAAATAGAAGCTGTATGAAATTCAATAAAAGTTCCAAAATGTCATGTAAGGAGCCTACTTTTCCTCTTTACGTTCCCAGCATATTCCTTGTCCTCATTTAAAAAAAAAAAAAAAAGAAAGAAAGAAAGAAAGAAAGAAAGAGAAAAAAGAAAAAGAGAAAACAGAACAGAGGCAGAAGGAAAAAGAGGTGGAAGAGAAGCAATCTGAGGCACAAAAAGACACAGGAAACACTTACATATGCACCAGTATCTCCCCTAGGAACAAGGATGGATCCTTCCACTTAAGACTTAGAAAACAGATTTTGTTCTGAACAATAAGAGCATTTGGTTTTTGCAGTCAGGATCCACTGTGTATTCAATGATGCTTTTCTTTGCCTGTGGAATTGATGAAGTCACACTAATATTTCTAGGTTCCCTTTGAGGAACTCTTGAGCTATGCCTACAATAAATACATAACTTCTTCTGAAAAAAATAAATAAATACTGAGCCGACCTTACAACCAAAGTCCTAGATAGAAATGTCTCTGGCTTTATAAAAAGAATCTATCCTCCTAGGATACACTTCACAGATCTGAGTTCCACAACCTGCAAAATCAAGCTTCAGCATCTCAGAGTCTATTGGTGTAATTTTCAACAACAGAGAACTAACAGAAATAATAATTATAATAATTACAATTAGTATTTACGGGGAGGTTTTCTTCTTGTTGTTTAAAATTGAGGAAAATGAAAAAGAAAAACACTACTACAGCAAAAGAGTTACCAATGAATCATATGTGCCTTTGCATAGACCGAAACACTTGAGGATCGCCTTTTCCTCCACAGGCTTATGTGGTGCTAAGATAGGCAGATTACAGCCTTCCATTTGTCCTGGGCCTTTCTCTGTATGTCATCTGGCAGATGCAGCTGTGGGGCCGCCAATTCACCCTGCAGCCCTCCGTTTTAATCAGCATCACATAAAGTTTAACACATGCTTTGAAATATGCACCAGATCCGAAGTTTTGCCTGAGGGTGGGGGTTAGATACTTGCTACAGAAACTCATACCATCCCAGCTGCTACTCCACAAGCAATTATCTTTCACCTCTGGCTGAACCATAGGAACTGTCAACACCAGCACACTGCCAAACAGGGGAGAGGTTATGAGGTCAAACAGGAAAGAAGACTGGATGCTCTGAGGTTCAGACTGACCATCTGCCAATCCTACTGACTACAAGGAAGAAGCATTCTCCACAGTTGCAGACAGAAAAGCACAGACAGAAGAGCAGCATGAGCGCACTAATGTGAGAATGGTTCTCAGGAGTGATCACAAGAAAAGCAAAGCCTCCTGGGATGCAGGCCAGTCCTGTGAGAAAAGATAAATAGGTCAAATAGGAGGATACACACATCAGCACATGGCAGCTGTGAAGAGAATTTTACCAAGACGAGCAAAGCAAACACCATATACTTAGGAACAAAATGAAAATACTCTGAAAGATATTCCTTAAATACAGAAGCCAAAAGAAATGCCACTGATAGATTTGAAAAGGAAAAAGAAAACTTAATAAAAGAGCCCAGAATCTCTCCCAACCCCCTTAAGTCCCAAAGTGTGTATGTGTATGTATGTGTACACACACATGTATATAGAGAGAAAATAAAACACACACTTCCCTAAAATGTCTACTCTGAACTCTGAAATGTGTAAGCATCAAACCTATTCCACAACTAAAGAGAGTGCTCATGACCAGTGAATCAAATGGGTTCTGCCCCATGTGCTGCTTATAAAGTTTTCATGAACACTGGCCTAGACTACTGCATTAAAGAGCACTCTAAAGCTTAGTTCAGAACAGCAGGAAGTGTATCCTGCTGACACGCATGTCAGGGCAGACACTAATCATATGCACCAGGACCATAAGGACCTGCTCTACATCATTCAGACACATTCTCTAAAAAGGATTAAGTTTGACCCAATCTTTATGCAACACCAATCCACTGGTACATACAACTTTTACATATTAAACAGAGAAAAACCTAAACCTTACTGACATTGATGGAATGAAGTGATACTTGTAGTTTCCATGTCTATCACGTGACCCAGGTTTCTCAGGACACACACACTAAAGAAAGATCACTAATACAGAATTTTAGATAGTAAGAGACTTGCTGATCATTATGAAGTGGGAAAAAAATAACCAACAATATTAAAAAAACAGGCAGGAGTAAAGAGAGGCGAACTGAAATAACAAAGGCATATGCCCAGACACAGGTGGAAGCAACAGTGCCAACTAGGAGAATGATTCACCTCACTGCAAGACTCAAATAACAGCAATGAAGAATGAAAGCACACATAATAAGAAAGAAGCATGTGCAAAGCCAACAGCTCTGCTTAACAGCTCTCAGTTTCACTACAACAATGGTTAAGAGAAAAGATCATACATAAAAAAAAAAGAGAGAGACAATTTCTTCACAAAGAAGCAAACTATTCGAATTAAAATGCCCTTTTAGGTCACACTAGATATTACTAGAATTTAAGCAAGGTGAAGTATTAAGTCTTAGCTATTTTTTTATTGCTGTGATAGATACACCACAACCAAGACAATTTATAAAAGGAGCTATGATGTCAGAGTGAAGACAGTGACAAGCGGCTGGAGCAGCAGCTGAAAACTTACATTTTGATCCACAAGCAGAGGCAGGAAGAAACCTGGGAATGGACCAAATATCTTGAAACCTCACAACCCAACTCCAACAAGCTCACACCTCCAAATCCAAAAAAACAGTTCTACCAATTGCAGAGCAAGTATTCAAATATATGAGTCAGTGGGGGCCATTCTCATTCAAACCACCAGAGCTTTCTTCTACTACCACTGGTAATTTCAACTCAAAATTAGGTCATCTTTTATTGTTCCTTTGTCCTTCATTTCCTCTGTACTTCTGTATAACAGGTATAAGGAGAGAAAAGAGTCATGTGATAAAAGTACAGGAGAGCCAGGCTTGACGACATGCATTTGTAACCTTAGAACACAAGAGGTTGAGTCCAAAGAATCACAGTTTCAAAGCCAGTATAACTGCACAGTAAGAGTCTATCTCAAAAAGGGGAAGGGATACATATGAGAAGTCATAGTTAAGCCAAAGTTTATAAATATAACCGGTGGTTTGACTAGGTATGGCCCCCACAGACTCATGTGTCGAAATGCTTGGACAATAGGGAGTGGCACTATTAAGAGTTGTGAACTTGTTGGGGGCAGGAATACTCAATGTGGCACACAGTCTCCATCTGCTGCTTGCGGACCAAAGTGTAGAACTCTGAGCTTCTGCCCCAACACCATGCCTGCCTGCATCTTGTCATGCACCCCACCATGATAATGGACTAAACCTCTAAAATTGTAAGCCAGGCCCAATTAAATGTTTTCCTTTATAAGAGGTGTCATGGTCATGGTGTCTCTTCAAAGCAATAGAAACCCTAACTTTAACCACAACCACAAAAAAAGGAAAATGCAATGTATCAACTTATATTCAGGCATCTATCTACCTGATATCTGAACTAGGCAACTCGGAAGTTTACAAGCATCTTGAATCTATTTGTCAATGTGTTAGTGATACATTAATGGGGACTGAACTTCAAATATAGTCACAACTTTATTCAACCTTTTCTACTATCTTCTTTCCACAAATCATGAGGAAACTAAAAAAGAAACTCTCAGAATTGTCACTGATTCTTATACTGACAACAGATCTTAATAATCTAGATGGCTCCCACAATGTAATTGAATACATTTCAGAGTACAGAAACCTACAAATGTCACATGAAAAAACGCATGTGTCCATGATAATTTTTCTAAAGAGAAGTTCATGACTGTATAGCTTCCTGAAAGGCTTATGCCCCTGAAATGTTGTAGAAACTCCTATAGACTGCTACCACCAACAATGTTCAAAGAATAGACTACTTAAGAATTTTCTAAGATAGTCAAAGAGATCAACAGCCAAACAATTGTCATCAACTTCTTTATGGAAAACATGTTTAGCAAATGCAAAGAGGTGAACTCACTGCTTTAATTATTAAATTATAATAATTATTAAATAAATTATTTATTACTGATTATTCAAGCAGGCATAATTAAAGTTCAAAATCCGTTAGTTACAGACTTTCAATATGGGAAAGTTAGAAGGTTATAGAGAAAATGGTAGTAAGAGTTACACAAAATATGAATGTATTTAATATCATTAAGAACTATAGACCTATAAGGCTGGAGAGATGGCTCTGCAGTTAAGAGTTACTAGTACATTTATACCGATCTGAGTCCAGTTCCTAGAATCCATGTAAGGAAAGCACAGAATTACTGTAACTATAGTTCTGATATGTCGAGACTCTACAGGTACCCACTCTCATGTGTACATACCTATACACAAATGTACACATAATTTTTAAATTAATAAAAAATAAATTCAAGAAAACAAAAAGACAGTAGGCTTTAAAAATGACCAAATGCTAGGATTCTTTTTTTAATCACTGGTACATAAAGGCAGTGAGGCAATAACAAACTATAACTAATAGAAAAAAACTTCACCTACGAATTCAGAAATATTGCATGTTGAGATACAAAAGCTGAATACACTTGTGGGTTACCAACAAATTAGTCATATAAGTAGAAAACAAAATGTATAATATCCATGAAAATTATCTTTCCTTACATGATCCTCAGTTTCTCATTCCTTCCCCTAAAATACCAAAGTAAGAATGTACATATAAGAAAATGAGCATATCCTCAACTCCTTAGCACAAGGCACTGCACTACATTCTGAAGAAACAGAAAAGGAACACAAATGCACATACACATCTTCCAGAAACTGTCAGTAATGAGTACCACCTTCAGCTCTGCTTCTTGAAGTCCATCCTATCTGCAGGTTCCCACCTCTAAATACGTTCCCCAGATTCCCTTTGTCATCCAGCATTCTACAAGCAGACCTCTATGATTTAAAAATCTACTTAACTCATTAGAGTAAGCCACACCACAGAATATTACTTAACAATCATCTCCATAAAATTTTTCAAAAATTAAAATCTCTCCAATGTCTTATTTCTCTCCCAATCATGTTGACTTAAGGAAGGCAACAGTCTACAAAGACAGCCACTCTGATTTCTACAAGAACTATTTTTTTTGTTTGTTTGTTTTTTTGTTTTTCGAGACAGGGTTTCTCTGTGGCTTTGGAGCTTGTCCTGGAACTAGCTCTTGCAGACCAGGTTGGCCTCGAACTCACAAAGATCCACCTGCCTCTGCCTCCCGAGTGCTGGGATTAAAGGTGTGCACCACCACCGCCCGGCAAGAACTATTTTCTCTACTTTCAAAGAGATTCATTAGCATTGCTTTAGTTTTGTGTCAGTGTCCATGTATGTACATATGTGTCTGTGACTGGATATGCACATATATTCCTACATGTAGAGGCCAGAAGTTGATGTCAAGTATCTTCTTTAGGCACTCTCCACCTTAATTTTTGAGACAAGGTCTCCACTGAACCTGAGCTCACCAATTCATTCAATAAGTTGGTTAGTGGGGCTGGAGAGATGGCTCAGTGGTTAAGAGCATTGCCTGCTCTTCCAAAGGTCCTGAGTTCAATTCCCAGCAACCACATGGTGGCTCACAACCATCTGTAATGAGGTCTGGTGCCCTCTTCTGGCCTGCAGGCACACATGCCAGATAGAATGTTGTATATATAATAAATAAATATTAAAAAAATAATAATAATAAGTTGGTTAGTAAACTCCCGGGATTGTGCAGCCTCCACCTCTCTGGTAATGTCCAGCTTTTATATAGATGCTAGAAATCTGATCTTCACCTCTGTTTGACAGGTATTTTACTAACTGAGACATCTCTCCAGCCACCACACTATTTGC
Source organism: Alexandromys fortis (assembly GCF_014885135.2). Lineage (NCBI taxonomy): Eukaryota > Metazoa > Chordata > Mammalia > Rodentia > Cricetidae > Alexandromys > Alexandromys fortis. The sequence goes on from NW_026068034.1 coordinate 491,867, forward strand.
TATAAGGGCTCATCACACTCAGAATCCTCAAGTGGCTTGACTATGAATTTCAAAATTACATCCCCTCTCTCTGAAATACATACTACATAAATATAATTTTTAATTTTTTAAAAAGGAACACATAATTAGTTAAGTATCAAAATCATATACTTTATAAGATAAATATTCTTGGCCAGGTTTGATTTCAGTTGCAATCCGTAACTGAGAAGATGATTTACTTACTTTTAAAATTCTGTCTTGTCTTTCCAAAATTTTATGCCAAAATTGCTAAGTACCAAAAGCTACATGAATAGAAAATAAATCTAAGAACAACTTCTTTGGCTCCAAAGGGTTTATTCTGTGGATGTTCTGCTTAGAATCCAGCACAAAGGATATTTCAACCATACTTTTTGGCATGATGGTCATTACATGACCTGGGTGAACTCAGTGGGGAATACTGTGATAGAATTAAATCTAAAGATGTTCTGTTCAATAAATATAAGGGCTCATTCTGTTCTAGTCAAGACTTAGTCAACACAGTCCAAAGTTGAAAAAAAAAATCATGGTGACCATTCGTCTTTTTCCAAGGTAGGTTCTGAAAAAATAGTTACTAAAAGGGTCGGGCTGAAAGGCCTAGTCCTCCCTGAGGATCTATATGCAGTTAATGGTTGCCAGGGAAGGGAAAGACATTCTCTTCAGTGGTATAGCCACTGGTGAGATGTTCATGTTCCTGTAAACAAGTCTAATGAATATGAAAGTAGAAGAGGACTAGCAGATGAAAGAAAGGAGATAAATGAGAATAATAACATATAAGGAGGGAATAAGAAAGAGAAAAGGGAATTGAATATGATCAAAGCACATTTTATGAATGTGTGAAAACAATGTAATGAAACCCATATTTATGTATAATTAATATAGCCCAATAAAAATAATTTTCAGAAGTTACTAAAAGAATCCCTAGGTACCCTCTTTTACAAGCTACCAGCAGCTCCTTTTCCTATTTTTTATTGAAAAAAAATTATATACTATAATCTGATAATGCTTTTCCCTCCTCCAACTCCTAATTCACAATTCAATGCCCTTTTCTTCGCTCTTTCTAAGAAAAAAAAAAACAAGCATACAAACAAAAACAGAGAGAGGGGAAAAAAGAAATACACAAACCTCTATAAAAACACAAAAATAAAAATAGAAAAAAAAAACAAGCAAAGGATATGCCCAAACAAAGAAATGTGAGACAAAGTCTACAGAAATACCATTGAGTGGTGAATTAATGATGGACACAGATGTCATCCCAGTAGACTTTTGGGTGTGCAGAGGCCACAACAACAGGAGCCTGCCTGGCACCTCTGGTGCCAAGAGAATCCAGTTCCATCATACCAAACACTACCTGAGGTCTCTAGGCCCAGGCACAGGAGAAAGGAAAGACACTACCCTTCATGGTTGTGACGGGCAGTATTTAATCAAGCTCTACCTGTGACCCAATCAAGGCAGTTGGGCACCAGTGTGGAGAAAGAGTACAAGATAGGGAGGTGGAAGAGAGGTAGGATGATTTGTGGGGTGGGAAGTGAGGTAGATCTAGGAGGTGAGGGTGGTGAGGAACCAGGCTGATGTGAATGGTCAACTAGCCACCCAACTCCAGGGAGAAGCCTGGTCCAGGCCTCGATCGGGGCCTTCAAGCAGGGAAGGGGGCCTGTGTTGATGTCTATAGCTCCTGTTGTCAAATGGAGTCTGTATAGGAACTTGTAATAGGGCCACATTGGTGTCGGAAGGCCATGTTGTTGCAGGGGCCATTGATGGAGGTGGATCTTCTATCTGTTGCTTTCATTGGTTAATTAATAAAGAAAACTGCTTGGCCTGATAGGACAGAAAATTAGATAGGCGGAGTAGACAGAACAGAATGCTAGGAAGAAGGGAAGTGAGTCACAGACGCCATGCCTCTCCTCTCTGAGACAGACGCAGGTTAAGATCCTTCCCAGTAAGCTACTACCTCGTGATGCTACACACATTAATAGAAATGGGTTAATCAAGATGTGAGAGTTAGTCAGTAAGAGACTAGAGCTAATGGGCCAAGGCAGTGTTTAAAAGAATACAGTTTCCGCCGGGCGGTGGTGGTGCACACCTTTAATCCCAGCACTCGGGAGGCAGAGGCAGGCGGATCTCTGTGAGTTTGAGGCCAGCCTGGTCCACAAGAGCTAGTTCCAGGACAGGAACCAAAAAGCTACAGAGAAACCCTGTCCCGAAAAAAAAAAAAAAAAAATACAGTTTCCATGTAATTATTTTGGGGCATAAGCTAGCCAGGCGGCGGGGAGCCAGGGCGGCAGGAACGCAGCCCTCCACTCCTACATGGTCACAAGAGACCATAGTGACAACTTGGACTGCTGTAGAGGGCAATGTCTAAGTCCGTGGTCCTTTTGCAGCCAAAGTCTATGTTAATGTCCCTGGCCCATGTTTCTGCTAGAGCCCGCCTAGCAGAATGGATGCCTAGAGTCTGGGCCGCAATCCGTTACATGTCTGAGAACTATGCCATGCCCAGAGTCATGCTGATTTGGGTGACCAGTGCTGCCACCTGGAGCCATAGAGACTTCTAGGCACAGGCTACTGCCTAGGGCCATGTCTGGGGTCATGGCTCCATGGAGCCTGGAGTCTGCAGTAGTGTTCATGGCTCCAGTTGCAACCAAAAGCTCTGTGGATGCCTGGGGTATGGCCAGCCACCTGGGACCATGTTGATTCCCAGGGGCCATGCTGCTGCTGGGATCATGCTGATCTGAGGGGTCTGTGCTGCTAATACCAGGCCCACAGTGGCATCCAGGCCCGAGCTGCTATTCAGAAATGTTAGTTACCACAATTTTTTTTCTTACATTGTCCCTCATAGTATTTTCTGTGACATTGTTGCTTATTCCCTTGGTAGCTGGCAATAGCTAAGAACTAAGTGTGGTATTAACTGTTTCTAGAAGTTTGCTAGTAACAACACCGCCCATAAAAGTTAAGATTTATTTCCATATTTTCCAAGGAATGAAACGAGCAAAAACAACTATACCATCGCAGCCTTCATTCATTAAGGATTAAATATATGCCAAATAATGTCATGACTGAGTGTCTCTCCCCAACCCCACCTCTGTGTGCCCCCAATAGCAATCAGAAAAGAGGGCCCTCCCTGCACATTGCCTGGACAAAACAGTAGAGCTGGTTCTGGCAATATGAGTGAGGGGGACCCAGATCTGAGGGCCCGAGAATAGGAGAACTGGCCACACTCCTTGCTTTGGCTGTCTTGGGTGAGCTATAGTGACAATGAGGGAAAGGTAGCGGGCTGACCAACCCAACTATCACCCAGGCCCAGAATCAGTGCTATGAGTTGGCCCACCCCAGCTTTCACCGAATCTATCAACTGTTAGAGCATGTGAAAGGAACAAACCTATAAAACTAAAACATCAGGATCTCCATGATACAGAAGGATATCTAAGGATATCTAAGAGGAGCCCCAGTGACAGCCTATTACTGGTGGTGTAGCAGAAACCAGAGGCCTCAGACCAGACCAATGACTCATAACAATGAACACTTACACGTAAAGATATATGGACTAAAGGGTAAATTGTGTGACTCACCGGGCCATACTACAGCTTCCATGACAAGATTCTTCTTTTTTGTTGTTTTTAATTTTATTTTTGTCTTGGCTCTTTGTTTTGTATAGTTTTGGTTTTTTTTTTTTAAATTTGGCTTTGTTTTGGGGGGAGGTTCAAGAGGAGATGGCAGATGCAATGAGACAAGGAGATAAGTGGGATCAGAAGGCATGATGTGAAATTCACAAATAATCAATAAAAGTAAAAAAAAAATACCACTGAGTTTGCTTCATGTTGGCCAACAACTCCTAAATATCGGGCCTACCCTAAAGTGTAGTTAATATACCTAATTAAGACTCCATTAGAGAAAGTAATTTTTCTTTTCTAAGTATCAGTTGCAGACACAACAGGACTAACACACATATGAACTCACAAGAAATGCAGCAGTATTCACAGACCTTCACAGGTCTAGAAGACACTGCTTCCTTTGAGTTATCCATCATGTCTGGTTTTTACAATCTTTCTGCCTCCCCTTTTGCATAGATCCTTGAAGAGGGGTTTGATGAAAACATCCCATTTAAGACTGTGTTCTAAAGTCTCTTACTCTGTATACACTATCCACCTGTGAGTATCTTTATTTTCTTTATATTTCAAAAAGGAGCTTCTCTGATGATAGCTGAGCAAAGCAGAAAGTCATTAGAAACCATTTTGTTGCTATGTTCTCTTAGCAGAATAATAGTAGTTTGGTCTCCCTCCAGATCCCTGGGGTTATCTAGTCTTAGGTTCTTGGCTACCTGAGCAGTATCAAGTCTTTGTTCCATCTCAGGGAGAGGGCCTTACATCAAATCAGAGAGTGGTTGTTACTCCCACATTTGTGCCACTATTACACCAGGATATCTTGCAGAAAGGTCATTGTTGTAAGTTGTAGAGCTTGTAGTTGGGGTTGGTGATTATCTTTCTCTTCTTGGAACATGCAATACACCTTCCAGTACCATGAACACTAGTCGGTATAAATAAAGCCTCTAGTTAAGCACCAGCTTGACTTCTCCATGTTCAATGAGATATGTAAGTGTTGTCTTCAGTAATAAGGTCTTAATACACCAATTCACAGAGAGCAACCAATAGTCTTGGCAATAGCCTAAGATGGCTAGGGGTTTCCATGGAGACCCTATGGCCAATGACTCAACTAGATATAACCCATTCCTGGAACTGGAGGTTTCAGGTAGTGGCATAAAATGTCCAGTTCAGGCATTGTCTCCCCCATTATTTGGTGGCTCCGTTTAGATTACTTTCATAAGGTTTTCTTTTTAACAATGAAATGAAATAAGACAAAAACCAACACACTGGAATTGGACAAAACAAACAAAAGGAGAAAAGTCCCAGAGAAAGCATCAGAATCAGAGACCCACTCATTCACACACTCAGGAATCCCATAAAAACACTAAAATGGAAGCCATAATGTATATGCAAAGGACAGCGTCTTTTCTTAACATCTGTTATATAACCACATAATTTAGCAAAGGCAAGACAGAATTTTTTATTTATTTATTTATTTTTATTTTTGAGACAGGGTTTCTCCGTAGCTTTTTTGGTTCCTGTCCTGGAACTAGCTCTTCTAGACCAGGCTGGCCTCGAACTCATAGAGATCTGCCTGCCTCTGCCTCCCAAGTACTGGGATTAAAGGTGTGCGCCACCACGCCAGGCATGACAGAATTTTAAAAATAAAACCTTCTCTCAGTTAAAGACCTCACAAGGAAAATAAGTCTAACAAAGAATGTTAATCTCATAAATGTCATTCAGCTCCACAAAGCCTAAGGCAAACTAATCAAAATAAGAAATACAGAAATGCTCCCTACACAGACTAATTTTATAACAAGAAATCAGTTTCAAAATGAAAATAGTAGACAATTAATAAAGACATGCTTTAGGTACTTTTTAAAAAAAATCACTTCATGTGACTATAAAATACACATACATTTCTTTAGCCCAGGAACAGGCAAGAAGAGCATCAAGAAAAATGAACAGGATAAAACACAGAGTTTTCTCCTTTAGGGATGGGGTGAATGTGATCTAGGCATGGGAGAAAGATTGAAGACAAACAGCTACTGACCATCAGGTGCCAAAGACAAGTTACACTGACCAAAGTCTTCATAGGCATAGAGAAAGGATTAATTTTCAGTCTCCATGTCACTGTGTTTCATTTTGATGAAACACATGGGATGTAGCTAAAAGTAATAATATATGCTACTCCTCCTTGCTACCTAAAAACTATCCTTGGTCTTGGTCCTTCTATTAGAATCTTCCAACACATACTAGTAATGGCAGAGACACATGATAGGAAGACTCTGGGTTCCTAAGCAACAATTATGAGATTAAAAAATTACAAATCAGTAAACACAATAAATAAAAATAAATCACTTCTCCCACTTTTCCAACATCTATTGATTCATACAAATACACTATAAGCATGTGCGATGTAAAAAACCCGTGGTAATTTCTATCATATCCTCTTTAATTTCTAGGTACCATAGAAGAATAAAAAGCACATAAACTGAATAAACAGATTTGGTTCTCAGAGAAAAAATATAGTCAATAAATTTTAAAAGCCATCAAGAATGTGAATTAATCAAGCACTGAAAATAAACTACCATATGACCCAATCATACACTTCTAGGGAACAACCAAAGTCCTCTATATCAGCATTTTACAGAGACATCTGCACATCAGTTACTGCTGTACTATTCACAACCGCCAAGAAATGGAACCAGCCTAACACCAACAAACAAATGGAATAAGAAAACTGTGGTAAATATACGGCCCAGAATGAAGTAAAATCTTGCCATTACATGAAATAAATCAGATCCAAAAAGACAAATATGTTTTCAATGTACAATTTAAATTTTTTTGAGACATTTTCTCTGTGGTTTTGGAGCCTGTCCGGGTACTAGCTCTTGTAGACCAGGCTGGTCTCGAACTCACAGAGATCTGCCTGCCTCTGCCTCCCAAGTGCTAGGATTAAAGGCGTGAGCCACCACTGCCCAGCAACAATTTAAATTTTAAATTCAATATGCGCCTCTGCACACAAGCATGCATGTGTATGCACAAGCAATGAAACTAGAAAGAAAATCATGAGAAAAAAAGGAACAGTTCTTAAATGAATTATAAAAATAGAATAAAGGAATAGACAAATAGATGCCTTGAATAAACCAATTATTCATATTCTAACAGGAAAAAAAGTATTAAAAACTACATTCAGAGCTGATCATGAGGGCACACACCTTTAATCCAAGCTAGTTAACCTATCCATCACTGCAATTTTATCTGATTTCAACTTGACAAGTTGTTAGCATTTGAATAAAGTCTCTTTCCTTCCCACAGCATTCATTCTTCAGATAATTCAATAATGAAAACAACTAACCTAAAATTAAATGAAGTGATAATAATTATAAGAGATCCCTCTTTCAGCAAAGGAATGTGAATTTATCTAGCAGAGGCCTAGAAAAGGAGCCTTTAAGAAGCCAGCTTCCAGCTGGGTGTGGCAGCATGTGCCTTTAAGTCCAACACTTAAGGATTAGTGGCACAAACCTACAGTTACAGCAGAGGCTGAGACAAGAACTGGTGCCTATACTTTGAACTTTTTAAAGTATAACGCCAATAAAATTTAAAAGGAGATTTAAAAAAAAGACATGCTTTATGAAAATATAATTGGCAAATCTCTTCTGCAGTATCAGAGACATATTTGAACTAAGGTTATTAATGCTAGTTGAACCCTCAAATAATGCTTCCAAATGTTATTTACTATGCCTTGTTCCCCCCCCAATATTATACAAATCTACTAGAGAATACTTGTTTACAAAACCATAAAACACTTTCCATAAATAGTTAAAATCTATTTATTATTGCAGGCTATATCATAGAGTATGTTAAGCATCAGTATAACATTAATGTAACTTAAATTTCAAGAGGAAGTATTACTGCAAATCGCTATTGTTTCTTTATTCACAATGACAAAAAAAACATTCCTCATGGTCTATTATATCTTAGAGATGAAGATATTTGAATAAAATAAATATTCTTAACACATTTGCTAAATTTTTGAGCTGTAAGTATTTCCCTTTCTGCAATCATAATCCACAAACCCCAACAGACCATTCTGTCACTAACACCATCAATGTCAAAAAACTTTTTGCATGGCATGACACCTTCCTAATAGTAAATAATCAACCAAAGGCACATGTAATGAATGTAATTTATGTTGTTGACTAAAAGGAAAGCTTTACGAATTCTGGACTTTAAATACTATACAAAGTCAAGGGAAATGTATGACCATCACAATCAGTCACTGCTCAACAGCCACAGAGTGAACAACACATCTCACCCATCACTCTGTTGAGATAATAACATTTCCATTTATAAAGGACCTTCCTAAAATGATAAGAATTAAGATACTTGGCAAGGAGAAATTATGTGTATAACCAAATACTTGGAAAGCCAAGGGCAAATCTGTCACTAACCAAGTACCTACTTGTTTCATAGCAGTCTCTCCAATTTTGTCTGAATGCTTGCGGATGCTCTCCAGAAAGTCTTTGAGATCAGACATAGAAACATCCTTTATCTCTTCCCGAAGCTTGGGGATGTTGTCCACCATCACCTTACAGAATCGATAGTGGCTCACTTGAGGCAGATAGGTGTGTTCCAGATGCTCCAGAGTCTTCAGTGCAGGATAATGCCTACAAAAGAAATCAACCACCTTAATAGATACTAGTCTTCCTTAGGTGCACAAATAAATTACTCAGGAAAAATTCAAACCTCAATGAGCTTTCACTATACATTTACACAAATCCAAGGTAGTGTTTAATGAAAACTTCTTAACTAGTATTAAAAAGTTAATAAATGCTTAAAAGACTAGTAATTTACAAAAATCTGTCCAAAGAATAAACATGAATATCAATAAAATTAACTATATATAATTTTTTAATTATCTCATGCTATAAAATGAAATACCCCAAGCTAATCTTCTAATGAAAACAGAAAGAAGAGCTTGAACACTATGCACACGTGTTTGTTAGCTGAGATAAGTAAGCCTCAAAGACTACTCTAGCGAGGACCTCAGACGAGCTCTGCACTTTCCCATTACCCAGAGGCTGGACAACAAATGAAACAGCTACCTCTCCCAAGATTGGACAATTAACCCAAATTTTTCTTTTCAGGATCCCCGAGAGATGCCATCACCCCCAGACAGAAGGAAGTAAATAAAAGAACATGACACCTACATTCCCAAGAGGTGGAATGGGTGGTTTTTGGTCGTTGGATGGGTTGTGGCTATTTCTCATTGTTTAGGGTGGTTGGTTACAAGCTGATGTTGGTAATGGTCAGGAAAAAAGTTGAATAAAGGAGTTTATAATCAGGTTCTTCTTTTGAAAAGAAAAAAGGGTGATATAGATATAGTAGTACTGAATCTATTCTGAAAAAAGGGAGATATAGAAATAGATAAAAAGGTAGATTACTGAATCTACTTTTAAACTAAAGAAGCAACGACTAGTTTTAAATATTTTACATTGATATGGATTTTTGTATATTGATATAAATGTAAGCTAATTTTTATTAGAACATACTGTGCATGCATTTCTAATCTTGTTCAAGGTATTTTATCTATACAGCTCATTTAACAATGTAATGCAAATTTCCAGTCCTTGCAATTTATTATTACTAACTAAGGATAATAAGGAAATACATGTTAGTAATTAGTAACCTAGTACAACTGAATTTGTAGTCATTAGGTCTGTCTTCAAGGTCAAACATATATTTTAGGTAGACATATCATCTTCAAACAATTGAGAGATTTCAGAATATAGCATTTAAGATGTTCAATAACATAGGTTCATTTCTCTTATGACAATGAGACATGCCTGCTCCTGGAAGAACCAACCTATATCATAGAAGATGATGGGCATTGAAGAAATGACACATGGAGTTTACTTTCTGTGTGGCAAAAGTAAGCCACTCGGCAATAAAAATTGTTCTTGCATCAACTTCTGACACTATGCTGTCCAAATTGGAAAAGCAAGACAAAAAAAGAGAGTGACAGCCAAATCTTGTCAAGAAAAGGCAGGACAGTCATTCAAAAATTCTGCTTCATAGAAAAGTCTATCACATATTCATTCTAGGCCTATAGGCCGAAGATGGCTGCCCCAACATTAAAAAGGAACTTGGGTGACTGTCCAGGCAGCCAGCTGCTTCTGTCATTTATCACCATTTTTGGAAGTCCCTTGCTTGCACTTCCTACTGACACAGTTAATATTATTTCCTTCTCGGGTCTCTGAGGGAGTTGAAGACTAGACAGTTAGAGGAATAGCTTTCCTTGTTTACCAGACTCAGAAAAGAAACTCAATAAAGATAAGTAAAGTATATAAGACTGAGAGACATCAAAAGTTAGTTTTGGGTGGTACTGTGAGTTAGGACAGAAAGTGAATTAGGTACAATACTTTGAATAGATAATAAACTATTTTCTCTGAATTTTTCAAATGTGAATGGACTAGATATTGTTGATATATTTATTGCCTGTATATATTGTCTATAGTTATTGTTTTTATTGTATAGTTTTGCTTATATTTGTCATAACTTTTATCTTAGACAAAAGGAGGAAATATGACAATATTTTTTTGTAATCTAACAAATAAAGCTTGCCTGAAGATCAGAGTACAGAGCTAGCCACTAGTGAGCCATAGAAGCCAGGCAGTGGTGGCACGCACCTTTAATCTCAATACCTAGGAGGCACATGCCTTTAATTCCAGAACTACAGTCAGGCAGTGGTGGCGCAGGCCTTTAATCCCAGCACTCGGAAGGCAGAGGCAGGCAGATCTCTGTGAGTTTGAGACCAGCCTGGTTTATAATAGCTAGTTCCAGGACAGGCTCCAAAGCTGCAAAGAAACCCTGTCTCGAAAAACAAAAAAAAAAAAAAAAAAAAAAAAAAAGAATTCCAGAACTACAGAGGTGAAGACAGGAAGGGATATGGCTGGGTGAAGAGAGATATATAAGGCAGGAGGAGACAGGAGCTAAGCACATACAGTCTGAGGAATTGTAGAAAAAAGTCTCCCAATCAAAAAAAGCCCAGGACCAGATGGTTTCAGTGCAGAATTCTACCAGAATTTCAAAGAGCTAATGCCAATACTCCTCAAATTGTTCCACACAATAGAAACAGAAGGGACATTGGCAAACTCTTTTTTACAAGGCTACAGTTACACTGATACCCAAACCACACAAAGGCAACTAAGAAAGAAAATTGCAGGCCAGTCTCCTTCATGAACACTGATGAAAAAATAATCAATAAAATACTGGCAAGCTGATGGAGGAAGGTCATTGGTTAATTATAATAAACCAACTGCTTGGCCTCATAGCTTAGAACATAGATGGGAGGAGTAAACAGAATAGAATTCTGGGCGGAAGAGGAAGTGAGGTCAGACTCTGCTCTGCTCCTGGAGAGACCCAACAGCTCTGCTCTCTGGAGCAGAGACACCAGGATGGACAGAGGCTAGACTCTTCCCGGTAAGCGCACCTTGGGATGCTTACACACCTCATTAGAAATGGGCTAGTCCAGGTGCGAGAATTAGCCTGTAAGGGTTAGAGTTCATGGGCCAAGCAGTTCTTAAATGAATACAGTTTGTGTATTGTTATTTCGGGCATGAGCTAGCCAAGCGGCCAGGGTGTTGGGGACGCAGCCCCGCCGCCGCTCTTATTTCAACAGCAAGCAGAATCCAAGAACACATCAGAGAAATCTTCCACCATGATCAAGTAGGCTTCATCTGAGAGATGAAGGAATAGTACAACATATGAAAATTTATCAATGTAATCCACCGTATAAATAAACCAAAAGAAAAAAAAACACGATCATCTCATTAGATGCTGAAAAAGCCTTCAGCAAAATCTAATACACTTTCATGCTAAAAGTCTTGGAGGAATATAAGGAACATACCTAAACATAAAAAAGGAAATAAACAGCAAGTGAACAGTCAAGATCAAACTAAATGGAAAGAAACTCAAAGCGATTCCACTAAAATCAGGAACAAGACAAGGCTGCCCATTCCCTCCATATCTATTCAATATAGTACTTGTAGTTCTAGCTAGAGCAATAAGACAACAAAAGGAGATCAAGGGGATACAAATCAGAATAGAAGAGGTCAAACTTTCACTATTTGCAGATGATATGATAATATATATGCCCCCAAAAGATTCTTCTAGGGAATTCCTACAGCTGATAAACACCTTCAGTAATGTAGCAGGATAAAAGTTTAACTCAAAAGAATCAATAGCCCTCTCATATACAGATGATAAATGAGCAGAAATCAGAGAAACATCAGCCTTCACAATAGCCACAAACAACATAAAATATCTTGAGTTAACTCTAACCAAACAAATGAAAGACCTGTACGACAAGAACTTTAAATCTTTGAAGAAAGAAATTGAAGACACCAGAAAATGGAAAGATCTCCCATTCTCCTGAATAGGTAGTATGAACACTGTAAAAATGGCAATCTTACCAAAAGCAACCTGTATCTTCAATGCAATCCCCATCAAAATCCCAGCACAATTCTTAACAGACTTTGAAAGAACAACACTCAACTTCATATGAAAAAAACAAAAAACTCAGGATAGCCAAAACAATCTTGTACAATAAAGAAACTTCCAAAAGCATTACCAGCCCTGACTTTAATCTCTACTATATAGCAACAGTAAAGAAAACGCTTGGTATTGGCACAAAAACAGACAGCTGGACCAAAGGAATTGAACCAAAGACCCTTATATTAGGCCACACACCTTTAAACACCTGATTTTTTTTTATAAAGAAGCTAAATTATAAAATGGAAAAAAGAAAGCATCTTCAACAAATGGTACTAGCATAACTGGAGGTCAACATGTAGAAGAATGCAAATAGATCTATATCTATCCCCTCGCACCAAACTCAAGTCCAAATGAGTCAAAGACCTCAACATAAATCCAGCCATACTAAACCTCATAGAACAGAAAGTGGGAAGAAGTCTTGAATGCATTGGCAGAGAAGACCACTTCCTAAATATAATACCAATAGCACAGACACTGAGATCAACAATAAATGGAATCGCCTGAAACTGAGACATTTCTGTAAGGCAAAAGACACACAGCTAACAAGACAAAATGGCAGCCCACAGAATAGGAAAAATTTTTTCATCAACCCCACAACTGACAGAGAACTGATCTCCAAAATATAAAAATAACTCATGAAACTAGACATCAAAATATCAAAAAATCCAATTAAAAATGAAGTGCTGTTGTAGGAGACCACTTGTTCATTCCCAGCTGCCCAGACTCAAAATAATCACATGGAAACTCTATTATTTATGTCACTGCTTGGCCCATTAGCTCTAGCTTATTATTGGCTAACTCTTACATCTAAATTTAAGCTATTTCTATTAATCTGTTTATCGACACATGGCTGTGGCTTACTGGCAAAATTTCAGCATGTCTGTCTCTGGCAGCAGCTCCAAGCCTTCTCCGTAAACTCCGCCTTCTTCCTACCAGCATTCAGTTTAATTTTTCCCCACCTAGCTTTTCTCTTTTGCCCTATCACAGGCCAGGACAGTTTCTTTATTAACCAATGGTATTCACATCTTACAGAGGGAAATCCCACGTCAGAATACAGATCTAAATAAAGAATTCTCAAAAGAAGAATCTCAAATGGCCAAACAGTACTTAAGGAATTGCTCAACATCTTTAGCCATCAGGGAAATGCAAAACAAAACAACTCTGAGATACCTTCTTATACCTGTCAGAAAGGTTAAGATCAAAAACACTAAAGAAAGCTTATGTTGAAGAAGATGCAGAGTAAGAGGAACACTCCTCCATTGCTGGTGGGAGCGCAAATTCATACAGCTGCTTTAAAAATCAGTATGGCCATTTCTCAAAAAATTGGGAGTCAATCGACCTCAAGAGCCAGCGATACTACCCGGGCATATATCCAACGGATGCACATTCATACATACCATAAGGACATTTGCTAAACTATGTTCATAGCAGCATTATATGTAATAACCAGAACCTGGAAACAACCTAGGTGCCCCTCAATTAAAGAATGGATAAAGAAAATGTGGTATATTTATACAATGAAGTAATACTCAGAAATAAAAAAACAATGGCATCTTTAAATTTGGAAGCAAATAGATGAAACTAGAAAAAAAATCATCCTGGGTGAGGTAACCCAGACAAACAAAGACAGACATGGTACATACTCATTCATAAGTGGGTATTAGACACAAAGCAAAGACTAACAAGTCTATAATCCACAATCCCAGAGGAGCCAGGAAACAAGAAGGACTCTAAGAAAGACATACATGGATCCCCCTGTGCAATCTCCTGAGTATACTGGGAGCGTGGGGGTAGGGAAAAAGAAAAGGAGAGTGGGGAAGGAGGAAGGGGAGCCAGGAGGAGAACATGGAGGATCAGGAAGGTCAAATTGGGGAAAGAACAAAGAGAAAGAGCAAGGAAAGAGATATCTTGATAGAGGGAGCCATTACAGGGTTAAAGAGAAATGTGGCACAAGGATGACTCCAGCTGAGAATCTAAGCAATAGTGGAGAGGGTGCATTAACTGCCCTTCCCTTGTAATCACATTAATGACTACCATAACTGATGGAAGCAGATGCAGAGATCCACGCCTAAGCACTGGGCTGAGCTCCTGGGGCCCAGTCTTGGAGAGGGAGGAGAGATAAAATGATAATATGAGCAAAGGGGTCACACATAGAAACACCTGACCTGAGCTAGTGGGAGCTCACTGACGCCAGACTGAGAGCTGGGGAACCTGCATAGGACAGAATTAGGTCCTCTGAATATGGGTGACAGTTGTATGGCTTGGGCAGTTGGTAAGGCTACTAGCAGTAGAACCAGTATTTATCCCTAGTACATAAACTGGTTTTTTTGAAGCCCATTCCCTATGAAGGGATACCTTGCTCAATCTAGATACAGGGTGGAGGGCCTTGGCCCTGCCTCAAGTGATGTGACAGACTTTGTTGATTCCCTATGGGAGACCTCACCCTCTCTTAGAAGTAGATGGGGGTGGGATGGGTGGAAGGTGGGGGAATAGCAGGAGGGGAAGGAGAGGGAACTGGGATTGGTGTGTAAAATAAGATTGTTTTGACAGCCTACAGAATGGGAAATGATCTTCACCAACCCCACATCAGACAGAGGTCTGATCTCCAAAATATACAAACAACTCAAGAAATTGGTCATCAAAAGAACAAAATTTAAAAAATGGAGTACAGACCTAAACAAAGAACTCTCAACAGATGAATCCAAAATAGCTAAAAGACACTTAAGGAAATGTTCAACATCCTTAGTCATCAGAGAAATGCAAATCAAAACAACTCTGAGATTCCATCTTACACCTGTAAGAATGGTCAAGATCAAAAACACTGATGACAACTTATGCTGGAGAGGTTGTGGGGTAAAGGGAACACTCCTGCATTGCTGGTGGGAATGCAAGCTGGTACAGCACCTTTGGATATCAGTATGGTGATTTCTCAGAAAATTAGGAAACAACTTTCCTCAAGACCCAGCAATACCACTTTTGGGTATATATCCAAAGGATGCTCAATTGTCCTACAAGGACATGTGCTCAACCATGTTCATAGCAGCATTGTTTGTCAAAGCCAGAACCTGGAAACAACCTAAATGCCCCTCAACCGAAGAATGGATAAGGAAAATGTGGTACATTTACACGATGGAGTAAAACACAGCAGAAAACAATAATGGCATCTTGAAATTTGCGGGCAAAAGGATGGATCTAGAAAACATCATATTAAGTGAAGTAACCCAAATCCAGAAAGACAATTATCATATGTACTCCTTCATAAGTGGTTTTTAAACATAAAGCAAAGAAAACCAGTCTACAAATCACAATCCCAGAGAACCTAGAAAACAATAAGGACCCTAGAAGAGACATATATGGATTTAATCTACATGGGAAGTAGAAAAAGACAAAATCTCCTGAGCAAATTGGGAGCATGGGGACCTTGGGAGAGGATTGAAGAAAAGGAGAGAGGTGGGGGGCGGGGAGGGGGGCAACAGAGGAAAATGTATATAGCTCAATAAAAAAGATTGTATTAAAAATAATGTATATTATCATCAGTATTTTCAATAGATAAGAATTCACATCCCACTGATAAGGAAGTTTATTGTTAGCAAATACATAAGAAATTTAATAGACAAAAATATATAAGACTCTTAAATTATAAACTAATTTATACTAAGAAATAAAACAAAATAACTTATGTATTAAGAAAAAAAAGGGGGGCTGAAGAGATGGCTCAGAGGTTAAGAGCACTGGCTGCTCTTTCAAAGGTCCTGAGTTCAATTCCCAGCAACCACATGGTGGCTCACAACCATCTGTAATGAGGTCTGGTGCCCTCTTCTGGCATGAGGGCATACATGAAGGCAGAATGTTGTATACAAAATAAATAAATAAACTTTAAAAAAAAAAAAGAAAAAAACTGTGTAGCTAAACAAACTGTGATGCATCCATGTATTAAAGGACCAATAAGCTAGTATAAATATGTACAATATTGTTGATTGAAAAATGTTTTTTAAAGAAATAGCTCTAACTAACACTTCTCAGCCTTGCCTGGATCAACAACAGCACACTGTTCCCTTTAGTTCTATGTCTGGTTCATCTATCTTATACCTCAGAACAATGTGCTAAATAGGTTTTTGGAGCAGAGAGATGATCTTGGAGCTTGATCTATCTTTTCCATAAATATTTCCTGGATGGTATACTAATTTAAAAACCAACAAACCTTATAAGTTTTTAAATTTACAACATTTGTAAAGTATACATGTAAGCCAGACATGATAGCTCTCACCTGTAATCACAGCACTTAAGAGGCTGAAGCAGGAGGTTCACCATGAGTTCAAGGCCTGGACTAGGCAAATAGTTACAGGCCAGACCTTGTCTTCCCCCCCACAAAAAATAGCATATGTATATATGCATGATTTATTAATAAACAGGTATAAATATCCATCAGCAAATGGAAGTCACAGACACAAAAGTTCAAAGCAATAACTAGGAAAAAACATACAAAAGTGAGAATCATAGTTTTTTTCGTTAGATAGCAAAATATTCATGATCATTTTCTTTTCAGGCTTTAAAATTCCCTAATTCTGACATTTCCCCTATCTGTTTAGGAGAGGAAAACTCATTCCTTCCATAGATGAAACAAACATACAGGTCTAATTTGGACATGGTTTCATCACAGCAGACACACTCTTCTTGCCTCAACACGGTTGCCCCATAAACACCTAGACTAGAAACTAGTTTATTTCCTTTTATGTCTTCTCTCATAGGTTTCAAGAATCAAACTCTTAGTCCAAGCAAATAGAGTAGTTTATTCCCCCTAAACTTAGTAATAAAAGTACAAATACATACAAATCTGAAATAATTATTTTCATTAAAATTTTAGACTCTTAGCACATTACAGTTTTGCATGATTTAGTACACACAGAATAGCAATGGCACAACTAGGTACGAAGAGCTATGTGTAATAAAAGCCAGAAGCTGAGTCACAAAGATAAATACATTCTGAGGCTTACTTCTATTTTGGAGTTCTGTTTACAGAATGAGAAGAATCTAGCCATGCAGCCTGCAGACATGCAACCCATGCTGAAAACATCAGCTCTGTCAAACAGAACCACATTTTTCAAGGCAAATTAATACAAAACTCAATGATTTCTGGCAACAAAGAACAGCACCTATTTCCCCATTGTCCCTTTTCCCCTGGCAAGCTTGTGTTCCAAACATGACAGAACAGTAAAATTATTCAAATTTAGAGTATTCGAAAAACAATGGTAGCCAAATAAATATTTAACACTCATCAAAAGAAAAAACCATGTATAGAGTCCATGGAAATCCCATTCAAGATTTGGACATTACTTTTATCAGCATCTATATTATTACAACTGAATGTAGAGGGCTAGAAAGGTGGCTTAGCAGTTAGGAGTGCTTACTCTTCTTGCAGAGGACCATGTTTTGTTCCCAGTCCCCATACAGCAGTTAACAACTATCTGTAACTCCAGTTCTAGGGGATTCAATGCATCTTCTGACCTCAATTGTCTCTTCAAACCTTTGTAAGTGCCTGCATGCACATCCTGCACATGTATGCACTTAAGCACATACACATAAAATTAAATAAATAAAGTTTAAAAAACTGAATGCAGGCTGTGGCCGGCTCAGTTAGTCAGCAATGCTGCACTGGCATAAGGATTTGAGTTTGGATCCCCACACCATATAAAAAACAGGTATGGTGGATACGCCTATATCCCAGTTCTATGCGATACAGGCAGGTGGATCCTTGAAGTTCACTGGCAGACCTATCTAAAAAATAAAGGTGAAGAGTGATCAAATAAAAAAACCCAACATCAACTTCTGGCCACCACATGCACTTATATAAACCCACATACAAAACTACACACCCACACTGACAAGTACATATACCACCTATATTGTATAATATAATATATACAATTATAATAAGATAATACAAATAGGGGCTGGAGAGATGGCTCAGAGGTTAAGAGCATTGCCTGCTCTTCCAAAGGTCCTGAGTTCAATTCCCAGCAACCACATGGTGGCTCACAACCATCTGTAATGAGGTCTGGTGCCCTCTTCTGGCCTGCAGGAATACATGCAAAACAGAATATNCCCAAGTTTGTATCCCAGCACCTATCAAGCAGCTCACAACTGCCTATAATTCCAGTTCCAGGAGAAATGACAGCTTCTTCTAAACTCTGGGGATTCCTGTACCTAAATGCATAATAAACGTATACACATACACATATAATCAAAAAATTATTTCTAAAAAAAAAATCTTTTTTTTTTTTGGATTTTTCGAGACAGGGTTTCTCTGTAGCTTTTGATTTCTGTCCTGGAACTAGCTCTTCTAGACCAGGCTGGCCTTGAACTCACAGAGATCCGCCTGCCTCTGCCTCCCGAGTGCTGGGATTAAAGTACCACCACTGCCCGGCAAGGAAACATAAAACCCAATAATATAATCACTATTTACAACTCAAAAAAAAAAAAATATCAGTCCTTCAGCCACGAAATACCACTTTATAAACAAGTAGATCTTGGTTAATACCCAAAACAACTGTTTTCAGTCACTGAACAGCAGTCAGCTGATAACTGAACTCCAAAAAAAGAGAACAACCTGAAGGTAATCTCTTCATTGTGGACAGTCAGAACACCCTCACAGAGCCTGAAGAAGTGCTCACCGACTTAAGGCATAATATAGTAGGTCAAAAAGGCTGGGGGGGAGGAGAGGGAGGAAGGGAGGAGAAATCTGCATAGGCTTTCCTGCTTATCATTAGACCAGGGTATGTGAAGTGAAGAAAAGGGGAGAGAAGGGATGGAGGAAAGTTGGGGGGGGGGGGGATAGACTAACAGTGAGTTATAAGATAAACACTTTAGGGAGTCAGAAACGGCAGAGAACTCCCCTAAACCCAAACAGCCGAATGGCAAGGTACACAGGCACAACTGGGCCTACCAGACCAGATTAAATATTCTGTAAAGTTGACTGCACTTGGCCTAGCAGATTTGGTTTTTGTTGTTAGTGTAGGAGAATGTCTCACTATGCATCCCGAGCTGACCTAGAACTCATTATAAAGACAAGACTGGCCTCAAACTCAGAGATCTACCTGCCTCAGCTTCCTGAGTGCTGGGATTTAAGGCATCAGCTTATCATGGCTGGCCATAGCAGAGTTTTAAAATGGGGTCTGCCAACTACTACTTCTCAAAATAAAGCCCAAAACTCAAAAAAAAAAAAAAAATAAGAAGCAAAGTTCCCCCAGACTCCAGATACTCATCAACATAATAATGTCAATTATCCACTCAAAAAAAATATTTTTGACCTATAACCAGAAAAACAAAATTAGTTCAAAAGACGATTCAAAAGTGGCAGAATAGCAAATGCATGCAAATAGCAATTAGATTCGTGTGTGTGTGCTGAAAGGGAAACACAAAGGTGTGAGAAGAAGGAAGCATCAAAAACCAACGGAGGGCTATGGCCTCTGCACTTCAGGGTGCTTTTCTAGCCTGCACAGATCCTGCAGTACATCCCCAGCAACACATCCAAACATAGTGATAAACAGCACCCAAGAGGAAGCTCAAGGTCATCCTCAGTCACACAGAAATTCAAGGCCAGCTTGGAAATCATTGTAAGACTCTGTCTTTTTAAAAAAAAAAAAAATGCTTTGGTTTTTTTCTTTATTTAATTTCTTATTGTGTGTATGTAGATATGGTAGAAGTGAGTACCACAGTGCATGAAGGTCAAGGGAACACTGAGGCATCAGTTCTCTACTTCCACCTTTACTTGAATTCTATGTATGGAACTCAGGTCATCAGATATGCAACAAGCATTCTACATACTGAGTCATCTCTCCACACCACCCAAAAAAATGTTTTTTTTTATTCAGGAGATAAACAAGATAACATTTTCCACTGGGATGCTTATAGCTAGAAGACAGGCAATAACACACACTGGGGCTAAAGGGCTGGCTCAGAATTTAAGAGCACTTGCTGCTCTTTCAGAGGGACCAGGTTCAACTCCCAACAACCATACATTAGCTCAAAACCATCTTTAACTCCAGTCCCGGTGGATCCAAAGCTTTCCATGTGGTTCACAAACACACATGTAGGAAAAATACTCATATGTATGAAATAATAAAATAAATAAATTTAATAAATCTGAAAGTTTTAAATAATAATAAGCACTATCATGTGATGATGTTAGGTGGATTAAAACGATGCAGCTGCTTTGAGTAGTGAAGCAGTTTCACTAAACAGTAGAACACTGAACTATAGCAAGACCTAGCAATTCCATTCAGAGGTATATTCCCAAGAGAATTTAGGGAGTTTAAGCCCATGTAAAAACTTACAAGTAGCTATATAGCTTTATTCATCATAACTTAAAAGTGAAAATAACCCAAATGTTTGTCTAATAATGAAAAAACAAAATGCAGTCCATCCACACAGTGGATTTACCCCCATAAGAAAGAGTGAAGTACTGATTCACACGAAGGCATGGCTGACTCCTGTAAACACTGTAAGAGAGAGAAGTCGAATGTAGAAGACCGCATACTGTGTGCCCCCTTTATACGAGATATTCACAATATGCAAACATACAGATATAAAGTAAAGTAGTGGCTGCTCAGTCTAAGGGAAGGAAAAACGGGATCAAGGTTTATTTTTGAGGTGACTGACATGTTCTACAGTCAGGAAGTGAAGATAGTGACAGCCTTGCAAATACTCTAAAACAACACTAAGTTGTACTCATAAAATGGTGGCTACAAAAAACAATTATTTAATATTTAAATTATTTAATTTTTATTTTATTTTACATGTTTATTTTAAATAAAATTAAATTTAAATTTAAAATAAATTTTTAAAATAAATTTAATTTTTTTAATAAATAAAGAATTTACAGCTATCACATTAACCCAAAAAAGAGATGGCAATGAATTCAGGTCTATATAAAGAAATAAGAGTGCCAGAATCACTTAAAATATATAAAGGAAGGTTTTTTTCATTTTACTTTTAAAATATTTTAATTTAAAAGTTTGTAGCAAAAATGCAAGTGTATTATAGGCACTATGCCATATTCTGAAATAAGAGCAATGACAACAATAACACCAGGAAGTGAGGTTAAGCAGATATAGGTTTACATTTTTAATTGACAAGTAATAATTACATATAAGCATGGGATACAGTGAGATAATTTCATGTATACAACAGATAATGATTTAATCTATAAAGCATTTCCATTTAAATATGCATTACTATTAAAAGAACTTTGCATAATGTATGGTTTGCCATAATTTTTTCAAGATTCACTATGAGTTAAAAAGGATTATTATAAGCTGAGAAGCAATCATTTTAAAGAAATAAAGAGGTATGGATTATAAGGCATTAGTGAATACACGATAGAATCCAAATATCTAGTGAACTGATTGAGATGAAAGGAGATACAGAGAGAAAGAACAGGGAACAGTGACGACAAATGGAAAATAAGTTAGACTGAAAGTCATATACAGATATACTCTATATGATAAGTATATACATAAACTGATAAGTCTATCAGTCATAAAACATCTAAGGATCTCAACTAAAAAAACAGATTGTCCCTTTAAAAAAAAATAGCGAGATCAAGCCATGCATGGTAACATACACTGACAATCTCTTATCTCCAAAACATAAAAAAAAGGAAGACAAAAAAACAATAATAAGCCTATACCCCTCAAACCTAATGAGGTTATAGAAGTCAAGGAAAGACTGAAGACAGCTCAAGAGGCAAGTAGGGAGTTGAGAGAACACTTGTTGCTCTCACAAAGGACCTACATTCAGCCTCCAGCACCCCCATCAGACAACACACAAATGCCTTAACTCCAGCTCCAGAGAATCCAATGCCTTTGTCTGGTCTCTGTGAACACCCTCACGCACACAGCAAACACACAGAAACGCACACACATACTCATAAATAAATAAGAAAACAA
The DNA here is from genome assembly GCF_014885135.2 of Alexandromys fortis. Taxonomy (NCBI): domain Eukaryota; kingdom Metazoa; phylum Chordata; class Mammalia; order Rodentia; family Cricetidae; genus Alexandromys; species Alexandromys fortis. The sequence continues at coordinate 513,969 of NW_026068034.1, forward strand.
ATCTCTTTTAACTGTTCAACTTAAAAAAAATCTTACCTTTTGGTTTTCATCTGGTCCCTCAGTTTGCTGTACATCTCTAGGACTTGAAAGAGAAAACAGATAACACAGGTATCATTTAAGCAAAATAACTAACTCAGCTAAAGGAAATACATCAAGAATCCTACTCCACTCCCAGTTTCTCACCTGGAAGGCACAGCATAAACTTATCAACAGTTGCAGAAATATTCCTCTGTTGTAGTCTACACTGCTTCAGCTCTTCCATTGCTATTACCAGCTTGGCAAAAGGGGAAAAATAGAATTATGTCAAGAACTATAAAAAGAAAAAAAAGTTTTCAGTTACATTTTCCTACTATGCGTGCAATGCATCCAAGAATGTCAGTTTCCTAGTAAAACCTACAATGCAAGCTAAGGAACTGTCTTCTTCAATCAGTGAAACATTCCGACATGGCTTCCTACTTTCTCCCCACCCTGCACACATGTCTAAAGAAGGCTATGTAAAATGAACCTTAAAGAGCCTTAAAGCACAAAGGCCATCCAGAAAAAAAAAATCTGCCCATTGTCTCCAAACCCTATAAAAACTCCATGATTTACATTTCTACGCAGTCCTTCTAATCCTCAACTAGGTCCCGATTTTAACAAGCAAGTTCCATAATTAGAAGATAAGGCTTTTGTACACGATTCAGTTTACTGAAGATTGATTTATTCTCTTCTCATAATCATCTCACAATGTAACAAACTATTTCTGTAGAATATGGACTATGTGAAATGAAAAAAATCTACCTATCTATTTACAGAATTCATCTCTCACACACTCACACACACACAAATAATATCCTTAGATATGTGAAAAGAATAAAGAGAAGGAAGGTGGATGACCCAAAAAAGGAATGTACTTCAGGTCAGAAAAGGTTGACTTTATGCTCAGATTTGTTTTGATTATTAACATAAATTTCAGATCATCTGTTCTTTTTTCCCCCATCAGTAAAATAGTGGAATTAACAGATTTGGATTTGGAACAAATAAATAAATGGAAGTAAATAAAAGTACAAATTGGAAAGTTTAAATAAGCTTGTCAATTAATAGAATAAATGATTCTTTTTTAAAGAAATATTTGTTGAGCACTCATTTTACAACAGCTGCTGTTTAGAGACAGAAGAGATACAATAATGAATAAAATAAGTAAAATTCCCTAGTGATATAGAACTAATTCTAATGGGGGGAGACAAACAAAAACTACATAAGTAAAAAATGTAAACCAAAAATAGGATAGTACAGTAGAGAAAAACAGAATGAGACAAAACAAAGAGAATGCAGAGAATGAGGATGAGACTGCAATTTCCAATAAGGTCCTCAGGAAAAATCTAGGTGGGGTACACAAGCCTATAACCACAGGACTCTGGAGACTGAGGCAGGAGGATCATTATAAGTTCAAGGCTAGCCTACATTACAGAGTAAGTTCGAGGCTAGCCTGGGCAACATAGTAATAATAACCGGTTTCAAAAAAGATACAGAGAATATTATCAGACATGAAATAAATAAAATAATTATAACAAAAAAGGAAGGAAGAGAGAGAGGAAGAGAGTGAGACAGAACGAAAGAAGGAAGGAAGAAGAGAGAGACAGAGAGAGCAGAGAGAAAGAGAGTAATACAAACCAGGAATGGTGGCTTATGCCAGTAATCTCAACACTGGGAAAGTGGAGGTAGAAGGATCAGTTCAAAGAAAGTTTAAATTACATGAAATCCTTACTGAAAAAAAGAAAGAACTATAAGAGAAAAGGACGAAGGCAGGTGAAGATGCAAGAGGAACATTCCAAGAGATATGGCAGACTATGCAAGGATTTCTTTTAACACAGCCAAAGGAGGTTGCATCTTATTTCATTTCACCCTGTGGTGTCTGTATTTATTCAGGTAAACATTTCTTATAGCAACAATTCCAACACACTGCTTATATTATTCTAAGCCACAAAGTGAAGAACAGTCATTCAAAGAGAACAGCATACAACAGAAAAAACATTGTTAAAAGGAAACTGGCCTTACTTCCTTGCCCTCATGTTGCAGTTTTCTATTAGTATCCGTCACTTGGTTCTGTGGAGAGAAGATAATTTAAACTCATAAAAACAAACACTAGGACAACAGTTGGATAAAGATCAAAATTTAATATGAAAAACTGGAGTATCCCTAGATACTTTCTATATTCCAGCACATGGGGTTACAGCTGCTCTCTCTGCAACTTAAACTCTTTATCAACCTTTCTTCTAGGCATTCCCATGACCTTTTGCAAAGAAAAAGAAAAGCTGACCAAGAGACATGTTTGGTTTAGATAGAACACAAAGTAAGATACTATAGTGTCCCAACATCATATTGTAACTTTGGAGAGAAGAGGAAAAAGTAAAAACGGAGAAATAAATAAAATGGAAAGTAATCCAAAGAGCTTTACCATCGGTACAATGTCTAGAAAACAATGTTAACACAGACATATCTTAATTCACAACGTATTCCTGAAAAGGCTAGGTATAATTTCAACTTTGTAACACAAGTCAAATTTTTATTAGTTATTACCTTAATTCTACAAAAAGAATTATTTAATATTTTGGGGTCATTAATTCATAACAGTTTCTAATACATCCATATCCTCATTAATCCCACAATCAGACAGTCAAAAATATGTGGCTAAGCCTTAAATGAGCTGTTTTATAATTTAAAGGAACAAGCACAAATCTTTTCAGTTATCTACTTTTGATGTTTCCACTAATATAAAAAATAATTTTTAGAATAGTAATTTATCATCTCAGACATTATCAAAACATAGATAATATTAACTTCTAAACTTCTTAAATTAGAGACTATCCAGCTTCTGCTGACGACTGCTGTTCCTTGTACTTTTACTGCATTCATCAGCCTAGCATTTCTTACAATGTCCCTTAGAGCATCAAGAAATGTTAGCTGGTGTTATTAACATATAGGCACCACATGCATGCATATATACACACAAAGAGGAGAAAAACACTATAAATGATCAGAAAAGGGACATAATATGGAATGTTTACAAACTTATTTGATTCAACATTATCTCCAAAAACTAACTTTTCATAAAACACATTTTTTAAATTCTTATCTAAAATTATACACTGTACTTGGATAATGTAGTTCATAGCAGATTAGCACATATACCCCCTACTTTCAAAGACAAAATCTGACCTCTTCCAGAAAAAGATTTTATAAAATCTGAGAAAAAAGGCAATAAATACTCATATTACCTATTTATTATTTTCCTAAGAGCACCATATGTGAAAAATACCATTAACCAATAGACTGTTAGCTCAGTGAGAGGCAAGATAGAATGTAGCTGCCAAATGCAAAGCTAAGGCAATCACTGAAGCATCACCTCAATAGGGCCAGCAATCTGTTTCCATTACAGTAAAACAGAAAATATTTTCAGTTTGTCAGGCCATAGAGTCTCTGTAGTAACTAATCAACACTGACAGGAATGCAGCCATAAATAAAATGTCATGTGCTGGGGTGGCTAGGTCCCAATAAAACTTCATTTACAACAATAAGAGGCAAAATGGATTTGGTCTACAAGCCAGAGCTGCTGTTCCCAGCTGCTCTGATCTAAAATAAGAGCAGATCAAATGATGAGAATGACATCAGATATCATGTGTCATGAAGGCCACTGACAAACTGCAGCATGATTAAGTGTAAATAAGTTTTAGGAGCCAAATGTGTATCACATGAAAAACAAATGAAGTTATTTCATCTCATAGATAAAGGAAAACTCAATTGGAGACACTACACACTATACCTGGACCCTGTACAATACACCCTACACCTAAACAATGGCTGCCTCAAATATCTTTAAGAGATGGAAAAAGAAAGGCTGCTCCTAATAAATGCCTGTAACCAGAAAATAGGATTCAGCTCAAAGTAATAAAAGAGTTTCAAGCAATGTGAATAAAAATGGTATAGTTATAATCAATGACAGCATTATCACCTTTAAAGTACTTATTCAATAATAAATTAGATAATTTTATTCTATTCTAGAGATCTCCCAAAATTAAAATTTCCAGTATAACTACATTCACCACTATTGCTCATACTAAAATAATCTTGTTCACTTCATCATTTCTCACTCTTTCTAACCTCAAACTAACATTTTTACATTAAGCCTCAGAAATACAGACACATACACAAAGACACCAGAGACACACATGGAGACAGAGACATACACACAGAAGGAGACATACACACAGAAGGAAACATACACCAGAGGTACCCAGAGACTCATATACAAACACATGAATGCAAAAACTGAAACAACTTTCAAGAAACAATGTTTATCTTTACTTGATATACTATATTTTTATTTTCTATTCAAGTCTATTTTACTTACTTTCAAGTATCACTAAGAATATTGATCGATATCCACTAAACTGATATCATGCAAACCATCATCAAAAACATACCCATAGGAGCCTAACCTATGTTACCGGTAATAAAGATAGTAGCTATTTTAATTCTAGCTGATAACTGTTCTATACACTACAATAAAAAGAGGCTATATAAACTGTGTAAAAGATACTTCTAATTCAAAAACAAAGATATGGAAGTGCATTTACATACACACATTTATATATACTCATATATAGATGCTATGTACACAAAATAATGGGCATCATGGAAAGTGTAATGTCGTATTAATTTAGTGTTATAAGTAGTTAATACTTTAACTTTTCCACTTCTAAATTCTTTTCTAGAGTTAAGAATCTCAACATTTTTCACCTAGATCAAACAGGTCCCCTAAAGCAGAGCTTACCAAGTGTTCAGCTAGATATAATTCCCAAACTTCAGAGTAACTGGTTAGTCTGAGGCAACCAAACATATCAAACTTGAAAAATGAAGTCAGATATTCCTTCAGAGTCATTCTGACCAATCTGAAAGAATTTGCAACTTGAATCAATTTAAAGTAGAGGAGAAAATAGGACAAAGGTGAGTATCAATCATCAATTAAGGCCAGCAATTGGTGAGATTCTAGACAATATTCCATACTATAGGGCCTAAAGCAGACTCTACATCTTTCTTTTATATCCTTTGGCCCACTGTGTAACAGGATCCCAAAATCTATGAGAAAAGTTTACAATACAAATACACAAGAATGAAGAAACATGAAAAAAGAATAATCAAGATTATGATAGAAGCTGTGAGGGCTGAGCGAGGACAAACAGCACATTAGCAACAAATCAAAAAATTTGTTACATCTAAAATAAGGAAAGCAACTAAAAAGCATAGAATTATACTCATAGAAGACAGAATTATTCAATGATGCTGGCAACACCATGTCTCTTAAGACAGATAAATTCTATCATAGAATCATAGAAACCTTAGGATAAAATGTGTTTGAGACTGCAAAATGTTGGAAACTTTTATATAAGTAATGATATTTTATATAACATATTGCATTCTAAATATGTTATATAATATCCCACAGCTGAAAACAATATAGCTCCTATATTCAAACATCAATATTTCTGTAGTTAAACACAAAAATTTACATTAAGTTGCACAATTTAATGGTTTCATGTCCAATTTTAAATCATATTTTGCAGGCAAATGATTTTTTTAACTACTGCAGTTTTAGACTATATTTTGTATCTTATAACTTGTTTAGCCATTCGATAAAATTTTTTTCAGCAATATATTCTTTGAGATGAATTTTATACTCACAGCAAAGTTAACCATGCAGAAAACAAAATCCTATTAGGGACTCTAATTAGGATTCCAAAAAGAAAAACAAAAGCATAAAGACTAGAGAGAAGAAAATAAAACTATTACTACTGATATAACAGATAAGTTTTTGCAGAAAATTCAAAAATCTAAACTGTTTAAATAAGAGAAATTTAGGAGAAAAGTCTTTGGATCAACAAGTAAAGTCACCTGTCTAAGAGAAGGGACTTCTGTGACCAGCCTCCTTCCTGAACATGAATCTTCACCCTGTAGGCAACACTCCACAAGACTTTCAAGTAAGTAGAGCTGTGCTTTAACTCCTAGGAGGTGGCTTTCATCGAGCAGAGAAGCTGGTGGCTTCAAGAGCAATCTCTTGACAGAATCAGTCACTGATCACTTGTGCATATCCAAATTAAACTAACTTTAAAAAATATTCCTTAGAGCCAAAAAAGCCATAATCTTATTTATGTGGGTTTTAGTATAAATTCCTTTCCTTATTTCATAAAAATCTTTACTACACCCCAGGTAACAGTGAGACACACCCTTAATCCCAGCACTTGGGAATTAGAGGAAGAAGGATCCTAAGTTTGAGACCAGTTTGAGATACATAGGTTTGACATACCTACCTCAATCATCATCATCATCATCATCATCTTAGGAGAAGTCAAGAAATGAAAGTAAAGAAATGCAGAGCCAGATGAATGGAACCTAAAATGTTTGGGTTTGGTTGTTTTGGTTTGGTTTGGTTGTTTTGTTTTGATTGGTTGGCTGGTTGGTTGGTTGGTTGGTTGGTTGGTTGCCTGGCTGTTTTTTGAGACAGGGTTTCTCTGTGTATCTCTGACTATCCTGGAACTAGCTCTGTAGACCAGACTGGCCTCGAACTCACAGAAATCTGCCTGCCTCTGCTTCCCTGAGTGCTGGATTAAAACATGCACCACCACTGCCTGGCACCTAAAGTTTTATACCTAGGAATGCTGAACTGTGTTCTCTTAAATCTAACCAAAGAAAGCTATGCAGGCTTTTAAACCAAGAAAATAATGTGGTCATATCCAATTGTCCATATACATTGTTTAATGTGATCACTTCATACCAAACTTTGCAGTTTTGGTCAGGCTGTCCATGTATCTCACCTCAGTTCTACATTTGAAAAGAGGGAGCTAGCAAGGCAGTGGTAATGCAGGCCTTTAATTCAGGAGGCAGGGGCAGGCGGATCTCTGTGAGTTCGAGGTCAACCTGGTCTACAGAGCTAGTTCCAGGACAGGCTCCAAAGCTACACAGAGAAACCCTGTCGTGAAAAAACAGAAAAGAAAAAAAGAAGGGAAGGGGAAGGGGAAGGGGAAGGGAGGGGAGGGGAGGGGAGGGAACGTGTCATACAGCATGGCCCTAACCAGAACTAATCAGAACCCCAGGAGGACAGAGGAGCAAAAGTCCAGCAGCATCTCCTTACTTTGAGTTTCTGGGCTTCCCCTCGTACTTTCAGGAGTTCAGTAATAGAGTCCACAAAGCCTTGGTAGTGAAAGTTGCACATTTTCTCAATTTCTCGGTCATGATTGCGGATGCGAGTTTCTAGCTTCTCCATGAATCGTCCATGTTCCTCACCATCATAAACAGACCTTTAAAGAGAAAATGGCATGAGGATTACAGCACTTCAGAGAAGAGAATTACAAACCCAGAAGAAACTTCTACAGAAACTAGATAACCAGGATACATAAATTAACAACTGCATCCATTTGTCCCCGTGGTAAATGAGTCTTTGTTTTGTTTTGAGAAAATAAAAAATAAATAACTAAATAAAAAATTCACGTTTGCTAGTTCTAGGCCAGCCTGGGTCTACAGAGTGAGTTCTAGGACCTGTCTAGAAACCCTGTCTTGAAAAAAACAAACAAACTTCTTCTGTTCCACATCATATATTTTTCACTCTCCACCAGATTATTCTCAAACTTAAAGACATAGGCTGGTATTAGTCACTTTTTTTAATTTTTGATTTCAATTTGAGTATATTCTGTCTCAGTAATAACTTCTATGGTAGGTTATACCAGGAAGCATTTTCATTCATTCTATCCAAAGATAAATGAAAAACTTGAGTGGGGAAAAATCCCAACGTTCAGAAATTCAGGACCAGGTATAGTAATAGTTGAACACAATTTTAGTAATTGGGAAGTGGAGGCAGGAGGATGACAAACCCAAGGCAAGCCAAACTAAATAGTGTGAGGTCACCCTAAACTATGTAAGGCCTACTCAAAAAAAAAAAAAGAAGAAGAAGAAGAAGAAGAAGAAGAAGAAGAAGAAGAAGAAGAAGAGGAGGAGGAAGAAAGAAAGAAAGAAATTTAGAATTTAAATTTATTTAGATAAATAATGTCTTCCCGGATTTCCTATTAAAAATCAAAGTAAGAAAATATGGATTTTTAGTTGATTGTGAGGCCTTGGTCTTAGCACTGTAGTAAGTTACATCTTGGGCCAATTCAATTAATCTCTGACCTTTAGAGCGTTCTCATTTACAGAATAGGAAGCAGCAATCAATTACAATTTCCCTGAAGTACGAGCCGAGCATTAAGCTTTCCAATTCGGGCACATAATGAGAAAGAGCAAACATTTTGAGAGCAGTCAGCAGGTGATAGTTTTAATCTCCTTATTAGTGTCACAGAGTTCCTATTTAGATCTTCAGAATTAACACTCTCTAAAAGTATGGTGTTGACTGACTTTAAAGGTTTACAGTGAACCCTCAGAATAAAAAATTTAAAAATTAAAATAACAAATGTTTGGGGCGTGGTACCCAGGCCTGTAATCCTAGATAGCATTCTGGAAGATGGGGCAAGAGCCTCAACAACACAGTGATTAGTACCAAGCCAGCAGGGCGCTATCTCAAAAACACAGTAGAGTTTTAATCTAAAACACACACACACATCTAAATGAAGGAAAGTAGACACTGTTAAGAGGACCCTATATTTCGCATTTTGTGGAAATTTACAGGATCCACAACTACCAGGCTTTGTATGAATTTTTGTGCATATACAAGTGAAAGGATACATACTTTCCATGTGGCTATAAAACAGGTGAAAACACAATTGCATTTTGTGTCCTTAATTACAAACTGCTTCTACCACAATAAAAAGTAAATGTGAACAAACCTTATAGTTCACACTGACTCAGCATTTCAAATATATTTCAGCATAAGCCATCAATAAACAACAGACCTACCAGATATAAATGGTGAAAACAAATTTAAGTAAACAATTCTTAAACTCTAGAAAAGTTAGAGATCTACTAAGTTACCTTTACACTAGCAATCAGGACTGTTCTTAAATAAGGATAGCACTATTTTCTCTTCTGAGAAATGACTTAAGTGGAGAAAGACTGCCATCTAGTGATGACCAATTTCTAATATTCCTTAAAACATGAATTTGATATAACCAAATAAAACAGACTGCTGAAAAAAATCTAAAAATTACATTTGATCAAATCTGTGGGTCCAAGGCATGGGGTGTAGCTCAACCAGTAGAGTGGAGCCTTGCATACAGAAAGCCCCAGAACTGCATAAAACTGGGGAGGCAAACACAGGAGGATCAGGAGTTAAGGCCATCTATCCTCAGCTATACATGTTTCAAGGCAGCCAGAGCTACCAGAAACCTTACCTTCCCCAAATAAATAAATAGATAATTGGAAGGTGGAATCTTAAAAAGGTTGACTCTTTGAAACATTATTGTACTTCTCTGTGCTTCTGACCAAGATACATATATAACAGTTAAACAAGACTATGGAACAAACAATCATGTGGTTGTTTATCTATGTCATTACAAGGATATTCTAGTACTATAAAAAGTAAACAAGAAGAAATGCTTAGAAATTAACAGTGATTTTGATAGCCTAAAGTTTGACTCAAGTAAAATGGAGACCTAAAGAGCCTGATTTCAAAAACCTCCTAATAAAGCAAAGGATTTTACAAAAGTATATTTGTACATCCTAGTGTATACTGCTAATAATATACTTTGATACATCATAGTGATTCCATCTCTCTCTGCCACCTAGATTCAAAAACATATTTTACAAGTTTTTAACTGATAAAGTGGCACTTAAAATTTGAATTCAACAAATATTTACCACTCTCCTACACTAAACTACTTCAGAATTACATGACTTACTTGAAGCCAAAATCAGCTTCGATCTGTTTTTTTGGGTTTTTTTTTTTTTGGTTTTTCCCCAAAGACAAGGAAGGAGTCATGTAGGCTGATACACACTCATAATCTCTGCATTCAGGAGGCTGAGGTTAGCCAGAGCTAAAAAGCAAGACCTGGTTGAGAAGACAGAAGGGAGACTAGACTGTAGTGATGCAAGTCTTTAACCCCAGCACTCCAGAGGCAGATTTCTCTAAGTTTGAAGCCAGCCTGATCTATAGAGCAAGTTCCAGGACAGCCAGGGGTACAAAGAGAGACCTAATCTTGGGGGGGGGGGGTAATTTCATTGCAGGATGAGTCAGTTGTGAATTAGCTTCATCTACATAGCAACTATTGACTTTTTCTGTCTAAGGAATTCCAACTTTGGTGTTCTAACTTCCTATTCTACCACAAAGGTAAACACTAAGTTACCTTGTCAGTGATCAGTTAACATGAGGGTGTGTGAAACAACTTTCACCAATGAGAAGAGAAATCTGTTAGTGAAAGGTCAAGCAAAGTTGGGGGTGGGAGTGTTATATGCCCCTGGAGAATACAGAAAAAGAGATTGCTTTTCTTACCTTAAGACTTTCCTGTAAAAATAAGACACGCAGGCAGGTGAAGCAACTACCCAAAGAAAGAGAATATTGTGCCAATAATCTGGGCTTATTGAGGAGAAATGGGAAATATATGGGTCCTGGACTGTGGAGAAATCCTGAACAGCTGTCTCCAGATACTTTACACCTCAGTCAATAACCAATTATTTAAGCCATTTTCCCTCTATATTCTGCTATTTACATAGCAAAATATCCTAAATGACAGAATGTTGTGCAGTTTTCAAAGGTAGCAGGCAAATCTAAAGGACAGACAACAATTACTATCCACTGCTTTAGAAGGACTCCGGTCTCCAGCCTCAACTATCCTTCTTCCTTTCCTCCGTTTCAAAGTAAATCTCATCCACTCTTACAACCACAGCTCGCACCTAACTTCTTCTGAGGAACCATCTCTAATCCCTTTCATGCCCACCTTGTTTGTAAGTACTGCCCTCACAAACTATACTGTGATGGTCTATTCAACCATCAGTCTCCTCATTCGAGAACATTAGTTTCCCCTTGGGCAAAGACTGTCTTACCCATTTTATCTCCAGATTATAGGACCTGGAAGTGGAAAGACTCTACTATGCATGGAAAAATGAGCAAAGAGGGAAGACAATGCAAGTAGATTTACCCAAGTTTCAGAGATGCATGCAAGAGTAATGCAGGAGACAAAACATATCTGCTGAGATGTCTTGAGACTAAAGAAAACTTAAAACACAAAGGATTAAGCAAGCATTTTAGTTTGGAGTTTTGGTTTTGATTATCCAGAAAAAAAATCCCAGAGTTCATTCTGGTTCTTTCTTTTTCGTATATCTTTTTTAACTTGCCATGGTTTTATCCCTCAAACATTTTCTTCTCATTAAACTCCATAAAAGCATCATTAGTAATTTTGTTTATTCCAAAAGTTAAAAATAAAGTGGAAAAACAGATTTAAGCACAATGTTGAAAGAGGGCTACAAGAGGTCAAATGGAGTTTATATCCCTGCTCCTTACTTCAGTATGTCTACTGATTATATTCAAACTTCAGTATTACAATTTGGATGCTCTGGGTACAAGAGAAAATAAACCATTGTTTATCATCCTCAGAACCTGGAGAAGCATATTGTAATTAATGAAATCTAACCTGAGCACACAACCTGTGACAGTTAATACTACTGTTGATCCGTCAGCTTGTCTAGGATCACCTAGTAATGTGCATGATGCAGTTTCTAGATTAGATTAACCAATATGGAAAGACTCACCTTACAAGGGCTAGAGCACCGATTCTGAACCTTCCTAATGCTTTGACCCTTTAATATAGTTCCTCATGTTGTGGTGACCCCTGTCTTAGTTAGGGTTTCTATTGCTGTGAAGAGACACCATGAGCAGAGCAAAGCTTACAAAGGGAAAACATTTAATGGGGTGGCTTCCATTTTCAGAGATTTAGTCAATTATAATCATGGTGCAACATGGCGGCATGCAGCAGACATGTTACTAGAGAAGTAGCTGAGAGCCCAACATCTTGACTTGAAGGCAACAGAAAATAGTCGTCTCAGTGGATGTAGCTTGAGCATAGGAGACCTCAAAACACACTTCCTCCATCAAGGTCACATCTCCTATTAGTGCCACTCCCTTTGGGGGCCATTTTCTTTCAAACCGCCACAACTCCCAACCATAAAATTATTTCTGTTGCTACTTCATACTCTAATTTTGCTACTGTTATGAATCATAATGCAAATATCTGTGTTTTCTGATGGTCTTAAGTGATCCCTCCCAAAGGGGTCGTTACCCACAGGTTGAGAAACACTGATCTAGAGACTAAGACACAATAAAAAAGGAAGAAGCAAGTTGAACACCAGCATCTCACTGTTGCAACATGAATGAAGCCTTGTAAGGAGATTCCTGAGACTTTGTGAGAAAACTCCAAGTAAACAAGACAAGTCTTGTAATTTCTTTTCTCCATAACAATGGGTTGTTTTGGAATGGACTGTCATGCTCCTCTCAGGTGTAACAATAAGAGTGGGTTTTATTATAAATTAGCCATCATCTTACAAATTATTATTCAAAATAATATTTCCAAGCTTGACTTGCGTTCCTAACAATATACAGTCTAAAGTCATGTGACCTTTGCTCATACGACCTTGCTGAACCCTCAAGAATATCCTCAGAATGTCTGATGGACTGAATAAAGTTGGTTATTGCATGAGACTTTAGTCTGCCTCGTTTTTTAGGCTCCACTCTCCCAGGTTTACACCACCAACTTGAGTGGGTAACATTTCATTACTGTATGTTCTGACTGTGATGCAATGCAACCAAATGCCTTTTACTCTTGCCACCCTGCCTTCCCCAACATGATAGACCGTACCCTCTTCAACTGTAAACCAAAATAAATCTTTCCTTCCTGAAGTTACTTCTTGTCAGGTATTTGATGAAAGCAATACAAAAAAAAAAAAACTAATAAAATATCCAAGTATGTTTGTGACACCTCATGAGAACCACATATTCCAACCCTTTTTCTATCTTTGCAGATCCCAATGTACCTGACTGGCTTCACCAAGACAGCCCAGACAACGAAGAGGATGCTGTGAGGGAATTCTGCCTCAAGAAAGAAGGGAAGCACTTCTTTTGAAAGGGTAAACCCTTTCAAAAGGATAGTCTAAAAATAGGATGGAGCAGCCTCAGATGGCACCTAGCTAAAGAACCTATTAAAGAATGTGACTTGTGTTAAATACAACTAGAAAGTCTCAGAAGAAGAAAATCTGTCACAAAATATCAGACAAATCAACAGAAATCAAACAGGAAATAAACTAATGAAAGCAAGGACAGTCCAAATTAAGGATACAGAGACTGTCATAACGAATATCGTGGCAAAACCCTGTTGGGACATATCATCACCAGTAGTAGCTGAAGATATAAAGGTTCAAAGTTTGTCAGTGGCTTTTTATCCTTTGTACAAATTTGTGTAAAAAGAAAAAGATTCATTTCATTGTTTTTTTAACTGATTCATAAATGTTACTAATTATAAAATAAGAAATAAGAGTACTTGAGACAGGATCTTTTTTGATTCATAAGCATGATGATTAAGTATCCACATTATTATGTGACATGCACCTCCCTCAAAACTGTTATGAAGTCGGATACATCACTCGTCTGACATAAGAAAAAGAATCCTGAGCTATATACATAGTAAGCCAACCTGGGATATAGTGAGATTCTGTCTTTAAGGAAATAAAAATTAATTAACTACAAAAAAAAAAACCCAGGGTGGTAGAATCTCAACATTCAAAGGCATAACTACAAATTCAAGATCAGCCTGGTGTCCACAGTGAGTCCAACCAAACAGAGCAATCTAAAACTCCATAATTATGTCCATAGCATTGAAGATCCTGTGGGATGAATGAAAGATAGCAGAGTTGTTTCCATCCAAAAAACGTAATAGAGAATAAAGCAGCAAAATAAGATGATGCTCCCCGTGAGCAAAGCAAGCATTAGATACACAATGAAAAGTGCTTCTACTCATAAGTCTTAATCTACATTAAGGTTCTAGACCATTAGTGTATGACTTCTCAGTAAAGAAAATAAAGAACATCTGCAGTTGCTGGAGTGAAAAGGAAGAGAAACCAAGGTTCTGCTAACCACCTACACCCTCATATTTTTGTTAAATACAGGAGAGACAGCCTCTAGTCCTCAAATAAGGAGACCAAAAAGCCAAGATATCTCGGTATAGAGTAAAAGGAGCCTGCAAGGAAACCTACCTCTTCTGGTTACAGGAGAGAGGGGGAAAAAACCTCCAATCATCTTAAACCAAAGAACAATTCCATATCATACTATTACTATCTATAGAATCTGGAAAAATGTCAAATTCTTTCTTTTTTTTTTCAACCTCTGTTCTCCATAGGACACTGTTCATTTTTATTGTTTTATGATATTCAATAACGTGATTATTCCACAGCATTTATCTGTCTGTTGCCACAAGCAATTTGGAGTGCTTCCTGTTTGAGCTATTTATTACAAAGAATGCCATAAATGATATACCTTTCACGTAAGTGTCTTTCAGGTTTGCCCCCACGCCAGTGCATTCCTTCTTTGAAACCAATCAAACTAAAAATTGTAAGTAGTGGGAAAACTCAGCAAACTTGGGATTCTTGTTGACAAATGATAATCAGACACTCCTGTGTGTAAAATAGTGTTTATGGAGCATTTTGTTTTCACCTTTTCCAATAAGAATCGAACAACTATAATTATTCTAAGACAGTAAGGATATTTACACCAATTAAGAGAGTCGTTCCAGTTACAGCACCTTTGCTGTAATGAAAACAAACAGACAAGGCCAACAGAGCCCCGTGGTGTNCGAGGGGTGCACCCACACACTGAGACAATGGGGATGTTCTATTGGGAACTCACCAAGACCAGCTGGCCTGGGTCTGAAAAAGCCTGGGATAATACCGGACTCACTGAATATAGCGGACAATGAGGACTATTTGAGAACTCAAGAACAATGGCATTGGGTTTTTGATCCTACTGCACGTACTGGCTTTGTGGGAGCCTAGGCAGCTTGGATGCTCACCTTACTAGACCGGGATGGAGGTCGGAGGTCCTTGGACTTCCCACAGGGCAAGGAACCCTGATTGCTCAAATTCTTTCTTTTAAGGCCAGGTATGGAGATACATTTTTTCATACCAGGATTAAGAAAGTCAGAAGCAGAATCAATCACTTGAGCTCAATTCAAGTACAGCCCAGGAAACATAGTGAAATATCATCTCAAGAATAATAATTGTTATTTATTTTAGAAGCAAACTCCCAGTGTCCCAGATAACTGACTGAATGAACATAAATCTTCTCTAGAGAAATATACCTTAACCCATACTTCTAAGATTTCTAAGAAGTAATAGTTTTTTAAAGTAAGATTTAAGTATTAAAAATCAAAAGAAAGAAAAGAAAAGGAAATCTTAGAACATAGACAGAAAAAAAAGCTTAAAAACACAAACTATGGATCAAGATTTGCCCAGGCTTAAACTAATGAGTACAAATTAAAAACAGTGATATTTATAAAGAAATGCTTAACATTTAAACCAAACCAAAAAAGAAATATTAAACATTTAATTCCAAAACTAAGGGAATTACAAAATTACTATCAAAAGCAAACAGTCAGGCCAGCAAGATGACTCAGCAGGTAAAAGGTACTTGCTGCTTACAATCTGAATTCCATTTCTCAAACCCATATAATAGAAGAAAAGAACTGAATAGGGCAAGTCTCCCTCTGACCTCCACCATGCTACACACATAAAGACATATATAAATAAATGTACTAAAAAATTAAAATTATAGAAAGCAATAATAGTCCATTTTTGAAGGAATATAGTTTAAAATCTGCTGAAAAGTTGGTTACTCTTGCTTCGGAGTGGTATAGGTGAGTTGTTTCTTCACAGCCATGGTATCACAGTTTACACTTAACCCTAATACTGACCTTGACCTTAGGAAAGAAACAAAGTTTGGTTTGGGGTAGAGTACCTACCCTACCATTATCCTAAAGCTCTTAAACACACACCTCATTCTATCCTCTGGTAACACTGCAAACAGGCCTAAGAATGAATGGGCACCATTAAGGACATTCACTGGTGGAAGGTTAATATTCTTTGCTTGAAACTGTTTATTTGCTTCTATCTTTGAATGCCAATATGGTATTCAAATCATGTGGATAGCACATGATTTATTTACATGTCTATCTCTCCCACAGGACCTTGAGTTCCTTGGGAGTTCACACCTGAAACAATGCCTACATTTGACAGAGAAGGCATTATAAAGAGCCTATGGCAGGACCCAAACAGTTTTCAACTTTCCACAAGGACAAGCACTAGAGTTGATAATAAACAGACTCACTAAAAAAGTAAATTCAAGTTCTATTACTGCAAATAACCTGTACTTTAGTTAAGTTGCTAATGCAGAAAGAACCAGAGGAAAAGGGGAAAGAAGGCTCAAGGGAATTTATTATAGAAGAACGTCTGGGAATGATCTGTTATCTCCCTACCTCTCCTCTAGCCCTTCTGAAGCTGGGCGCAACAAAGCCTGGCTCTAAGGGTAGCTAGTGTTTCTTCTAGTCCTTGCTGCCAATCCAGGCAGAGGGTGATAGTAGTCCCTAAGGGCTTTTAGGAAAAATTGCTTCCAGGTGGAAATTTTTTATGGTACTGTGCAGTCTGCAGCCCTTTTTTTTTTTTTTCTTAACCTTCCTTCACAACTACTGATGATTAAACCATGGACAATCAGGCTGCAACAATGGAAACAGTCAGACAGCTTCCAAACAGCATGGTAATATGCTCCAAATTACCACGCTAACTCTCACAGGGGAGGGGAAAAAATCCTGGGCAAAGTTTAGTTGTGTTTTTTAAGGGGAAAGACAGGGTGTTGTTTACTAAAGATTTGTATCTGGAAAGCTGTGGAAATAGTCAAGATCTCTATCCTAATGATAAGGATCAGTATACCTAACCAGCCCCACATAACACAGACATACAAAAGGGACAGGGACAACTCTCAAGATTCTGTCACCTACCAATTTTTATTACTTTAGTCTGGCCTGGATTGAAGCCTCTATTAAGCTCTTCCATCATTGTAAGAGTACACGAAACTCTTACCTCATATGTTATAAGGGAAAGCTAGATCAACTCACACCTGAAAGTGGTATTGAAAGCCAGGTTTGCATAGGTGGGTGGGTGTGTGTGTGTGTAGTGTGTGTGTGTGGTGTGTGTCTGTGTATGTGTGTGTGTGTCCTTGTTCAAAGTAAGTGTGTAACAGCTGAAAGAATATAAGGTGACAAGTGTTACATTGCTAGCCATGCAAAAAGAACAGAAAAGCTAATCATATGACCATCCAGAAATTAAATCTAGGCAATCTTACTTCTCCCATGCCACTCAAACTGAAAAAGATATACCAAACTCGTCATTTCTAAACCATAATAAAATGAAGGATCTTTTAAATCTGTGTCAAGATGTCAACTGAACAACTGAACATCTTACATATAGTAACTCAGCTATGCCTCAAATGCGGTGGTTAAAATAAGAACAGGCACATAAATCTGGATGCTTAGTCATCAGGGAGTGGCACTATTTGAAAAGAATTAAGAGATGTGATCTTGTAGGAGGAAGTGTGTCCCTAGGGTAGACTTTGAGGTTTCAAAAGCCCAAGTCAAGTCCAGAGTCTCTCTTCCTCTACCTGTAGATCTTGGTAGATCCTGATGTAGAACTCTCTTCTACTTCTCCAACACCATGTCTACCTGCATGTCACCATGCTCCCTGCCATGATGATAATGGACTAAATCCCAAAACTGTAAGAAAGACCAAATAAAATGCTTTTGTTTATAACCGTTGCTATGGTCATGGTGTCTCTTTACAGCACTGAACACTGACTAAGACAATAACCCTCCAGCAGTAGTTATTATCATCAGTTTACACATGAAGCATCTTTCCAGGACTACTACTACACAAAGATAGTTTCCTTTATTACTACTACAAATACCACAATTTTATCAAGAATAACAATGAAAAATAAAAGGTGAGGGGAAAGAAGATAGTTTTAAAAGAATAGAAAAGAAGAAAGCAATATGGAAAACAAGATATTTAAACCATACACACACTCAACAACCAAGGTAAATATATCCAAATATCTAAATTTCCATTACTAGGGTAACAAAAAGGACATTAAGAAAAACATAAAAATAATATATAGATAAATGTGACTCTTGCTTTTTGTTGCTGCTTTTTTAGCCCTGGCTGGCCTGGAACTTACTATGTAGACCAGGCTAGCATCTGTCTCTGCCAACAGAGTACTGGAATTAAAGGTGTACATCACCATGCCTGCCTGTAAGTCTTATTTTTTTAACCTTTCTGTGTTTCTATTATTTTATTTAAATATCCAAGTGTTATTTTTATAATGGAACAAATAAGATCCATCTGAAGAGTCTAAAACAGTACTAGATTCACAGTAAATGCAGGTAAGATGTTAATTTAAATGAACAGAAACAAGAATAAACACTTTGGGTTTAATGTGAGACCTAATTTTAAACAATTACCAAAATAAAATAAAAATAAGAAATATGGAATGGCAGCCTGGGGTAGTGGCACACACCTGTAAGCCTAGATCCCAAGAGGATTGTCACAAGTTACAGGGTTACAAAACTGATGTCAGGAATGGGAGATGATACAGCTCAACTGTAACACTTTTAGCTGTAAGTTAAAAAGTGCTTATGTAGTGTGCATGAAGCTTTGGGTTGCCCAGCACAAAAGAAGTAGGCTAGTGACAAGGTCCCATAACCCAGCACTTGAGAGGAGAAGATATCAAGATCAGGTAACCCTTAGCTACTGAATAAGTTTAAGGCCAGCCTGGAATACATGAGACTCTGTCTTAAGAAATAAATTAAGAAATACAAAATAAAAATAAAGTGTCTTTTTCAATTACTCTCCTCTTATTGTTGATCGTAATCTCAAAATTAACTGAATTCATGTGTTTTTACTATCCCTCAAAAGGGAGTGGGGAAAGAAATAGCTCCAGTGGTTGCTATGATGGAATCTCTTGCCTGTTTCTAAGAAAACTAAGTTGTAAACTCAAAAAGTAGGCCTTTCTCTTGCTTCCTAGTTCATTCACATTATATTTAAAAAAAAAAAAAAACTCCCTGTAAGCAGCATAAAAGTATTTTAAAAATTTTCATGGGCTATGGTGGCCCAAGCCTGTAATCACAGAACCCAAGAGACAGAAGCAAAAGACTTACAAAGTCAAAGCTAGTAAAGGCTACACAGTAAGTGTGTCTATCTCAAAAAAAAAAAAAAAAAAAAAAAAACACATGAGTACATGTGGAGGGAGTGGGGAATTCAAAGTTTTTAAAAAATAAACTTTTGCTGGGCGGTGGTGGCACATGCCTTTAATCCCAGCACTCAGGAGGCAGAGGCAAGTGGATCTCTAGGTGAGTTCGAGGCCGGGCCTGGTCTAAAAGAGCTAGCTAGTTCCAGGACAGGCTCCAAAGCCACAGAGAAACCCTGTCTTGAAAAACCAATAAATAAATAAACAAACAAACAAACAAACTTTCATGGCTTAGACCAAAGTTAAACTCAACACACACATTTTCATAAGATATCAAATATGCCTCTCTCTCTTTTTTTCCTTTTTTCCCCCTTTAAGGACAACACAAAGAATAATTACTTTTAATGACTTCTGTTTAACATAGCAATGTATAAGAAAAGAATAAATATCAGAAGTGATAAGAGTCCAATTTTATAGTATGACAAGTTTTTCCAGATCTCTCCATCAACTAGTCCAGTTTCTGCTTACACATTTAGTTCATTCACTACACTGCAACCAATTCTTTATCAACAGCAACTGCAAAGTTCTTAAAACTAAAATTCTCTTTCTTACAATTGTCATCATTGTTTTATTTTTGCCCTCAAAAAAACTACAAAGACTAGGTCCTAATCCTTCTCTTCCATAGTCTATGGTAAACCACCTCAAATTATTCAAATAGCCTATATATAAGTAAAATTCAATGCAAGTCTCCACTCTCGGGACAAGTTTCAGTAGGGTTTTTTCTTAAAGTATAACAAAATGGGCCATGAGGATCAACAATAAATAGCACAGGCTATAAAGTCCAACACCTTAGATTCAAGTCTTCTTTCTGCTACTTATTAGCTGGTGACATGGGCAAGTTACTGAGCTTTTCTATACTTCAAATTCCAGCTCAGGGAAATGCGGATTAAAAATAGCTAACAATTCAATACAAATGAAGCACTAACAACATGGCAGGTACACAATGCACCCTGTAAATACCAGCAAATTCTAAAGCAAAAGCACAGTCAGACTAGGAATATACTTCCCTCTCCTGGTTACTTGGCTTCTAGTAAAACCAACAACTTAACATGCTTATTCACTGTCACATCATGGTATATAAAGAGAAGAAACCTTTTAATGTCTTTATATGTTGTTACATGCATTCAACTGTTATCATGAACCTATAATTTACTAGCTATTGATCAGATGTGAGACCTTTCAGGTCATTCAACCTTCTCAAAGCAGATTCACTATGAAAAGGAAAGAAACTAAAGCAACTTCTAGAAGCTAAGGAAGAACCCTGGAAAGCAGAAGCAGGTGAGTGCAAAGTTTCTGGTGTGCAGTTCGTTAAAAGAGAGATGTGAAAAGGTTAATAATGTTCAACCTTTAAGAAAGTTGAGGAAATAGACCTCACTTCCTCAGGCCAGCATTCAGCCCCCAACTGTGTCTAACTTGGAAAGAACTTGTCATGAGCCAAGGCTTTTCATGTCCCTCCCTTTTGAAGGCACAATGGAAACAATTCCCTAGAACAAAGGATTGCGTCAGTGAACTCTCTGCTCTTTCAAGTTGGAAGGACAGTTGATTCACACCATGTGTCAGAGAGAAACACCAGTTAGAACCAAGTGAGATAAATTTTGGGCCTACAGAGCTGTTTAATATTAAACTGCAATAAATCATCTTTACAGCAAATTATAAACAAAATATTTTATTTACCCTCCCTCTCATATGGTTCTTGCCTTGAAAAGAAATTTTAAGACAATTCATAACTTTGGGATCACTAATGCTCCACCAAGAAATCATCTGCAAATGTCAACATCCAGACCCTATAACTGGATGACATTCCCAACAAACTGCTCTAGTACACAGACAGTCTTCCTAGATGGCCCCTTTTGTCCAAGATCAGATTAAGTTAGTGACCATGATACTACTTTTGTGATCAATCCTACACAAAGACATCTTAGTATCCATTCTACTTAATGATTTTTCTTAATACCTAAACCAAGAAACCAAATACATGGTCAACTACAGAAATGATATAAAATTGATTTTATTCTTAATACTATGAAAGATAAGAATCAAAACCTTGGAGGAAATTACCTACATAAATTTAGGTCAAGAAAAGTATTAAAATAACCCAAATAAAACTGAACAGAATGAATGCTAACAAAATTCAAACAATAAAATTAAAATAAAAATAAAAGTTTAAGAAACACTACTTCAATATGATGGAGGAGGTCATTGGTAATAAACAAACTGCCTTGGCCCATTTTGATAGGCCATCCCTTAGGTGGGTGGAGTAGGCAGAACAGAATGCTGGAAGAAAGAGGAAGTGAGCTCAGACTGGATAGCTCTCCTCTCTGGGGCAGAAGCCTCAGACAGAGGCCATGCTCCCCTCTCCCGGGCAGACACACGCGATGAAGCAAGCCGCCAGGTCAGACACACTGAATCTTTCCCGAAGACTGATGCTACACAGATTATTAGAGATGGGTTGATCGGGATATGAGAATTAGCCTGTAAAGGCTAGATTTAATGGGCCAAGCAGTGTTTAAAAGAATACAGTGTCTGTGTAATTATTTCGGGGCATAAGCTAGCAGGCGGCCGGGGTGCTGGGGACGCCCCACCGCTCCAACTACTACAGAATCAATAATATTAAATTTTTTCATGAAGCTTAGTATGGTAAGAGACCTCTCTCTGAAAAGCTACAGTCACCAAAGCTGTGTGATTAGTCCAGTACAGGAACTAACAAACTATAAAGGATCATGAAATCTATGACTGCAATATATTAGAAACCTACCTTTGTCCCAGAGTATATGTTCATCATTCACCTGGTGGAGGCCACATTACATCTACATGGAAGCTGATACTCTACACAGACTAACCCTAAACTAGAAACACTGATGATCTGACATAGTTCCAATCATCACCTAAGAAACAAAGACAGATATATTGCCTCTCCAAAAATTCTTGTTTAGGACACTCTAAAAGCTATGAAATATTACCATCTCATTCTAGTTCTTCAATGAACAGAGTTAACAGCTATTCAACTAATATGAAGTAACACTTTTAAATGTTTAATGATGAGTAGCATTTTTAGTATTTAAACTGCATGAAAATGGGAAAAAAAGCTTTTAAAAAAGTAGAGAAATATGGTTATTAAATAATTAAATAATCAATTGGCCCAGAAAAGTAACAGAATTTTATTCTCAAAAATTCAAGAATATTGGAAACACTGCATGATCTAAGCAATTTCCAACCAAATGTTTCTATTGATATGCATTTACTAAGAACAAAAAGGTGTTTAAAATGTTTCCCTTTGAGAGAGCCTATATTGTAATTAATGAAGTAGCATACCAGAAACTACAATTAATAGCAATTACATTAATATTTAAATTAGTACTTAAATCTGTCTGTCCACCTAGGTGTTACACCAATATAAAATAAAAACAAGCAGCACAAAAACATCCATCAGAAATGTGTTAGGGTTACTGTTAATAATTGGCAAGCTGCATTAATGTGTTACTTGGAACCTATAAAAAAAAAATGATCCTCTTAGCCAGGCAGTGGTGGTGCGCACCTTTAATCCCAGCACTGGTGAGGCAGAAGCAGGCAGATCTCTGTGAGTTTGAGAACAGCCTGGTCTACAACCAAGACAGGCTCCAAAAGCTACAGAGAAACCCGGTCTCAAAAACACAAAAACAGAAAGAAAAATCTTCTTTTTAAGATTTTATAAAAATGTTCCATGAGTACTACCTAAGTTACCTCTTAAAATCCTATAGAAACTGTCTTTAATGCTTTGATAGATAGCTTATGTATAAAAGACTACGCAGATAGAAGCTGGAGATAGAATTGCTCAATTGTTGTTCCCATATTTTAAAAGTAAAACAGCTCTGATTATAGGATAAAAGGTTTTAAAATTACTGGAAAAGGGGTATTTTGGAAAACTGTTATTAATGATGTGATGACAAAGCTGAAATTGCAAGTAGTGGCATTGAGATTTCAGGCCTTTACTTCTCAGTAAAGTTGATGTATCTGAAATTTTTTCAAAAGACTAGAATCCCAATTGGCCTTTGCAAGAGGTCTCCACTCAGCTTTTAACACTGAAACCTTATCTCAGGTGGAACAAAATGTGAAGTGGATTAAATGTATATAAAACCTGAAGAACAAGAAAGGATGTTATAGCTTATGTGGGCAAAACGATGCCTCTTAACCAAAGAAAAATTGTAGGCACTTGAAAAGCTAATAAAAGAACAGTTAGATGCTAAGCATATCAAGGAAATTACAAGCTCTTGAAATTCTCCTGTATTTGTAATAAAAGAATCTAGAAAATGGAGAATATTCACTCATTTAAGAGCTATTAATAAGATAATCCAATCTATGGGATCTTTACAGCCTGGGATTCCTTTACAAGAACAAGACAGAAAATTTTGCCTTTACAGTGCCTATTTATAATAATGCTTAGCCTGTAAAGAGATATCAATAAAAGTATTTCCTTAAAAAAATTGTTAAATAGCCCAGCTTTATGTCAATGTTATAAATCAACCACTGGAAGTGGTAAGTAAACGATTTCCTCAGTATATTATTCATCATTATAGGGATGATTCCTTATTGGCTGCTTCTGATACAGATACCTTAGAAAAAATGTTTAATGTGGTACAGAAAAATTTACACAGTTTGGGGTTACAAATTTCTCCAGAAAAAAAAAAAACACAAAGAGGAAATTCTCTTAACTATTTAGGATTTAAATTAAGTAAACAGGGAATTCAGTCGCAAAAGTTGCTGCTGTGGGAACTTCTTCAGCCAATGGCCTTTGAGATGCTGGACCACTTTGGACATGGTCTTGGAGTACAATAAAAACAGATGTAGAAATATGCACATTCTTTCTCTTGGCAACTGGATCTGGTTCTTGTTCCCACTCATGCAGAGGACTGTTGATCTGTGAGTCTACCCCTAAAAGATTTTACTTTCCCCCATAAATATTTTTTCTCTATCGTACCTTTTATTGAATATATCTCTAAACAAACAATATTTAAGTTTTCCATAATGAACAATAAAATCTCCTGCAGTAATCTCTTAAGTTTCCAGGAAAAAGATGGGGCCCCAAAACACTGATTCTACCTGGTAGACATAACGTCATAAAGCTGACAGCACTACTTTAAGATCAGTTTTGAGGGGCTGGAGAGATGGCTCAGAGGTTAGGAGCACTGCCTGTTCTTCCAAAGGTCCTGAGTTCAATTCCCAGAAACCACATGGTGGCTCACAACCATCTGTAATGAGATCTGGTGCAGAATACAGTATATATAATAAATAAATAAATCTTTTAGAACAAAAAATAAAAAGATCAGTTTTGGGTACTTGCTGCTCAAGATGACTCCAGTATGGTTAGCTGAAATGGCGCACCTTTTTGCAATGTTCTGGCCAGAACTTCAAATAACAACTTCAGAAAAACCCTATCAGCTACTCAGAGACTATTTGCAATTATACCAGACAGTATACAATCAGAATCCCAAAGAAAGTACGTCACCCCCATGACAGCTGGAAGTTATTTTAGAAGACAACATCCCCTCTCCCAACAAAGTTTGTCCTCAGGGTTAGAGACATCAATTAGGGGGTTATTATAATTGTTATAGGACTGGAGTTGGGGTGGAAATTATGTACACTCTTGGATATCTTTTGGGGAAAAAAAGGAAATTGGATAGGATAATAGGTAGATTAGTGTGAGCTTACACTAATAATAATAGTAATAGAGTGAATACTTATGAGCTATTATTATAGACAATTTACATTGGTGTAGATTCTTGTATATTGATACAAATTCATATTATATTTGTTATATTGAATATGCTCCTATTTCTGTTTACAATATTTGTACTCCTATGCAAAGTTATTTTGTCATATTGTGTGCATGTATGTTTCTACCTCTTCTTAAGACATTTTGTATATTAATACAGTTTTAGGATATATTTATCATATTGTACTATACATTTCTACCTCTGATCAAGATACTTATATATCATTTACATTTTGAGGTTATTGTCCTTATTTACTGCACAGTTGTTTAAGGTTTGTCTAATATTCTACTATTAAGCCCCAGTCTTTAAGTTATATGGGTATTAAAAATTATAGATCAAGGGGGCTGGAGAGATGGCCCAGTGATTAAGAGCTTTGCCTGCTCTTCCAAAGGTCCTGAGTTCAATTCCCAGCAACCACATGGTGGCTCACAACCATCTGTAATGAGACTTGGTGCCCTCTTCTGGCCTGCAGAGTACATGCAGGCAGAACACTGAATACATAATAAATAAATAAATCTAAAAAAATTATAGATCAAAAATCATCCCTGTTTGTCATACTTATAGTTAGACTAATCCGGTTCTTTTAAATACACAGAGATTGTATTCCACATAGATAGGTAATCTTCAACCACTTCAAAGAACTGTAGAATATGACATTTAAATAACCTAGGGTTCTGTTGCCATGAGACACAATTGCTCCTGGCAGCACCAACCTATTCCCAAGAGAGTGTTGGGCACTGAAGACACTCCACTTGGAGCTTGTTTTCTTCTTGGCAAAACTGATCTTAGGGCAAAGAACTGCCCAAGCCTTGACCACTGACAAAATGCACAATATCCAGACTGGACAAGCAGGATACAAGAAAAAAGACTGCCAAACCTTGCCAAGACATGGTCTTGGAGTACAATAAAAACAGATGTAGAAATGTGCACTCTTTCTCTTGTCAGCTGGATTTGGATTCTGTTCCCCACTCATGCAGGGGACTATTGATTTGTGAGTCTACCACTAAATAAAGAACCCTTTATTATACTCAATTCTGAGCTAGTGTGGGACTACTTTATCGTGATCCAATACAAGATGCATATCAGGAAAAATCTAGCCACACTCTAAGGGAGATGCTTGTTAAACTGAAGGGGAATATAAGGGACCCCAGACATAGACTGCATAATGTCTTACTAACTTTTAAATTTAAAATTTTTAAATACTAATGAAACAGAGACAACAGATGTTGATAGACATTGGATTATGAAAAAACCTTAAATCAAGTCATTCCATGTATTATAAATGTTTTAATATTAAAATAGTCCAGGGAAAGTTTTAAGTTAGGGTATAAGTTATGCTTATGTTTCCATAGGAGACAAAAGATTGTTGATCTGATCAAAATTGATAAAAATACAACATAAGCAAGAAGAATCTCTCCAGTGCTTTGTCTGCTGAGATGCCTCCGGGAAACAAAAGGCCTTTGGAGAAGACAGGGAATCCTCCCACCTGGGAACAGTTTAAGAATTTGTGACAAGCCAGGCGGTGGTGGCACACACCTTTAATCCCAGCACTTGGGAGGCAGAGGCAGGGGGATCTCTGTGAGTTGGAGACCAGCCTGGTCTACAAGAGCTAGTTCCAAGCTCCAAAACCACAGAGAAATCCTGTCTCGGGGAAAAACAAAACAAACAAACAAACAAAAAAACCAGTCATTTAGGCAAGGCTCTGTCTGCCAGTGGCTTTGCTGGGAGCTGTCGTACCTCTTCTCAAGAGCTCAGGGCAAACCTCTAAGCCAGCCTCTGGGGGCGGGGGTGCTGCAGGGCCATAGAAAATGTTGATAACCAGGCTCCTGAAGATACATTCTCGACTCCGGGAGAAAGTATTGCTTCCTGAACCATTTATCTGACAAAATAGATGGGTGTGTGTACATGCATGTACATGTGTGTACGTGTGTGTACATGTGTATATATGTAATTTTCTTTGTTTTCTGAGGCAGGGTCTTGTAAACCAGACTGGTTTTGTGCTCCTATGTCTCTGAGAATGACCTCGAACTCCTGGGGCCAATCTCAGGCTGCTAAGCCCAAACCTGACCTTAGTGGCCCAAATTCTCCCCACACAGCCCCTCACTTCTTTCCTAAATGAATACAGGACTCAGCAGTTACCTCATGTTCCTCCACTGGGCCACCTCTGTGACCACCTGGCACCTCACTGTCCCCACTCTGCCTACATCTAGCCTCATGCTGCCTCCCTGAGATTACGTCCCAACACCTTGCTGGGGCCACACAGAGGCAGCAGACACATGGGGAACATGTACACAGCATAGGAGTCTGTGAGTCTGTCCAGACCCACCTTGGACCTCAGGCCCTTACTGAAGCAAATTATAACCTATAACCATGTGTCTTATAAGTTCCTCTTTCTCTCCCAGGTGATCAAACAAGTCCTGGACCGGACCAGCAGCGGGGGCTTCTGCGGGAACGATGGCTTCATGTACTTGACCCTGTCCAGCCTTCCTTTCGGAGGAGTGGGTAGGTGGCAGCAGCCCTCTGCCCTCCTGGGCTGATCCACGGTCGCATCCTCACTCTGCCGCTCAAGCACCCTGACTACAGGACGTGCGGCTCACCCTCAGGGGAGCGGACACGAGAGGAAGCCCGCTCCACAGACCGTGTCCACCTAGCCTGCCTCCCACCTCCCTACAGTCTGTGGTGGAACCTTCCAGGTGTGCTTGCACTTGCCTGTGTGGGTGAGGAACCGAGAAGCCGTTTGGTGGGTTTTAAGAAAACACACCTGAGGCTGCCAGCCATTAGGCACCTTGATGTCATCAAGAAACACTTGTCCTCAGTCACCCCTCCCCCACATGGCCATGGGTGTTTTCACTCAGCTATGAGGCTGCATGCTTGCCCCTCCAGCCTTCACTTGTCCCTGTGAACTAAGCCCTGGGCACCTCAGATTCCAGGCCACCTGGACTGTGGAGATGCATGCCCTGGAGACATAAGTGACCTTGGTAGTACGTCCCCCCCTCTGAACCACTTCATTATTGAAAGGGTGTCCTGTCCTTTCGCCTGGTGAGTCTCAGTAGTGTGAGGAGTGACATTTGTGGTGCTGGCCTCACCTGGTCTGTCTAGAGGACCCGCTCACTTTTCTCTGTCTTAGTTCTGCCTGCTGTGGCAGCCACTCCGCTTAGCCCTAACATGTCATCCACCTCTGAGGTTCTCTGGGTTATCCGCTAGCCTGAGTCCTTTGGACTCACCCACTATTCATATATTAGACCCCCCAACCCTCTGACCTCACTCACTCCAGAAATCACAGCTTCATTCCCTCTGCTTCGCCCAGGCCATTCCCCTGGACTTCCCTAGCTGGGTCCGTGTCCCTTCCTAGACACTGGGAACTCCAAGGACCTGAAGATTCACTTACTTTCTCACCCTCGGAGAAGGGCATCACTGTCCTAGAAGGGGAGACTAGAGCAAAGTCACTTACTCAAGGTGGCATAGCTATCCAGGGCAAAGCTGGGATCCATCCCACTCTCACCTGGCAACCCCGCCTCAGGATGAAATCCACTGGCCATTGTCTGCCTGTCTTGCACCAGCAGCTGTAAGCTGGTGCCAGGGAGGCGCAGGGCTCGGCCTTTCACTCACAGAGCCTTGTGTAGCCCACGGGACAAATGAGGAAACAGAGGCTCAGATAGACCCTGTCAGAGCAAGGTCTGTGATGCTCCTTCAGTTGGCCGCCGAAGGTCTGACCCTTTGTACCATGCTGCCCACAGGATCGAGCGGGATGGGCAGGTACCACGGCAAGTTCTCCTTCGACACCTTTTCCAACCAGCGTGCCTGTCTGCTGTGCAGCCCTGGGATGGAAAAGCTTAACGACCTCCGATACCCTCCTTACAGTTCCTGTAACGAGCAGTTGATGAGCTGGGCCATGGGCTCCCAGAGCTGCACCCTCCTATGAATGCCACCCCCACTCCTTCCTGCTGCCCAGACCCTGCCCTACCTGAGATTTCAGCCGCAATCCCCAGTGGTTCCAAAAGGCAGGTGTCTGGCCCAGCCTGTGCACACCCCACTTCCGGAACTTTTCCTGAACAGACCTGCAGCCAGGCAAGACCTGCGGGTGGCTGGTCCAGTCCCTTCCCAGAGCATGGGCCCTCATAGCCCCCTGACCCTCTCCTTAGGCAGATCTGCTGACAGAGAAACCCCCTCCCCAAGGTTGAGCAGATCTGGTGACTGAGGGGGACTTCCTTTGTCAGATCCTAGACAGGGTCCCAGNTGGATGGTATTATTTATAAAGCAATAAAAAAATAAAAAAAGAAACCCAGGAAAACTAAAAAAATATGAAGGAAATTAATAAATCCCTTAAAGGAAGCCAAGAAAAAAAAAGATAGTTGAAGAAAATGAATAAAACTGTTCATGACCTGAAAATAGATATTGTAGGGGTATGAAATAGAGGTTGTAGTGGTTTGAAAGAAAATGGCCCCAAAAGAAGTGGCACTATTAGGCGGTATGGTTGGAGTTAAGTGTGGTCTTTCCGGAGAAAGTATGTCACTTTGGGGGTGGGCATTGAGGTCTCATATATGTTCAAGATACTACCCAGTGCTTCAGTTCACTCCTTGTTGCCTGCAAGATGTAGGACTCTCAGCTACTTCTCTATCACCATGTCCACCTGCATACCACTATGTCCCACCATGATAATAATGGAATAAACCTCTGAAAATGGAAACCACCCCAAATATTTTATTTTATAAGAGTTGCCGTGGTCATAGTGTTCCTTCACAGCAA
This sequence comes from Alexandromys fortis, assembly GCF_014885135.2. Taxonomy (NCBI): domain Eukaryota; kingdom Metazoa; phylum Chordata; class Mammalia; order Rodentia; family Cricetidae; genus Alexandromys; species Alexandromys fortis. The sequence continues at coordinate 543,756 of NW_026068034.1, forward strand.
CAGAAACCCTAAGACGGAAGCAATAAAGAAAACAAAAACTGAGGGAATACTCCAAGTGAAAAATTTAGGAATTTCAATAGGAATTACAGAGGCTTGTTTCACCAACAGAATACAAGAGATGAAAGAGAGAATTTCAAGGCATTGAACATAGAAGAGCCAAAGAAAATGTTAAATCTAAGAAAAAAATCCTGACACAAAACATCCAGAAACTCTAGGACACTATGAAAAGATCATACCTAAGAATAAACTGGGTGGTGGTTAAAAAAAAAAAAAGTGCACGCCTTTAATCCCAGGACTCCAGGAGGCAGAGTCAGGTGGATCTCTGTAAATTTGAGGCTAGCCTGGTCTACAAGAGCTAGTTCCAGGACAGGCTCCAAAGTTACAGAGAAACCGTATCTTGAAAAACTAAAATAAAAAAATTAAAATTAAAAATTACTAAGAATGAAGAAAGGAGAAGAATCCCAGCTCAAAGGTCGAGAAAATATTTCCAAAAACCATAGAAGAAATTTTCTGTAACCTAAAGAAGGAGATGCTGTCATTAGTAGTACACGCCTTTAATCCCAGCACTCAGGAGGAAGAGGCAGATGGATCTCTGTGAGTTTGAGGCCAGCCTGCTCTACAGAGCAAGCTCCAGGACAGCCAGAGCTATACAGAGGAACCCTCTCTCGAAAAACCAAAAAATAAATTTTTTTTTAAAAAGGAAGAAAGGAAATGCCTTACAAGAAGCATACAGAGGACCAAATAGATTGGACCAGAAAAAGAAAGTCCCCTCACTTCAAAACACTAGACATACACAACAAAGAAAGATTACTAAAATCTGTAAGAGAAAAAGTTTAAGTAACATATAAAGGCAGACCTATCAGAATTACACCTAATTTCTCAATGAAGACTCCAAAAGCCAGAAGGGTCTGGACTAGATGTCCTGCAGACTCTTAAGAAAACACAGATGCCAGTTGAGATTACTATCACCAGAAAATTCAATTACCATAAATGGAGAAAAAAAGTTATTCCATCAAACTTCAACAATATCTATCTATAAACCTAGAGGTACAGAATGTGCTGGAAGGAAAATTCCAATTTAAGGAGGTTAACTACACTCATGAAAACAAACACAGGCAATAAATAATCTCACACCAGTCAAACCAAAAAAGAAGAGCACACACACTTTCACACACAGATACTACCCCAACAACAAAATAACAAGATCCAACAATCACTGGTCACTGTTATCTCTCATTATTAATGGTTTCAATTTCCTAATAAAAAGACACAGACTAACAAAATAGATGTGAAACCAGGACCCATTTTTCTGCTTCATTCAAGAAACACGTCTGAACATCAAGGATAAATATTACCTCAGGGTAAAAAGTTAGAAAAAAACAGTCTAAGCAAATGGATCTAAGAAACAAACTGGTGTAGCCATTTTACTATCTAACAAAATAGACTTCAAACCTAATCAAAAGAAAAATCCTTATCCCAAAAAACTGAAAGACAGAGGTGTTGCGGGAGGTCCTTCCGCCCCTCCAACCAATAGCTGCTGTGATACCAGCCCATTGGGGCGTGGTCTCTCTCCCTTTAAAAAAGCGGCTATTTCCTCTGCTCGCACTCTTCACTTCCTGCTCCGCCTGAGACTAGACTCCCTTCCTCGTTGTGCAGATGGCTGTTGTCTGGGACGGTGAACTGTAAGTTTTCCCCTTTAAATAAATAACACCCTATTAATCATAACTCCAAACTGGTGTGGCCTTGTTCGTGACTTACGCCTTCACAGAAGAAAATATCCAAATTAACAAGATCAAGGGGAAAGGTTGGGAGAGGTACATAATGACAGACATGGAAGAAATCCAAAGACTTGTAAGGACATACTTTTAAAACCTGCACTCTACCAAACTGGACCAAAAAAATATATAATAAATGGATAATTTTCTCAATAGGTACCACTTACCAAAGTTAAATCAAGATCAGATAAACAATTTAAATAGATCTATAACCCCTAGTAAAAGAGAAGCTAACAAAGTTGCTATCTGAAATAAATGTGTGATAGATTCCATGCCGATACTGGGATCTCCAAGGACTAACATTTTCCTCATTTCAGTCACTGGAACGCCTGCTTCTAGTCCCTAAGAACTCTCTTGGCACACTGTGCTAGGTTCAAAATAAATGCTTATTTTTAAAAAAGAAATCTATATATTGACTTTTTTTAATCAATCATCTATTGCGCAATCAAAATTAGAGTTCTTGGGTTTAAACAATGACTAGGGCCTCCAAATAACTATTAAGACTTATTTAGCTTTGTGGGTGGTATTTTCATGCAAATGAGCAAGGGTGGGTTCTCTGTTCTGTAGTTCTGAGTTTGGTTTTAACGCTCTGCACTGCCTGTGTACACAGTATGTTAAGTCCTTAGAGACTGAAAAATGACTGCTTTTGTGCAACTGTATGATGTGGGAGTGTCATATATCAATCTGTTGATTTCATTGGTTAAGTTATAATAAACCAGCTGCTTGGCCTCATGGCTTGGAACATAGATGGGAGGAGTAAACAGAATAGAATTCTGGGCGGAAGAGGAAGTGAGGTCAGACTCTGCTCTGCTCCCGGAGAGACCCGACAGCTCTGCTGAAGCAGAGACGCCATGCCATCCCAGGCAGATGCAAGCAATGAAGCTCCTCCAACCCAGGATGGATGTAGGCTAGACTCTTCCCGGTAAGCACACATTATTAGAAATGGGCTAGTCCAGGTGCGAGAATTAGCCTGTAAGGGCTAGAGTTCATGGGCCAAGCAGTTCTTTAAGTGAATACAGTTTGTGTGTTGTTATTTCGGGCATGAGCTAGCCAAGCGGCCGGGGTGTTGGGGACGCAGCCCCGCCGCTCCATATTTCAACAACTGTATTTTGAATAAAGCTACCTACCTCTACCGCAGTGTTAAACACAAGGACAGGCAAACTGATTGTGTGTTCTGACTTTTTTTTTCTGACTGTTGTAACTTAAGTTTTGAAACTGAATTGCTTTGAATAAATCGAAGAGTTGTTAACAAAAAAAATAAATACTCATCTTAACATGGGGTTTCCCCCTTTACCTCTATTGCCTATGTGTAATGTCTGTCTCCCCTCTATCCAGGACAAATACCCCTTCCCTTCCTTTCCCTTGTCCCCTGCCCCCTCTCCCTGGTCCCCTATCTCCTTTACCAGCACATCCTAGCCCATTCTAACACAGAACTCCCCTTTATTTGCAATCATTTGCTGTTGTTTTCTGCCTGAGTCAGAAAGCAGCCACTTGAACTTTTCCTCCCCACTTAATAAAGGCTCTCCTGTGAAAACTGGTGTTTGGGTGTGGTTTGTGCCTAATCATGGGGTCCAGGAGGACCCCCACTGTTCAGGGTCTCCTTCATTGTAATATCTAACATTATCAAGGAGCACATCTTAAAATAGTTAAAATAGAATGGAAGTGGTGTCACAAATCTTTAATCCAAGCACTCAGGAGGCAGGGCAAACAGATCTCTTAGAGTTCAAAGCCAGCCTCATCTATACTGCAAGTTCCAGGCCAGCTAGGGCTACCTTGTGAGACCCTGTCTCAAAGAAAACAGATAAACAGACAGACAGAATGGTGAAGTAATATGTTTAATTGTCCATAATTTTAAGGAAACTATGGTGACTTTCTCATACAAAGTTAGCCTTCTATTTTAAATCCAAGCATACTTAATTTTACCCATGATCTCTGATCATCAACTCCCAAATCCCTTTGAAAATCGTTTGTTATGAAAAGCTGCTTGACTTCATTTGGCAAGAAAGTACACGTGCACACACACTAACAGAAAGATAAAACACTGAAGGGAGATCCTCAAACAAAAGAAGTAATCTCTATAGGAGGACAGACATAGGAGGAAAGAAAAACCAACTCAAAGGTTAAAAACCTATGAGTATTTTACAAAATAAACATGGAAATGACCATAAATGATGTTGTTCAAACAATAGGAAAAGGATAAAACAAAAATGTTAGCATGTCTCATCCTAGCTTTGTCAACAAAACCATCAAAGTATTAATTAATATTAATGATTAAAGATATGGGCTGAAATTCTTTGAGAATTCAAGACTGAAAGGAAGAATCAACAAAGTTTAAAAACAAACAAACAACAGCAACAACAACAAAAAAAAAAAAAACAGCAGCACTTCAGAAAGTGCTGAAAGACCCTGGAAGACATTAAACCTACGTACGAAACACTGAACACTAAAGACAAAAAAATGAGCCACATTTTTCATTTCAAATTGTTCTTTGGGTATGAAGAAACCATCCTGAATATATAGATAGCAATTTAACTCAAATGACTATCTACATATATAAAAGTCTTTTTTTTTTTTTTCGAGACAGGGTTTCTCTGTAGCTTTTGGTTCCTGTCCTGGAACTAGCTCTTCTAGACCAGGCTGGCCTCGAACTCACAGAGATCCACCTGCCTCTGCCTCCCGAGTGCTGGGATTAAAAGCGTGCGCCACCACCGCCCGGCTATATAAAAGTCTTTATCAAGGTAAAGCCTAAAGGGGGAACCCAATCCAAACAACATGACAGGAAAGTGCAGCAGGAAAGACCAAAGGTGGAAAGTGAAGAGCAATGGAAAACAAAACTAGAGGCAGAGGAGACTGGAAATGTGACATATAAAAATTATACAACGACAAAAGCAAGAGAAGGCATAGGAGCAGAATAAGCTAGCTGACTGTCATACCTAGCAACTGGAACCACAGCAAGCACACCAAGTACAAGTATAAAATCCCTTATATAAATCCTCATGCCCAGATTGTATCATTGCACCAAATTCTGCAGATTTAGCAATACAATATACTTGTGCACACTGCCATACACTATGGATACCCTTTTAAAGTCTTAAGATGTACTGACTAATCAAGCACATTGGTATTTCTGGAACTAAGTCAGGAATATTCATAAATACAAAGACAACAAAAACATCATGTCAACTCAGGTCATATTTTCTTGCCAAATAAAAAAGGTTTTGAGAACAAATGGTATTCAATGCTTTTATAAATTGGGAATCAATAATGAGAAACTATAGGTCAAATCCAGTATGATTGACTACAAAATAAAACACTATGATAATTCTATTAAGTAATGTTTGGTGGTAAAGTAAAAGAAAGGGACAAGTATACAGTTATTTGCTAGTTCGTCTAAAATGAGGACTCAACAAATCTAGTTTCTTGAGAGGGGTGGTTTGGCAAGCAGGCTGATGCTTTAGTTCAGAGATGCAGCCTGTACACAGTACACCTAGGGACAATCCCAGCATAAAAAGGAGAGACAGGAAAAACGAGGTTTGGCTTCGTGGCACTATATCATCACTACCACCATTTTAAAAATGTTACTTGCTATGTTTTTACTTAATACTTATGTTTACCTCTGTACTCTAAATTTCCATTTGCCAAATGAGCTGCTCATAAGCAAAAAGGCCACTAGAGGGAAGCAGAGCACAGAGGATTCATTGTAGCCATTTACAAGCAAATAAAGCACAAACTCGTGTGTTAAAATCACTTCTAAAATTCACGCTTTATAATTTTTAAGTTTATCTTGAAGTGAATCTGAAGTTAATCTGAAGTACATTTTATTATAAGAATTTTGAATTTTGAGAAAATCAACTTGCAAAGTCTTTTGCAGAATTCAATTTATGGCATTTACCATATTTGTTTCATTATTCTTTCTAAATACATATGAACCTGAATGTTTATTTCTCTAAATCACTCTGAGCACTTTCACATTGATTTCAAGTGTCCTTTAAAAAGCAGTGTGGGGGATGGACAGACGGCTCAGAGGTTAAGAGCACTGATTGCTCTTCCAGAAGTCCTGAGTTCAATTCCCAGCAACCACATGGTGGCTCACAACCATCTATAATGAGATCTGGTGCCCTCTTCTGGCCTACAGGCATAAATGAAGGCAGAACAATGTATATATAATTAATAAATAAATAAATAAATAAATAAATAAATAAATAAATACTAAAAAGCAGTGTGGAGCCAGAGAGATAGCACATCGGGTAAAAGGCCAGGAGTTCAATCCGCTAAACTCTCCCCATGCCCCCAATACAATCCCACCCCTGTAACAGGCAGGGTGCGGTGTGCCAATCTGTAATCCCAACACTACTACTGAGAGATAGGAGGTGAAGACAAGAAGATAAGCTATCATGTACCAGCTAGACTAGGTACACAATTAAATGGCAAAAACAAGAAAGACCCTGCCTGCCTCAATGAGGTAAATGCAAGAGTTGATCGACAAAAGTTGCTCTCTGTAGTGGAGTTTGAAGTCAGGGACTGTGAAGTCTCCAGAAGTTCTTTTATTGTACAGGATTGTTTTGGCTATCCTGGGTTTCTTGTTTTTCCATATGAAGTTGAGTACTGCTCTTTTGAGGTCTGAAAAATTTTGCTGGGATTTTGATAGGCATTGCATTGACTCTGTAAATTACTTTTGGTAAGACTGCCATTTTTCTATGTTAATTCTAACAACACAAGAACATGGTAAAGGTTAACACAGTAAAGGTTAGATATAAAAGCCAGTATTAAGGAATTGTTGTTCATAACGCCTTTTTTCTATATGATTTTAAAGATAAAGACACTATACAAAGATAGAATTCAAAATTGGACATGGTAGCTCATACCATGAGCCATACATAGCTCATAAGAGGCTGTGACTGGAAGACTGACTCAAGATCAGGGCCAGCCTAGACTACAGTGCCACAGAGAGAGACAGAGAGACACACAGACAGAATGGAGCTCTGTGGAAACAATGGTTTTCTATACTGAAACCAAGCTGTTAACTGAACTAAACTGTCACAAATTAAGATGTTAACTGTAACTCTCAAAGCAATCACTAAGAATAGTAGTTAAAAACATATATGAAAAGGGGCTCGAAAAATAGCTCAGTGGTTAAGACTACTTTCTGTTTTGCCAAGGACCCAGATTCAGTTCACAGCATCCACATGGAGGCTCACAACCATCTGTAACTCCAGTTCCAGGGAATCTGATGCCCGCTTCTGACAATTGTGGGGTCTAGGCACACATGTGAATATACATACATGCAGGCAAAACATTCACACAGGAAAAAAAAATAAAAAAAATTCACACAGATGAAATAAATCATGTGTTGTGTATGTGTATGTACTTTTAAAAGAGGAGTCAATGTAACACAAAAGGTGGCAATAATGAAGAAATTAAGGAATTAAAAAATAAAAGAATAAAACTAAATCCACCTTTATCAGAATTAAAATAAATTCCCAGGTATGGTGACACACACCTTTAAACCCAGCATGTGGAAGGCCGAGACAGGAGGAAATCTAAGAGTTCAACACCAGCCTAGTCCTACAGAGTGAGTTCCAGAAAAGCCAGGATTATATGACTCTATCAAAAGATCTTGGCAAGAAAGGAAGGAAAGGAAGGAGGGAGGGAGGGAAAGGGAAAAG
>NW_026068034.1:556510-563907 GCF_014885135.2 Alexandromys fortis
GGGAGGGAAGGAAGGAAGGACGGAAATAAGAAAGGAAGAAAATAAGAAAGAAAGGGAGAGAAAGAAAAAGAAAGACAGAAAAGGAATTACAGTAAATGAAAGTTGACAAAACTCTCTAACTAAAAGCCAAAGATTAACAGATTTAAGTATAACAACATGGCCAGACATGAGGTTATATGCCTGTAATACCTTCTCCCTTCACTCTCCCTCTCTCCATTTCTGTCCCCTTCCTGGACAAGAGAGTTGCTATACGAGCAGCTTGTTTTATGCTTCTGTCATCATGCCTTTCCACCATTATGGACTTCATGCCTTCTCAACCATAAGCCAAAATAAAGCCTTCCCTTCTTTAGTTGCATTTATCATAGTAGCTAAAGAAAAATAATCTGAAGTGCTGTAGAATATTATTTCAAGGTGTGCTACTTTTGTTTATGCTCTGGAACATTTGTTTAATGATGCAAATATATGTTTGAATAAATCAAATTCACCTATGATCAGGATGCTGTGTCAGCAACTAGCTGACAGGAAGTGGTAGGGAGGAGCCACAGGGAGAAGGGTTTTTAAGGAGCAGGGAGAAGAGGGCTTCAGAAAGGAAAAGGAACAAGGAGAGAAAGACTTCAGGGGCCAACCATGTAGCCACCCAGCCAGGCACGGAGTAAGAGTGAAAGCAAAATATACAGAAGTAAAAAAAATGAAAAAGTCCAGAGGCAAAAGGTAGCTAGGAGAATTTAAGTTAAGAAAAGCTGGCTAGAAACAAGCCAAGATAAGGCTAGGCGTTCCTGACTAAGAATAAGCCTCTGTATGTGATTTATTTTTGAGCTGGATGGCAGGTCCCCAAAAGAGCAAAGAGCAAAAGAGCCAAAAAGTAAAACCAAAAACTACACTAAAGAAAGTATCTAATAAAATTACTCAGTCTTAGCTGGGAATAATGGCTTATGCCTTTAATCCTAGCATTCAGAGGCAGAGACAGGCCAATCTCCATGAATTCAAAGCCAGGCTGGTCTATATAGTATTTCAGGGCAGCATGGATTACACAGAGAGACTCTGTCACAAACAAAAATAAAATAAAATTACTCAGTTTAAGTGGTCACCTCTACTCTGCAAGTTAGTTTTTGACTTTGTTTTGTTTTGTTTTAATAGGTGGTGTTAGGCATCAAACTCAAGGCCTGTGCATGTCATGTGAACATTCTACCACCAGCCCTTTTGTTTGTTTGCTTGCCTGCTTGCTTGTTGAAACAGAATTTTGCTATTTAGTCCAAGACTAGAGTTCAAGATTATAGGTATGCATCACCATAACCTGCTTCAGAAACTATTCTTTGCATTTTTTTTTTTTTTTTTTTTTTTATTTTTTCGAGACAGGGTTTCTCTGTGGCTTTGGAGCCTGTCCTGGAACTAGCTCTTGTAGACCAGGCTGGTCTCAAACTCACAGAGATCCGCCTGCCACTGCCTCCCGAGTGCCGGGATTAAAGGCATGAGCCACCACCGCCCAAGGCATGCGCCACCACCGCCCGGCTCAGAAACTATTCTTATAAGAGGTGAAGAAAAAGAGGCGTAGGAAGAAGAAAACAGAACTTAATACCAACATTCTCAAGTTCAAAAACAATACAGTTTACTGATTACAGTCACTAACACAAAGCAAAGCCATCCCCTTTCTTCACAACCCTTTATAAGTCTTACACCAATCTACCTAGATGCTCACAGATCCTCTCCCACAAGGCTGTCATGTGCAAAAGAATGGTAAAGGACCACTTAGGAAGGGGATCCCCCATCTAATAAGATGCTCACAGATCCTCTCCCACAAGGCTGTCATGTGCAAAAGAATGGTAAAGGACCACTTAGGAAGGGGATCCCCCATCTAACAACCATAAATGCCCCACTGTCCATCACTCCTTTTGAATGGATGTCTGACTGGGTGTATTCTCAATACAAAAAGCACCTCCATCTAACACAGAACCCTTTGCTGAGAGAAAAAAAAATGCAAACGTTTTAATTCCAACCAGGTAATGGCAGATCACCCTTAAAATCACAGTATTCGGGGGTTGAGGCAGAAATGAGGCTGAAGCAAGGGGATCAATCAAATTCAAGGCCAGCCTAAACTATTAAATAGCAAGACACTGTCTAAAGAAAAATCCTAAAAAGTAAAATAGTGAATTCTATTAAAGAAACCTAAGAATAATGAAAAGACTAAGGCAGATGTGGCAGATGTAGTGAGTGAAAGGTGGAACATTCTATACCCTAAGTGGCAAAGTGTTTCCATCAACATAAAAATCAGGAGTCTGTTTCTAGTATCCCACTGATATTTCAACTTTGAGGGGATGATAAAATCAGCAATGAGTTGTTCTTAATAATGTATTCTTTTTAGGAAATAAATTTAAAATAATATAAAATAAGGACTTTTTAAATAAGGCAATGACTCATTTATTAAAAGATCTTTCAGCTAATTTCTGGAACCTAATGGAGCCCCATAGAGCTATGCTTTCTGCCTCCTCTAGATTTCCTAATCTGTGACACAGGTCTTACCATGTAGTTTGGCTTATTGGAACCTGGAGTTTAAAATGTACATCAGGCTAGCCTGGAACTAGCAGTAATTCTCTTGCCTTTGCTTTCTGAGTGCTAAACCACATCTGACCATTTCCTCCTAAGTAATTTTGGATGCAAGGCAAAAGTAGTCCACTTAAAATGAAATTGCTCATAGAGAACAAGAGTGTAAAAATTAAGAATATGGGATTATTATTACTATCAGGGTCAAATGGCTAAGAATATCAACTGTCATCTCACCACAACCTCTCTAAGTGGTTTCTGTTTGTTCGTTTAGGTACTTGTTTAGTTTTATGAGACGTAGCCTCACCACACATAGAACAGGCTGGCCTGAAACTTTCTACATAGCCCAGGTTAGGTTAAAACTTTCAATCATCCTGTCTCAGCCTACCAATTACTGGAATTACAGGCATGTGCCACCACATCAAGTTCCCAACTGACTGCATGTATATGCTAAAAAGGAAAATAAGTCAAATGTTCTGAATTGAAAATAAGTCTATTAAAAATAAATTTAAAGTCAAAAGCTACATAAATGCCAATTAGCATAGTAATACCATGAGAATAAACACAAGAGGGAAGGACCAATGCCCAAAGGATCCCTCTCTTCAATACCTAGTGGATATACAGTCTCCGATGAAGTCACTGTCTTAATCCTTTGAGTATACTGTAAGCCTAAATGCAAACTACCAAATCCAGTTTCACCACAATCAATATCAAAGACAGTGAACATAGAAAAACTAACATGAGGTATAATTCAGCAACCAACCCTGTAATTTTTGGCCTATAATCTTGACTTCACTGAAATTTAGATTCCAAATAATTTCCTAAAATGCATGCCTAAGCATTTCAGGCCAGACTGCAAAATTAATGTCAAAAGCCTGGCACTGAGTGGATGAGTATAACCAAATTCTGCATGGTCATGAAGGTTGGAGTCTTTCTCTGGCAATGGACATAATCCAGTGTTTTTCAAAAGAACCTTCTTACTGTATCTGACAGCACCTGAACAGATTTACTAGGTATAAACTAGCAGTTCTATTATGATGAATTACAAGTCAAGTTTCACCACTTAAGAACAGCAGAGGAAAGTCTTTATCCAAATCCAATTTCTTAGTTGAAGAACCATGGTCAAATTACCTAATTAACAGCATATAAAATAATAACAACACCAAAACCAAAAGGCATGGGTTGGCTCTAGCTATTATGACTGACTCTTACCTCAGATTTATTCTGAAGATTAAATCATACACCCAGCTATTACAGCATCATAAATGACATGGACACAACAGCAACCCTAAGTAGTTTGCTGGTCACTGTCATGTTTCCACTTTTGCCTCTCATTTCATTTTTATCCACTTCTACTGAGCTTTGTCCTATCTATCAAAAGCCTGAGGTGTATATATATACTCTAAGTCATGGTGAGTCACAAAACGTGGAAAATAAATCATATAATGTGTACTTTGTGCTGCTCATAAAATGGTTATATTATTCCAACTTACAACCAAAGAAATTGATGCCATGGGGTTAAATAAGTTTTCCAAAGTCATCTGGTTATCAGAATCAGTATTAATTTTGCCCTACCAAATATCTCTCCCAGTCACTACCTAAGTCCTCCCCGGCTCCAGCACAGAATAGTAGGACCACAGGTTTGCATCACCATACCTGACTAACAGAACTTCTAGTGAGGGGAAAAAAACAGCAAAACATTAAGAGAAGAGCTGCCATCTCATCAAGAACTTAAAGTCCCATGATTGTTCAATAAAGGCAAAAGAAGGAGATGAAATTTCAAGCAAGAGCCAGCAGAGATAACAGCATTAAGTATAAAATCCATGTACTTTTCTAGAAAAACCATTAGCCCAGGATGGCAACATCAGTGCTTCTCAACCCTGGCAGAAAGACAAAGCTCTATTGCACAATGTATCACTTGGATTATTCCGAGTTACAGACACATTGGAGAAGTACTGAGATAAACACAAAATACTGAGTTTAGAGATGGATTAAAAGTAAGAGAACTCTAGGTTAGAGTGTGGCTAGGTTTCTTTTTCTACCAGTACTATGAGGTTTTTGGATATGAAAAAAAAAAAAAAACCCTATCTTCCTACCCAGTAAGTCTCAGCACACTGCCTGCCACTCACACAAGTCCTCTCCCTGGCACTCTGCATCAATGGGTAGTTACAGTTTGGAGGAAGAGCTCTCCTGGGCAGCATCCCCCCTCAGCTCCACTGACTCAGTCTTCAACCACACCAGTTTCACTCAGCCCCGAGAGATCACCCAAGAACAAGGAGACAATTACCAAGAGGGAAAAAGTATACCACAAAGTACACTTCCCAGTGGATCAAAGTTGATGCTGTTCAAATACATCTCAGGCTAGAGCACTGCTCAGGGCTGGACACTGATGGCACATGCTTGTAATCCTAGCACTTGAGAGACTGAGGGGAAAGGATCCTGAGTCCCAGGCCAGCCTAGGCTGCATATTAAGTTCAAATATAGACCTCAGAAAAACTTTAAAACAAACAAATAATAAACATATGAAGTACTTCTCAGGAGGGGAAGCCCAAAGAGCATTAAGTACCTGAAGCGACCTCTCAAGAAAGGGCACTTAGAAACAAAATAGAATTAAAAAGAAACTTCTGCTGAAAAACACCATACTAGATCTCAATGCCTGAGTCCAGTGGGAAACTCAGACAACCCCCTCATTTTCTCTGGCTTATCACTCCCAATACTAAACAGGCAAACTTGGCATATACCTGGTTCCTCAACAAGGGCAGTTTCCTGAAGAGAAAGAGAAAATGTGTGCAAAACATCTTTCCATACTCCAACTGCAAACATTCTCATGCCCCACTAAAAGAAAAAGGCCTTCTCTCTGGTTCTTTAGAAAAAGGGAGGAAGTCTATTTTCTTAGTCCAGTGTGAGAAAAAAAGATGAATGAAAATATAAGAGGGCTCACAGGCAAAGGTGTTTGCCACAAAGGCCTGGCAGCCTGAGTTTGATCCCTGTAACTTGCATAAAGGTAGAAGAAGAAAACCAACACCATAAAAAATGTTTCCTGAGTCCTTCAGGGTTCCTGCTTCATGAAAGACTCTGACAGACATTTCTGCAAGACACAGAAGAAAGTGACTGACAAACTGCCAATAGAGGCAAAACAGACTTTCAAATTTAGTGCTTCATGGAAAAGTCTGCCAGATACTATGGGCCTATAGGCTGAAGATGGATGTCCCAATGTTACAGAAGAACTTTGGGTTACTGTTCAGGCAGCAAGATATCTCTGTCAATTCTAGAGTTTTGGAAGTTGCTTATAATGCTTATAATATATATTTCTTTTCTCTAGTAGTCTCCAAATCTGCTTTGCTGTTTCCTAATCATATAATATTGAGCAATTTGGGTCCTAAAATTGTATTTTGATTAATGTGGTGGTTTGAAAGAGAATGGTTCCCTAAAAGCTCCTATATTTAAATGCTTGATCCCTAGTTGGTGGAACCATTTTGAGAAAGATAAGGATTTGTGACCTCGTTGGACAGGTGTTTCACAGGAGGTGGACTTTGAGATTTCAGAAGCCTAAGACAGGTCCAGCCCCTTCCTCCACCACCTCTGCTACCAACTTGTAAATCAGGTTAAAAGTCCCAGCTACTCTCCAGCGCCATGCCTGTGTGCTGCCATGCCCCATGACATGATGGTCATGGACTCACTCTCTGAACATGAGCAAGCCCCCAATTAAATGCTTTCTTTTATAAGTTGCCTTCATCATGGTGTCTCTTTACAATAGAAAAGTAACTATGATAAAGTTGTTACATGGTATTGCTGTGACAGGACTGGCCAAGCTGCTTGTTAGAGGATGTTGACTTGGGAACTTTGCATGAGGAAAGTGGTTGAATATTTTAAGTGGGGCTGTAAAAATGCTATAAGAGCTTTGAAAACAATAGTACTGAGAGCAATGTGGACTATGGAGGCCCAGCTCAAGAAGTTTCAGAGTGAAACAGTATTAGAAACTGGAATAAAGTGAACCCAAAGAAAAACATATAGATCCTCCTGGAAACTGGAAGCAGACAAGATCACTGGGCAAAAGTTGGGAGCATGGGGATGGGGTGGGAGGAAGGGGAGGGGGGAGAGAGAAGGGAGAAGGGAAAAATTGGGGAGAGCTTGGGGGAGTGGGATGGTTGCAATGGAGGAAGGGTGGATATGGGAGCAGGGAAGACGATATCTTAATTAAGGGAGCCATTTTAGGGTTGGCAAGAAACTTGGCTCTAGAGGGATTCTCAGGTGTCCACGGGGACATCCCCAGCTAGGGTCCTTGGGCAGTAGATGAGAGGGTGCCTGAACTGGCCTTGTCCCATACTCACAGTGATGATTATCTTAAATATTACCATAGAACCTTCATCCAGCGATGGATGGAGATAGAGACAGAGACCCACATCAGAGCATTAGACTGAGCTCCTAAGATCCAGTTGAAGAGCAGAAGGAGGGAGAAGATGAGCAAGGAAGTCAGGACCAGGAGGGGTTGGTCCACCCACTGAGACAGTGTGCCTGAGCTAATGGGAGCTCACCAAATCCAGCTGGAGGCGTGGGGGCTGACTGAGAAGCCAATGATAATGGCACTGAGATTTGTCTCTACTGCATGTACTGGCTTTTGGGGATCCTAGTCTGTTTGGATGCACACCTTCCTAGGCCTGGATGGAGGGGGGAGGGCCTTCCCAATGGGCAGGGTACTCTGCCCTCTCTTAGGATTGGGGGAGGAGGGTGTGTGGAGGGAATAGGAGGAGGAATTTGGATTGTTATTTTTAAAAAAAATCTAATAAAAAAACTACTTCGAGATTCCATCTCACCCCAGTCATAAGGGCTATGAACAATAAAACAGATGGCAACAAATT
>NW_026068034.1:564156-566477 GCF_014885135.2 Alexandromys fortis
AAAAAAAAAAAAAAGGAAGGAAGAATGAAAGAAAGAAAAGTGCAAGCAGGGCAAAGAGAAATACAAATGCACAATCTGAGGAGAAAAAGGAAGCAACTTGTAAAAAGAAAATCCCTAAAGAATCTACTCCAAGGGCTGGAGAGATGGCTCAGAGGTTAAGAGCATTGCCTGCTCTTCCAAAGGTCCTGAGTTCAATTCCCAGCAACCACATGGTGGCTCACAACCATCTGTAATGGGGTCTGGTGCCCTCTTCTGGCCTGCAGGCATACATGCAGAGAGAATATTGTATACCTAATAAATAAATAAATAAATTTAAAAAAAAAAAGAATCTACTCCAAAATCAAAGTAAAGCTTATTCAACAGAGGAAAGCACCAAGAGATCAAAGGTTACATAAATGTAATCCAATAAGAGAGCCATATTCCATCCAAAATGTACAGCAGTACTTGCCTGACTTTAGAATCCAGAATACTGCAGTTAAGAGGCTGTGAAATCTTCCTCATTAGTTCAGAAAACACTGTTACAGCCCTGATGGCATGTGGCATGCAGGCCCAGAGAGGCCATCACATAAAGCTGAGAACATGAAGCTTGGATTTGTACTAAAGATCCAAGATGTTAGAGACACCAGAGTCACAGTGATGCACTAACCCTCTGAAACTGTAAGCAAGCCCCAGTTAAATGCTTTCTTTTATAAGTTAGCTTGGTAATGGTCTCTCTCTCTCTCTTTCTCTCCCCCCGTGTGTGTGTGGAAATAAATGTAAAAAACTTCTAGTTCTTTAATTTATTACCAACATAGTAAAGATTACAGTTTAACTTTTTTTAAAACAATGTACTCAAGGTGGTGCTGAGGAGATAGCTTTGCACTGAGTACTTGCTGCTCTTCTAGGAGACCTGGGTTTGGATCACAGCAGCCCCATCAGTAAGTTCATGTACATGTAACTCCAGTTCCAGGATATCTGGCCTCTCCTCACCATGCCAAAAGGCACCAGCACACACCTGGTACATACTCAAGACACACATACAAACAAAATAAATCTTTTTTAAAATAATCTTTTTAAAAAATAATAAAGGCTATCCTCCTGCAACTTGGGTTGGACTTTGAAACACAGCTTCCTCCAATATTGAGGGGACTTAAGAGGTGAGTGAACAGCCACATGGCAGGACGCCCCACTATCTAGGGCCTCCCCAGTGGGACAAAACTCCAGGCCCCTCCCCAACTCCCTCGGCTTTTCTGGCCAGCCAGCAGGGAGTTTCCTGTGGCTAGGCTCCCCCCAAACCCAACCCCACCCACTGGACTCCCCCCCAAGGTACTAGCCACACTCTGCCTAAGAGCTGAAAGCTTGCTATAATACTGAGGGAATTAAGAGAGAGCACCAAGAGAGCAAACCAGGAGAGAAGACCGAGAGAGCAGACTATAGAGACCGCAGAAGCTGTCTGAGACAGACAGTGACAGTAGAGCATATCAAGAAAAACTCCCAAACACTCAGACAGCCACTGCAAGGACTGGACCAAGACACAAAGACACTGCAGGCCTCATTGGAAGGAAGAGATGGGTAGGCGCCAAAGTAAGAATCCCTCCAACAACCTAAAAAGCAACATGGTAACACCAGAACCCAGTGGTCACACAACAGGAAGACTTGATCGTTCTAACCCAAAAGAAGTAGAAGAAAACAACTTTAAACTCTTCAACTGGACTTTTGGGAGCTCAGTCCAGTGCTCCAATATGGGTCCCTACCTCTGTTTCCATTAGTTGCTGGATGAAGGTTCTATGGTGATATTTAAGATAATCATCAGTCTGGTTACAGGGCAAGTCAAGATCTGGCCCCCTCACCTCTGTTGCTTAGGGTCTTAGGCATGTCACCATGCCTTAACTGACTTACCCAACTGACTTCCCTTTCAAGTGATGCTGTGTGGTATAAACTTACAGAAAACAGAAATAACAAGTTGTGGCTATACCACAGGTATACTGAAGTAAAAACTATAGGGTCAAATCAGAGATGTAGCCCTACAAATGGAAAATCAGTAAAGCTTAAAAACCACTTTTTAAAACAAACACAAAAGCTGATGACTTCCCCTTGCAAAGTGACTAGCTGTACACAAAACGCTTATGTCAGCACACAGCCTGGATCCACACTGCATCGTGTAGGAAAAAAGGCCTATTAAACACCTCTTGGAAGCCGGGCGGTGGTGGCGCACGCCTTTAATCCCAGCACTGGGGAGGCAGAGGCAGGCGGATCTCTGTGAGTTTGAGACCAGCCTGGTCTACAAGAGCTAGTTCCAGGACAGGCTCCAAGACCACAGCGAAACCTTGTCTCGAAAAACC
>NW_026068034.1:566900-570585 GCF_014885135.2 Alexandromys fortis
AGAAGAAGAAGAAGAAGAAGAAGAAGAAGAGGAAGAGGAGGAGGAGGAGGAGGAGGAGGAGGAGGAGGAAGAAGAAGAAGAAGAAGAAGAAGAAGAAGAAGAAGAAGAAGAAGAAGAAGAAGAAGAAGAAGAAGAAGAAGAAGAAGAAGAAGAAGAAGGGAGGACGGTTCAACATACAATGAACTGTTAACTGGATTCAAGCACTGTCATCGCAAGAAAGCACGTTTTTCATTTCTAAGACTTTAGAGTTGCTAACCTGTGAATGAACTAAACACAGAAAATTCAATTAAAAGAACCTTTCTTAGAAGCTGGAGAGATGGCTCAGAGGTTAAGAGTACATAATGGCATTTCCAGAGGACCCTGGTTTGGTTCCCAGCACCCAAGTGGAGGCTAGCAATCATCACTCCAGTTCCAGAGGCTCCAGTATCCTCTTCAGCTCTTTGGGCACTTCACCCAGAATATATATCCAGATAAAACAGTCACATATAAAATAAAAATAAAATCAATCTATAAAATAAACCAAGTTCTCCGGTCTAAGGATGAAGTTAAAGTTTGTCTAGTATGTATAAGATCGAGGTTCTACCCTAAAAATGAAGAAAAAATGGCCAGTCTGCTTTGCTGGACATGGTGGGTCATATCTATAATCCCAACATTTGAGAGGCTGAGGCAGGAGGATGCTTAGTTTGGAGGCAGGGTAGGCACAAAAGGTACAGCATGATGTACAACAGCCTTGAGCTTAGGCAGACACAGACTTGGGTGCTGAAGCTGCTACCAGGCTACAGTTCCTCCTGGCTCTGGGCAACAATGGAGGCCTGACGTGAGGCAACATTCATCTTCTGGATTGGACCTCCTCGAAGGACCATTGTGGTCCACGATAGCACAAGAGGCTACGTTGGTGTTAGAGGTTCATGCTGCTTCCCCAGACAAAGATGAAGCCTGAGATCCACATGGACCTACACAGTCTGTGCTGCTGTCCAATGCCTTGGTGATGTCCTCAGGCTGTGCTGTCTTGATGCACCAAGCCTGTGTGAGTGGCATGTGTAACCACCTGAGACCATGTTTGAGGGTCACGGTCCATGCAGTCACTGGGGTTCTGATATGGCCAACAGCCATGTTGATGTCTGTGGTCCAAGTTACCACCAAAGTCCATGAGGAAGCCCATGGTCAGAGTTGATGTCTGAAGCCATGTTAATGTCTGTGGGTATGGGAGAGCCTGCCCCACCCCTCAGTGCAGGCAGTACAGGCAGTAGCATGGGTGCAGGACAGCTAGTCCCGCCCCATCCCAGCCACTGCAAAGCTTTCCTCAGCTGATGGATGGTTTCTGGCATGGATACAGGCTGAGAAAGACTCATTCCCTTTGGGAACTTGGCCACTAAGAATTTTACCATTCCAGTGAATATACAGTCAATACAAAATGGACTTGTCTTTTTTGAAGTGGGGAGATCATGGTGGACAGGAAGTAGACATGGGAAGACTGGGAGGTGAGCACCATGGAGGCACATGATGTGAGATTCCCAAATAATCAATAAAAATGTAAACAGAAGAAAAAGAAGGAAATGAGAACCCTCTGAGACTCTGTCTCAAATATCCTGACAATTTCTCCCCTCTTATCAACAAACTTTGTAAATTAAAAAATCTGTAAAATAAAAAAATTGAGCACCAAGAAAACTGAGCTTCCAGGACCCAGTTTACTGTCGTGTAACGAAAATAAAATTCCTTACCAAGCCAAGGGTAGGATATTAAAAAATAAATAAATAAATACAAAGATGGCCCAAGAGCTTCTTTTCAGAATTAACTTTAATAATAAACCCCTAGCTTACTTTAATAAACCTATAACAAGAACAGATTCTAGGCCATGATGTCCAAAGCATGACAGCTGATAAAACACTAAAGGCTTAATTTTCCTACCCTAGCAATCTGCCAGAATTTAACTTATTGAAAAGAGGCCAATGTCTCTTTTTTTTCTAATGATGATAGTGCATACTTTCATTTTTTTTTCAATTTTACTCAGCTTTATTAAAGTATAACCAACAGATAAAATTACAGGGTAAGTGTCTTAATGCAGATAAACATTACAAAACGTCTAAGTTGAGGTAACCAGCTATCACCTCACTTACCTATCACTTTTTATTGCTGACATTTAAGATCCACTCTCTTTGCAATTTTCAAGTATGGGTTTTTCTTATTCCTTCAAAAGACTACATTTATTTAGCTTTATAATTCTGGGCTACAATACTTTTACAGTGATTTCTGATCTTCATTAAGGAAAGCAAGCTGGATCTTGTCATGAACGTATTTAGCATACATGGATTCAACACAGGCCCTGCTGAACCGTTCTGATTTAGATGTGTCATGAATCTCACCACACACACCCCTTAAAGATAGAATGGGCACACACCACACGCAGATTTTGGTGTTTTCTCAACCTTCTTTGTATGAAGGTAAACAATTCTATTACAAGGGTTTTCTATTCCAATCTATTACAGCATAGTTTTGTCAGAGGCAGTCTGTAGAAACTGTGATGGTACATCAATCACTGAAGCATTCTAAAGAGCTACATTATTGTTTATAGCAATTGCGATGCATAATAGACCTCTAGAACATATTCTGCCTAACTAAAACTTTGTACCCTAGGACTAACATCTCCTTATCTCCTCTCCCCAGGCAGCCTCTGATAACCACCATTTTAGCCTCTGTCTCTGAGTTCAACTTTTTATATTGTATTTATAAGTTAAAACAATCAGTATTTGCATGTCTTTCAGTTCTAGGCTTATTTCATTTAGTATACTGTCTTCCAGATTAAATCATGTAAAAATGATGGGATTCCCTTCATTAAGTGTGAGTTGTCCTCCACTGTGTGTATACATCATGCTTGTAAACACCATGCTTCGCTATCTACTCCTGATCATATTGTTTCTACTTTTAACTTTCTGAGGGATCTCCATACTATTTTCCATAATGACTGTACCAAGCCACAATTCCACCAACAGCCTAGAGAGATTTTTATTATATGTCTTTACTAACATGACTTTGTCTTTTTTTTTCTTTTTTTTTTCTTTTCTTTTATCTTTTTTTTGGGGGGGTATACTGCAGGGTGATCTTGAGCTCACTATACACTATGTAGCCAAGGGTGCCCTTCCCTAGAGTGAACTCCTAGTTCTCCTGCTTCAGCCTTCCAAGAGCTGGGATTAAGGTGTGCACCACAAGCTTTGCTTCTTTTGTCTTTTTCACAATGACCATCTGAACAGAGAAGAGGTAAAAATATGATATCTCACAATGGTTTTGCTTTCATTTCTCTGATGATTAGTGATATCAAGTATTTTTTCATGGAACTATTAAAAAGAAGCCACTTTCTGATTCAGTACTAGTATCACATATAAATACTTAATAGTTTAAAACTGACTTAAAAACTTCAAGCAAAATAAAGCCCTTACTTAGAAAGAAGTTCTTCCTCTAGAATTATGCAAGAAACATTTGGCAATTCCCTGCTCCATTAAAAATGGCCTTTTCTAGTTGAAAAGCTAATCCTGACACATTATTGCAAAGAACAGTGTCTTGCAGGCAACTCTATCTTGAGAAGTCTATACCCACCCTTACTACTGTGTGTACAACTTCCCCTTTCCTTAACACACACACACACATGTGTGCTTATTTATATTAAACCATTTCCTCAAAAAAAAAAAAA
>NW_026068034.1:571227-580412 GCF_014885135.2 Alexandromys fortis
ACAAAAAAAAAAAAAAAAAAAAAAAAAAAAAAAAAGCCCTGAGTGATATACAAAACAAATGAGCACATGAAAAATGTTCAACATCATTAACAACAAGAACTAAAATTAAAACTACAATGAAGCCTGATGCAGTAGCTCAAATAGAGGCAGGAGAACATCAGGAGGTCAAGAGCAGCCTCAGCTACCTAAGAACCAGTTGGAAAAAACAAAACACAAAACACCTACAATGAAAAACTGTTAAATATATAACAGACTAACCAAATTTCTAAAGATGGCAACACCAAATACCAGTAATGATATGAAGGAATTAGAACCTTTTGGCAAGCAAGTTAGTTACTATAACACTAGCAATTCTACTCACGGATAAGTTAAAAGAATCAAAAACAGATGTTCAGCCAGACAGTGGTGGCACACAGCTTTAGTCCCACCAATCAGGAGGCAGAGGCAGGCGGATCTCTGTGAGTTAGAGGCCAGCCTGGTCTACAAGAGGTAGTTCCAGGACAGTTTCCAAAAGTTACAGAGAAACCATGTCTCGAAAAGAACAAAACAAAACAAAATAAAAAAAAAAGAAAAGCATATGTTCAAAGAAAAATCTATACATATATGTTTATATAAGAGCTTTATTTATAATAGCCAAAACCCAGAGACAACCAAGATGTCTTCATGAGTAAACGATAAATTGTAATACAGTTATACTGTGGCAAACTACTCAGCAATTTTTAAAAAAGCACACTATTGCTACATTATAACAAAAGGATAAACCTCAGTGCTAAGTGGAAAAAGTCAATCCTAGAATGTTAGGTAGGGTATATAAGTTATGGTTCTTTGAAAACCTGATACAAAAACACATGACTGGTTGTCAGGTTGGAAGAGAAAATACAGGCAGAGGGAAATGGGCCAAGCTGTAAGAAAGGTACCCTGAGCACTCCTTGTGATGATGAAGTATGTCAATTTGACTATCAAGGTACAATATCAATACTGTGGACCTGATATTGTTAACTGTAGTTTTTATAAGATGTTATCAATGGGAAAAACTGAGTAAAGAGTACAGAGGAATCCCTGTATTATTTTGTGCAACTACATGCGAATTTATAGTCATCTAAAAATGATTCAAAACCTAAAAGATACATTCACTCAGATCCACATCTATTTTAAATGTTTTTCTTGCCAGCGGGTCTCATTGTGTACCCCAGACTACCTTAGAACTTGATACACAGACCAGCCTGCATACAAATTTGGGTTTCTCCTACCTCCACCTCCCAAGTTCTGGGATGACAGGCTTGCACCACCATGACTATGTGAATGCTTTCAATTATATTTCCTCAAGAGCTGTTCTCACCCCACCTTCTTCTTTGTTTCTCCAAGGCTAACGGTCTCCACTGACCGCCCTTCTTTACCAGTGTCATAAAGTCCTTCACCTCACACAAACCCAAACATTTGGCTAGCTCTATTATTACCAAATGTGCTCCATAAAAGCCACTCCTTAAATCAAAGTCCGTATGAAAACCAATCAGGTCCAGAGTCTGTTATTTTTATACATCCATATTGCTTGACAAGATCACATTCCATACATAACTTTTAGAATTTTACTGTTTATTCGCAGCAGAGCTTCCCCAGGAAACAGACATTGTCTCACAGCAATGATGCTTGCTCACTTACTTGACTATTTCACCAAACAATGTGTATTTTAAAATTCTAAATTACAGGAAATAGCAGGAAGATTTTTTAAAAATGGCAAGCACCAATGTAAAGAAACAAGTAAAGACACAACTTTCAAAAGAGAAGAGAAATACAAGTTTTAAAAATACAGATGCTGCTTGGAGTGGCGAGACAAACCTCTAATTCCAGCACTTGGGAGTCAGAGGCAGGCGGATCTCTGCATTCCAGGCCAGCCTGGTCTACAGAGCAAGTTCCAGGACAGCCAAGACTACACAGAGAAACCCTGCATCAAAAAACCCAAAATAATAACAATAATACAGATGCTGCCAATAAAAAGAATGAAACTACACAGGGAATAAGTATGAAGAAACTGGTATTCTACTCTGTAATACCAGAACAACAAACATGCTTGAGATCATATCAGGCCAATAAAACCTCTTACAAAACCAGGTCTATAAAGTCTATTCTTCTGCAATTTTAACAACAACAACAACAAAAAAAAAACTATGTAAAGTGAGGGCAGCAAAATGACTTAGCAAATAAAAGTACTTGCTGCATATGCCTAATGAACTAAATTCAATCCCCAGAATCCACATGAAGGTGGAACGAGAGAACTGACTCTGCAAACTTGCACTCTGACTCTACACACACATCAAATCACACAAACATATACACACACATACACACAAAAAGTAACTTTTTAAAATTTTATATAAAACAAGAGAGCTAATACTTTAATTAAAGTCATCATTTTTGACAAATGAACATCATTACTTATCTAACATACAATATAACAATTACGTGGAGTCTTAAACTCCAAAAGAATGGAAATATTCAAATGTCCCAGGTTGGGTGATGTGCACCCATAACCCCAGCATTAAGGTGGAATTGGCAGCAGGAATAAGAGTCATCCTAAACTGCATGAGTTCCAGGCCAGCTTAGACTACAAAGACTACGTAAGAATGTCGAAATAAATAAATAAATAAATAAATAAATAAATAAATAAATAAATAAATAATAAGCTAAATACATAAATACCCAAATACTTAGAACTATTTGTGGTTATTGTTACTGGTTTTGCTTTTGTATAATCATCAATCTATTCGCAAAGCTCACAGCTAAATGAAGAACCAAATGTAGTACAATGCAAGACACATGTTAACCCGTCAAGACATAACAGTAGGTAGCACTTTACAGAGTCCTAACTCTATAGGCACCATTACAAAAAACAATGAAGCTGGGTGTCTGATCCCATGCCTTCAATACTCTGGAGGCAGAGACAGGCAGATCCCTATGAGTTCATAGCCAGAAAGGACTACATAGCAAAACCCTGTCTCAAAACACAAAACAAATAACACTGACGCTAACAACTGTGTTCTAGACTACTTAGATGTTTCAATATGTAGCTTACATTTTAAAGTCCTAAATTAGTTGTACAAATATCTATTACATGCTTAAATTTATCACTCACTTATTGAGAATTAATTAAACTCCTTAAAAAAAACTTCATCTGGAGCAGGATAAATTACAGACATTTCAATTAAATTATTTCCTTAGTCAGAAATAAATGTTCCAGCCAGCATAGTTTCTAAATTACTTATCTTTTTTTTTAACTTTATTTCATGTGCATTGGTATAATGATGTCAGATTCTCTTGAACTGGAGTTACAGACAGCTGTGAGCTGCCATGTGGGTGCTGGGAATTGAACCCGGGTGTAGCATGAGGGGGCTGGTTGGTTGGGGTTAATGTCCCACCCGGTACCCCACAGAAACAGCTGACCTGAGCTAGTGAGAGCTCACTGACTCTGGACTGACAACGGGGGAACCTGCATAGGACCAAATTAGGCCCACTGAATATGGGGGACACTGTAAGGCTTGGGCAGTCTGTGGGGCCACAGGCTATAGGACCAGGTTTTATCCCTAGTACTTGAACTGGCGTCTAAGAGCACATTCTTTTTGGAGGGATAACCTTGCTCAGGGGAGGGCCTTGGTCCTGCCTCAAAGTGATAGCCAGACTTTGTTGACTCCCCGCAGGAAGCCTTACCCTTTATGAAGAGTGAATGGGGGAGTGGGATGGGGAAGGTGAAGGAAGCATGAGGAGAGGAGGGGGTGGGAACGGGGATAGTTATGTAAAAGGAGGAGACTGTATTTTTTAAAAAAATCTTAATAAAAAAAAAGTAAAGATAAAAATGAAACATTCTTCTGATGTCTATTTTTTTATAAGTAAAAATCTTGGAGAATGGAGCAATCTGATTTCCTAATTGGCAGCTACTACACACTCCCTTGCTCTAAGTGCCTTCAGCAAAGGAGATGTCAGTCAAGCAGACAACCTAATCACCCTTACACCACTGGAAATTGGAACATTCTGCGACTGCCTTAGGGAAGCTGCACAATGATCACAACTGCTTGCTCTAATCTCCAGAAATGAAAACATAAATCCACACAAAAAAACAGGACATAAGACATTGTTCTTAACAATCCCAAAATGGAAATGATCAAAATATGCAACAACTTCATGGACAAATAAAATGTGATACCAGTACATTCATGCAATGGAGTTTTATTCAGCAATAAAAAAAATAAAGTCAGATACATAGCCATATGGATAAACCTTGAAAACATTTCCGTAAATAGCAAAAAAAATAACTCCTGTATAAATCTATTTACATAAAATGTCCAGATGTCCAAAGCAGCAAGTGGGAAGCTAGATGTGATGGTGCACAACTGTAATTCCAGCATTTAGGAGGCGGGGCAAAAAGATCTAGAGCTCAAAGTTAGTTCAAGAACAGCCTTGAAAAATAATTAACAAAACAGGAAAGGAAGAATGGCATGGAAGAGAGGAAAATAATGAACAGTGATTCTCAAAGAATATGTGTTTGTTTGGGGAAGGTAAAATAGTCCTAAATTAGACTGTGGTGATTGCTGCATAACTCTATCAATATACTGCAAGCCATTCAGTTACACATATGTTTGTTTGTTTATTTATTTTTGGTTTTTCAAGACAGGGTTTGTCTGTGAAACAGTCCTGGCTATCAAAGAACCCACAGGGAACTGCCTGCCTC
Source organism: Alexandromys fortis (assembly GCF_014885135.2). Taxonomy (NCBI): domain Eukaryota; kingdom Metazoa; phylum Chordata; class Mammalia; order Rodentia; family Cricetidae; genus Alexandromys; species Alexandromys fortis. The sequence continues at coordinate 575,948 of NW_026068034.1, forward strand.
TGCCTCCTGAGTGCTGGGATTAAAAGTGTGCATCACCACCACCTAGGCAGTTACACATTTTAAACAATATGTAGATCATATGCTATTATATGAATTATATCTCAGTAAAGCTACTTTTTAAAGATAGGGTTTCATATACTCCAGGCTGGTCTGGAACTTGCTATGTAGCCAAAGATGACTCTGAACTCTATCTTCCTGCTGTCACCAACCAAGTGATAGGATACACTCACTTGGCTATCAAGCTATTTTTTAAATGGCAATGTATTTTACTATTCAAGGTAAAAATTTTAAAAACAAAATTTTAAGTACAACTAGAGTGAATACCAATTGCTCTGACCCACCAAGCAAATATGGAAATGACTATTAGTTAAATAATGTGATAAATAAGAGTAGAAATACAGACATGGGATTTGAAAAATGAAAAAAGCCGAGCTATTGTTCACAACTTATTTGGAATAAGAATGTTAGTACTTGAGATGTGAGGGTAATTCGACGGTGACATCATAACCCCATTGATCACCAGATTGACGGGGCTGATATGGCTAGCTAGGCAGGTGTTCCCTTCCTTCCTTGCTGTTCTAAGTGTGACCTTCTCCAGCTGCACTGAAGAGGATGGCCCTCTATGATAATTGACTTTCTTCAGCCAAGGGTTGAAGTGTAGCTGTATTTTTATGCCACAGCCTCAAAAGAAGCTTTCAGCCGGGCATAATTGACACAGGCCTTAATCCCATCTGGAGAAGCAAAGGCAGGCAGATTTCTGTAAATTCAAGGACAGCATGTTCCACACGGCCACTCTGGGGTGGAGAAACGGCTCAGGAGTTGAGAGCACTGACTGCTCTTCTAGAGGACCTTGTTGCGGGAGGTCCGTCCACTCATCCAGCCAATAGCCACTGAGATACCAGCCCATTGGGGTGTGGTCTCTCTACCTTTAAAAATGCGGCCACTTCCCTCCTCACTCTCTTTTTGCTTCCTGCTCCGCTTCAGGCGACTAGACTCCCTTCCTGATTATGCAGAGGGCTGTTGTCTGGGATGGTGATCTGTAAGTTTTTTCCCCTTTAAATAAATAACCATTCTATTAATCATAATTACAAACTGGTGTGGGATTGTTTGTGACTTACGCCTTCGCCTTCAGGACCTGAGTTCAATTCCCAGCATCCACATGGTGGTTCACAACCATCTATAGTGAGATCTCATGCCACCTTCTAGCATGCAAAAATACATGCAGGCAGAATTCTATATACATAATGAATAAATAAATCTTTAAAAGAGTACTGGCTGCTCTTTCAGAGAACCCAGGCTCAATTCCCAGCACCCAAGCCTGTCTGTAACTCCAGTTCCAGGGCTTATGACACCGTCACACAAACATACATGAAGACAAAACACGAATGAAAATAAAATAAATTGTAAAAATTTAATCCAAATCCTCTAACAATATAGTCAGGAAAAACAACTAAAACATATAGGGTCATGTGATAGTTCCTGAACTTTCTTTTTTTGTTGTTGTTTAACAATATTCCAATAAACTAAAAGACTTCGTAATTCATGCACAAGCACAGAACCAGAAGAAAAAGAGTTCAGTAATAATAACGAGACAATCTGGGGAGAACGGATAACGTGTTTAAATTATAACATATACATTACTAAAGCCAAGATGCCAGAAAATTAAACACCAAAATCCAGTTGATACAAATACATTACTGGTGGTAGACATGTGGCTCAATTAATGGGATGTTCACCTAATAGGCAGCAAGCCACAGGTTCAATCCCGAGCACGGCGTAAAAGCAAGCACGGTGGTGCTAGACTGTAATCCCGGCACTTAGGAAGTGTGGGTTTGATGAGGACGAGAAGTTCAAGGGTTTTCTCAACTAGACTGCAAGTATGATCACAGCCTGAGATACAGGAAACTACATCTTCCATGTAAAAAATTAAATGTTTTACAATGAGGGTTAACATATTTATCACAGTAAACTAAATTTATGGTACTACCTAAGTTATTTATTGTATAAAACAACAGCAACTGAAAACCACAAGCAACTCAAGACAACACGGATGCTGCTCTGATAAGGAATCCTGCCTAAACTTTGGTCCTAAATACTCAATCCAGCAGCCAGATTTCCTAACAGAGGAGAACATAACATTTCCAGTCACTGAAAGCCAAACAGTAATAGCCACTAATAATGCATTTAGGAGGGGATTAGTGAGGGGCCCTGGGCGTTTATAAAGGACTATGAAATGAAAATCACTGGCCTTCCACAACACAAGAAAACAGGGAATAAGAGGAGCATGATCGTGATACAAAGAGGACAGGGGAGCAATTGTGTAAAAGAACTGGCACAAAAAAGGGCGGGGAGGGGGCTAAAAGGGCACTGGGGATTCAACTCAGTGGTAAAGCATTGTTGCTTTACCTAGTTCAAACCTTAGCACTGGAAAAGAAAAAAAGAAGGAAAAGGAGGGAAAGGTACAGATGACTAAGGGGAGTTATTTCCAGGAGAAAGGACACTGAGAAAACTTGCTTGAAACTAACAATGGAGCCTGGAGAAGAAAGCTGCGCAAGGAAAGCTAAAAGCAAAGGTCCCGGGCCTTCAGTCACTCCTTCCTGGGACAAGTCTCCCCATGAAATGATTAGTGACGCTTTCTGGAGGGAGGAAGGCGGACCCAATGTTGTGCAAGGAGTGGTACAGCGATTTTCCATTCGGACTGATCGGAGACCAGAAAGCGCCACAGGAAAGGGGCAGGAGGAACTGGATCTAGGACACCAGGAAACTGCGGGGATTCAAAATTGGTCTTGGTGAACAATTTTCAACAGGAAGTAGAGCATATGGTAATCCCCAACTAAGGCAGAACCAAAGTAGTGAAGAATCTGTGGGCTGGGCACAATTCAGCGGAAAAGCGCTTGCCTGGCACACTGGGTTCCATCCCCAGCGCCACCAAAAGAAAAAATAAAAATAAAAAAAAAATAAAAAGGAGGAGGAGGATGAGGACAAGGACAAGGACCACGGAGGCAGAGTCTGTGCTGGGAACTAGAAACCCGGTTTCCCTTCCCTGTGACCTTGGACAAGTCACTTCACTACCTCGCGCCGCCTACTACTGGGCTACAGCAACTGTGTCCCAGCCTTAGGACTGCTCAATGGCTTGCATAGTTGTGCACATCAATTCACACAATGCCTTGCGCTCTGTGTAACAAGTGTAAAGTAATTAACCAGGTCCGTTCTGGCGGTGCGCGGGCAGCGCCGGTCGAAGCTGTCGGAGAAGGAGGCAGGGCAGGGAGAAGGAGCAAGTCCAGGAGCTGGCAAGGTCCCGGGGCAGCACTTGGGCGAGGTCGTCCTCACGAACCGGGCTCTCAGGTGAAGGAAGGTGGGAGAACTCTTCCCCCAGGACCGACATCACCAGGACGCTCTCAAAGGAGCTGTGATGGGCAGTTCCGCTGCACGCAGAGCCGGCGCCCGCTCCTGACTGAAGAGCTGCTGCCCGAAGGGAGCGGCGGCCCAACAGAGCCGAGCCTCGCCCTCTCTCCAGACAGGCTTCCCAGCAGGGCCTCGCCCAGGACGGGGACACCCGCGGATCTCCCCTCAGCCAGCCGCCGCGCTCCGCCCGCTCCCGCCGACCCGGCCCCGCCCCGGTACCTGAGCGTGGGCCCGATACAGGCCGTGTCTGTGCTCTCGATCTCCCTCAGGATCCGCTCGTGCTCCGCGGCGGTCTCCAGGCTCTCCTCCGCCATCTTCGCCCGTTCCATCGCACGGCACGGACGCGCGGCCCTCGCTCACCAGGGACCCCCAACACCCACAGCCTAGGTTCCGCGGCCGCTGGGCCAGCACCCCGCAGAGCGACCCCGCCCTCGGATGCCACGCCCCCAGTCGTCACCCCGAGCGCGAGCGTCGCGCACTGCCGCATGGGATTGGTAGTTCGCTGAGTGAGGCCAAGCTGGGGTCTATCCATTCACTCCTTGGATCTGTGCCAATTGCTGCGACTTTGATATAGACAGAGCACTTTACGACACCTGTATACAATGACATCAAATCAAACAGTGGTATTAAGTCTTCACAATTTTTTAATGCGTATGGGTATTTTGCACTACAAGTTTCCCTGGTACCCAAGGAAGCTAGAAAAGGATGTCAGATCACCTGGGAATGGAGCTACAGATGGTTGTGAGGCGCCCTGTGGTGCAGGGAATGGAACTCCAATCCTCTGGAAGGGTTATAAATGCTCTTATCAACTGAGCCTTCTCCACAGCCCCTAAATATGAAGCCCAGGTTGCCCTGGAACTCAAGATCCTGCCTCCACCTCTTTTTATTCCTTTGAAATTAAGATATAATTACAAGATTTCTCCCTTCCCTTTACTTCCTTCAAAGCCTCCCATATACCCCTCTCCAGTCTCCTTCAAAAAATGATCTCTCAAATATATATCCTAATTAAGAAAGCCATCTTAGGGTTGGCAAGAGACTTGACTCTAGAGGGGCTCGCAGG
>NW_026068034.1:581929-584955 GCF_014885135.2 Alexandromys fortis
GGAGAGATGGCTCAGAGGTTAAGAGCATTGCCTGCTCTTCCAAAGGTCCTGAGTTCAATTCCCAGCAACCACATGGTGGCTCATAACCATCTGTAATGGAGTCTGGTGCCCTCTTCTGGCCTGCAGGCATACACACAGACAGAATATTGTATACAAAATAAATAAATATTTTAAAAAAATTTCCTGGTGTCCTTGTTTTTAACAGCTGAGTAATAATCCGATTGTGTAAATGAACGACATTTTCTTCATCTATTCCTCAGCAGAGGAACATGAAGATTGTTTCCAGGTTCTGAATATTACAAATAAAACTGCATGAACATAGTTGAGCAAGTGTCCTTGTGGTGTGATGGAGCATCCTCTGGGTATGTGCCCAAGAGCAGTACAGCTGAGGCTTGTGGTAGGTTGATTCCCAGTTTTCTGAGGAATCACCACACTGACTTCCAAAGTGGCTGGAAAAGTTTGCACTCCCACCAGCAATGGAGGAGTGTTCCCCTTGTTCCACATCCTCTTCAGCGTGTCCCTTGTGTTTTTAATCTCAGCCATTCTGACAGGTATAAGATTGAATCTCAGAGTCAGTTTGCTTTGCATTTCTCTGATGACTAAGGATGTTAAACATCTCAAGTGTTTCTCAGTCATTTGAGATTATTCTGTTGAGAATTCTCTGCTTATATCTGCACCCCATTTTTTACTTGGACTATTTGGTTTGTTGATACCTAGTTTCTTGAGTTCTCTATATATTTTGGACATCAGGCCTCTGTCAGATGTTGGTTTGGTGAAGATCTTGTCCCATTCTATACACTGCCATTTTGTCCTATTGACTGTGTCCTTTGCCCTACAGAAACTTCAATTTCATGAGGTCCCATTTATTAATTGTCTGTTGTATATTGTGCTATTGGTATTCTGTTCAGGAAGTTGCCACCTGTGCCATACATTCGAAAATTATTTCCCACTTTTCTATTAGGTTCAGTGTACTTGTTTCATATTGAGGTCTTTGATCCACTTGGACCTGAGTTTTGTGCAGGGTGATAAATATGGATCTGTTTGCATTCTTCTACATGCTGACATCCAGTTGAAGATGCTTTATTTTTCCATTGTATAATTTTGGCTTCATTGTTGGAAATCAGATGTCCATAGGTATATGGCTTTACATCTGGGTCTTCAATTTGATTCCATTGGACCACGTGTCTGTTTTTATGACAACACTGCCTCCACCTCTTAACCAAATCCTACCAGAAAAATACCCAAAAATCTGTGAACAGAAGTAGCAGTCAGGAAGACTAGAAAGATACAGCCCAAGGCAAAAGGACAGCAACTTTATTTCTCTTGCAGATACTCAGCTTCCTCTAGAACATGGTGGTTCTTAACGGGAAATACATTAACAGTAAACAGACAGCAAAAAGCACTCCAAGTTCTGGTTTGCAGGAAGAAACAAGTTGCTAAACCTGTCAGATTCCACACACTCCCTGGATGTCCTCATTTTAGACCATTACTCATGCTTGAAACATTTCAACCCAGTGCAAAGATTAAGGACTTGGAGCCGTTCATACTTCTAAAGATCTCTTGAAATATATGTCACAGGGTACGTTTTGGTCCCCAGTTTAGCATTTTACTCAGCAAAAAACTTTTCCTCCAGGAAGCAAACTGATCTGAAAGCCAGATAAGCCAGATGTGTATGGTAATTATAAAACCCTCTTCTGCTAGCTCAGCATTTTGTGTTTGGTTGGATGGTTTTGTTTGTTGTTGTGTTTTGTTAGGTTTGTTTTTGCTTGGTTTTATTCATTTGTTTGAGATAGCAAAGAGGTCAGAGGCTCAGCATCTTATTAACAAGGGTGTGTGACCCCCAGCAGCTCATACAGAACTCTACCTTCAGTGAGTTCATGAGCACATGGCCATGCGGTGCCCAGGAAGCTGCCTTTCACAGCACTCCAGTCCAGCCTCTGGCTCTAACACTCTTTCCACCCCTTCTTCTGTGTTGCAGGAGGTCCTTCAGCCACTCCAACCAATAGCTGCTGAGATACCAGCCCATTGGGGCGTGGTCTCTCTCTCCCTTTAAAAAAGCAGCTACTTCCTCTGCTCGCTCTCTTCACTTCCTGCTCCGCTGGCGACTAGACTCCCTTCCTGGTTGTGCAGAGGGCTGTTGTCTGGGACGGTGATCTGTAAATTTTTTCCTCTTTAAATAAATACCACCCTATTAATCATAATTCCAAACTGGTGTGGCATTGTTCGTGACTTACCATCTGGCGCCTGAACGTTTGGCTTTTAGGACCTCTCCTTCCCCTGCTCGGCTGCCAGCCGTGAGTTCGGCTTGGTGTGAGCCCTCCCTTCCTCAGCCGCGGCCTGTGCCTTGCGGTGGCCTTGTTGCCTGTGGCTTGTGGCAGCCTTGTGGCCTTGTGCTTGGAGCCAGCAGTTTAATATAAATTATCACGCACAGGCTTTTCTTGCTGCAGTTCTTTATATTTTCCCTTTAGACACCTCAGATTGACTTCAAGTCCCCACGCACCCTATCATCTGCCTCTCCACGTGGATTTAAACTCCACAGGCCCGCGTAGTCTCTGCCTGTGTGGTTTGCTCTTTTCTGAGTCATTTTTAAATCTCCCTTGCAAGTACAGCTCTTAAGTGGTGTGAACCAGAGCACGTGGTTGCCGAAAGCTACAACCCCTCAGGGTGACTCTGTCATGTGGAGGCATACAGGGCTTCCGGGTTACTCTTCTCTACCCCTGGATTCTGGGTTTATGGTTCCGTGTACAGAATTGATTTAATTACATTTACTTTGTTGAGCAACTTGCATTTCCCAGTTTAGGAAATTCCAAGTTGCATTTCCTAGGCCAACCGTGAAACAGGACCCCGTTTTCATCGCGACTTGGCAACAGCGCCACCTGCGCAGTTTTTGTTTCTAACGCAAATTTTACCGCTTTGTTTTCACTAATACAATGGATTAGTAAATTTATATTTACTAATACAATGGATTACGTCATAAAAGGTTTGTATGATTATGGGGATACCTTAATTTGCTTGTTACTAGGTTT
>NW_026068034.1:591061-600119 GCF_014885135.2 Alexandromys fortis
TCTTTTCACTTCCTACTCCACTGGCGACTAGACTCCCTTCCTGGTTGTGCAGAGGGCTGTTGTCTGGGACAGTGATCTGTAAGTTTTTTCCTCTTTAAATAAATACCACCCTATTAATCATAATTCCAAACTGTGGCATTGTTCGTGACTTACGCCTTCACTTCTGCTATGTCCCCGAGCCTTGGGAAGGCAAGGATTGACATAGATGTTGCATCTAGGGTTAAGCACTGTATAGTCACTTAAAGGTAGAGGCCAGAAGACCACGAATGCAAGGTCACACTCCACTACTTTAGGAGTTATAGGCCAGCCAGGGCTACATGAGACCTTAACTATAGATCATAAATGGGAAAATGATAGATAGATTGATAGATAGTTAGATAAAGATTTGATTCTTTAAAACACAGAATTCAAGGTTACCCTTACACACACACACACACACACACATGAATATGAGGCTAGACTATCTCAAAAACAGCTTTACTGGGTAAATACTTTGTATGAAATAATAATACCTTCTAAATAGAAAAAAATGTCAGATACACATGGAGCTATCAAAAAAAAAAAAAACCACTAGATTGAGGGTCAGAGTCCCTGTGAGTCATTTTCAACATTAGCAGGGAGCAGATATCTATACCAGAAGATCCAACTATGATATCTTTTGTAATGGTCTGTTCTGTCCCTTTAAGAGACAAGCCCCACCCACTCCCTCTATCCATTGAGGCAAGCAGGTCTTCCTTCTGCTTCCAGCCTGAGTTTCTTCCTTTCTGCCTCTCTCCCTTCTTCCCACTTTTTCCTTTCTCTCTCTCTCTCTCTCTCTGCCTCTCTTTTCCCCCTTCTCCTCTCCCCTGCTTTCCTTTTCCCCTCCATAACCCACTAAATAAATATCCACTTCCTCTGCATGTCTCTGTCTCTCACCCACCACGTGGCTCCCTGCCTGGGACCAGCTGCTTTCATGGCTAGCTGTGTTTTCCTGCCTGCTGCCCATTGCCGCCACTCCGGGAATGGCACCATTTTATTTTTACCATAACACCTTCATTTTAAGCTTTACAATCTATAAAATCAAGAGTATGGCTTAGTGATATGGTACATACATATATAGCACAGGTGAGACTCTGCATGGCTTAAGCCTAACTCTCTCAATGTCACAGAACTTCCTACATAGACCAGGCTGGCCTTGAAACTCACAGGGATCCACCTCCTGCTTCTGAGTGCTGGGATTAAAGGTGTGCACCACCACACACAGTTTAAACAAATTAATTTTTAAGAGGGTGTATCTCAGCAATAGGGCACTTGTGTAGCATGCATGGTGCCCTGAGCTAAATCGCCAGCACTGCAAAAGAGGAAAAAGAATTAATTTTAAGATAAAGATAGGACTAAAGTGTACTTAAATTGGTAGAGTGCTCACCTACTCAGCAAACATAAACACCTGGATTCAGTTCCTGTCACTATACACATTGGGTTTCTTGGTCATTGTTCCACTGCTGTGGAGACACCATGATCACATCAACTCTTATAAATAAAAAGAAGGCATTTAATTGGTGCTTGCTTACACTTTTAAAGGTTTAGTCCATTGTTGTGGTGGGGAGCACGGAGGCATGCAGGCAGACATGGAGTGGAGAAGTAACTGAGAGTTCTAAATCCTGATCTGCATGCAGGCAGCAGGAAGAGAGACGCTGGGCTGAAAATGGACTTTTTGAAACCTCAAAGGCCACCCCCACTGATGCACTTCCACCTCCTACTTCTTTCAAATAATACCACTCCCTGGTGACCAAGTATTCAAATCTCTGAGTCTACCACAGGCATTCATCCCAGGGTTCTGGAGGTGGAGCAGGAGGGTTAGGAGAAGTTCAAAGTCAGCCTGCACTGCTTATGAAGTCAAAGGTCAGGCTGAACTACATGTTACTAAGTAAATAAATAGGTAGGTGATAGGTACATACTTAGATACATAGAAAAGTAATACTTAAAAATGTTTTTAGATAGGATTTCTTTCAATAGCCCAAGCTGGCATCAAATTCATAGTGAACCCCCTGCTTCTGCCTCCTGAGTGATAGGATGACAAGTGTGTGCCTCTACACTATGTTTTTAAATAGAGTATTATATATTTATGCTTTGACAAGTTCATATATAAAAACACTGTGCCTTGATCATATGCTCTCCCAGCTATTTCTTAGCTCCCAGGCACCCAACACCTCCCTTACACCTTTCACATCCTCTCCTTTCTTCTTTGCTGACGACCTACAGTGTCCAGTTAGTGCTGCCTATGGCAGGGCTGACCTGTATGGTTGGCTTGATCTCGTGCAAGTTCAGAGAGTTCAGTCAGTGGCCGTGTTGCTTCCAGAAGACAGCACTTCACAGCACCCCTCTCCACCCTTCACTGCTTTTCCACCCTGTCTTCTGAGATGTTGTTGTCCGCTCCTTTAGTGTGGTGAAGGGAAACATAACTTGGAGAGAATTTGCGTTTTGTTTTAAAGTTCACACTGATCCAATAGGCAATGATATCAGACACATCTAGAAACTTAAAACAATTTTCTTAATTCACTTATTTTTAAGATTTATTTTATCATTCTGTGTAGGTTAGGTGTGTGTGTGTGTGTGTGTGTGTGTGTGTGTGTGTGTGTCACATGTGTGGGGTATCTGGAGAGGCTGAAAGAGTGTCAGATGCCCTGGAACTGGAGTTTCAGGTGGTTGTGAGCACCCATCCGTCAGTCATTAATCGTGAAAATGAATCACATGCTTGCCTATGAGCAGTTGATGAAGGCAGTTTCTTATTCAGGTTCCCTCTTCCCAGATGTCTCTAGTTTATGTCAAGTTCAAAAAAAAACAAAACAAAACAAAAACTGCATGAATCCCTTCTGCCTTGGCTGGGTTGCTCCTGCTGGATACTCAGTGTATTCATGACCAGACTTCTCACCTCATTAGCCATGTAGACACTCCCAACACTAAGGGGGGAAAAGCCATAAACACCTACCTACAGGAATAGAAAGCTGTTAGGTCCCTGACTCTGATTCTCAACTGTCTACCTTTACCTCTGTCCAATCTCTACGGAATCTGCACTTTAATTTTGTCCTTCTCCCAATTTCTATGAAATCTAGGAAACTTTTCCTTCTGCCATCGTGGCCCTCCACTGATCAGGAGACTAGACTGGTTAAATCATGGCTGCAGTATTCTCATACGTAAAATAGGATTAAAATCTATACTGAGCAATATGAACAGATACTAGTATTAAAAGGAATTTGGGAGTTAGAAGGATGTTATTGGGAATACTGGAGATGAAAAATAAAAGGGTTTGCAGTTGGGCATGAGATTGTCAAGTTGACCAGAGAAGAGGAAGAACAGAGCTCCAGGGGCAGAACCAGCGTCAGCAGGCCAGCTGGTTCCCCCAAAGATGAGGAACCGCTGCCTTTTTCCATATTCTTATTTATGGTGTATCTAAATTCAGTAACTAAATGATAAGTAATAATGATTTCTAACAAAACACTTCCCTCTCTTCCTGAAAAGAAACCACCCAGACTTCACCATAGATTAGGAGCAGAAGAGGAAGGAACCAAGAAAAGATTGCAGTTTAGTAGCTGTGACAGGAGTAAGCTCCTTGGTAAACTACAAACTAGTTATATAAACTTGACACAAGGAGAGGTTAGTCTAATTACTCCATAGAAAGGCTAAGACCAGCAGCACCTGCCAGATGAGTAAAACACCCACCAAGACAGACGGTCAGCAGAAAACCAAAACAAACAAAATGTCAGAGAAGGGCAGAGGGGACTTCAAAGTGTGACTACCTCTCATACTGGTTGAGGGGCCTATGATCATCTCACTGGCTGGGTCAGGAACAAGCACACACAGCCTTGGGCCCTCCATTGGTTAGACTTATGATAAGCCCAGAGAATTAACCAGTCTCTACCAAAATCAACTGAATCTTTGTTTAACTTCTCTCATAAGTCCTGTAAAAACCCTTGGAAAGCAGCTCAGGGGCTTTTCCCCTCTTGGACCCCCTCCCATGGTTGGGGGGGGGGTCCATGTTTCCCTTCATGCTTTGCACTCACTGCGCTTACCTCCATGTCATGTCTTCAGCCACTTAAAACCATGAGCTGGGAAGTCACTGTCTCAGGTTCACTTCTGGTGACTGAATAAAAATGAGGACATGGCTGTTCTTTGGTCAGTTGAGAAGGTTTTTATTGTAGGGACAAGGCAGAGAACAGCCAGAGGCATCTGAACAGTTCAGACTGAACATGGCCATGACAGGAGAAGGGGGAGATTGAGAAAGGAAGAGAAGAGAGAAGGAGGAAGAAAGAGGGAAAATGGACAGAGAGGAGCCAAGGACCAACAGGAGAACCAAGAGCGTGCATACCCCAGATGGCTGTTATATATGGATCAGAAAGTGGGAGGAGGGAAACAAAGCTCAGGGAATTTGAAGTGGTTTAAAGTGGAGGTGGTGGTGAGAAGTGCTGAGAGGAGCCAGGACTCTGCAATAGGTACTTGTGATGCCCAGAGAGACTGGTGGTCAGCGTTTGATATGTTGAATAGATACCTCAGTTAGCCATTTGTCCCTGGTTTCTCTGAGACCTCACAGTGAGCAGTGAGTGTCTAACATCTTAAGTCTTGCACATCTGAATTGAGAAAAGTGCCATTATTCTCAAAAACCTATGTTAACAGCTTGGGTAGTTTTAAGAATTAGAAATAGTGAGTTATGAAATTGGAATCACTGAGTTATGAAACTCAGTGGTAAAGTGCATTTAGCACACCAAGGTATTGTGTTCAATACTCAGGAGGAAGAAAGAAAATCACTCCCATGAAACTACTTGGCAAAGATGATCTTAAATTCTCCAAGTGCCCATCCAAAAGCATGCTTCCAGTCTTCATCCCTGGAAGTTGAAGTCACAGCCAGTTGTGAGCCATCCACTGTGGGTGTTGGGCACCAACTCGGGTCCTCTGCAAGAGCAGTGTATGTTCGAAACCCCTGGCCCATCTCTCCAGCTTCAGCCTTTGTTCTTGACATTGTTTTATTGCCGTTCATTCTCTCTTCATTCTGTAAGTCTCCTCTCCAGAGTCACCCTTCCCTCTGCGTGTCTTTTCCTATGATCTAATTTTCCCTCTTGGCTCAGCCTCCTGTGTCTACCCAGAAGCTCCCATGTGACATTTTTACTGTCGACACCCTTAGGTCAGCTCTGTCCTTTACTGCAGAGGGCCTGAGAGCACAGGGAGGAATGGGTTTGGCCCAGCTCCCAGTTCCAGGCTATAGACCATCCCAGCAGACAGTGTGGGATGTGGAGGGGGAGTCAAGCAATAGGATTTGAGAGTGGCTGGTCACATGACACCCACAGTTAGAAGAGAGCAATAAACTGTCAAAACTGTCACTTGCTTCCTAGGCTTGGTTTGCTCTCTCCCATTTTGTACAGTCCAGGATGATGGTCCCACCCACAGTTAATGGGTCTTCCCACATCAGTCAGCCTAATAAGACAATCCTTCACAGATATTCCCAGAGGCTAATCCTAACCTAGACAACCTTTCACAGGTATTTCCAAGGCTTACCTCTTAGGTGTCCATCATGGCTCTAATCCTGTGATTTGATAATTGTTCATCTCTATAGAGTTTCCTTTCCCATTTTATGAAGTTGATGATGGTGTCCACCTTATATTGGTAAACTGTTTGGTAGAGGCAAAGTATTTAAGGAAAATAATCTGTTTGTTTGGTTAGTTGGTTTTGGTTATTTTGAGACAGGATTTTTCTGTAGCTTTGGAGCCTGTTACTAGAACTAGCTCTTGTAGACCAGGCTGGCTTTAAACTCACAGGATCCACCTACCTCTGCCTCCTGACTGCTGGGATTAAAGGCATGCCTCACCACTGCCCAGCAGTTAAAAAAAATTAATCTTAATATTATTGTTCACCTGCTTGGCTCTACCACTTTAGCAAAGGGCTTTTAAGTGACACAGAAATTTGGAATACAAACCAACAAGCCACACCCCACCTTTCCTTTATCTTGGTCTCAATTCCATTCTTGACCCTGGAGAGGGAATTATAGGCAGTTGTGAGACACCAGCCTGGGTTCTGGGAACTGAACTTGGGTTCTCTGAAAGAGCAGTACATTATCTTAACTGAGTCATCTGTCCAGCCCCTGTTGATATTTATTTTTTTATTCTTTTATTTTTTATTGTTTTTTCTTTTCTTTTTGGTTTTTCAAGACAGGGTTTCTCTGTAGCTTTGAAGCCTGTCCTGAAACTAGTTCTTGTAGACCCAGGCTGGCCTTGAACTCCCAGAGATCTGCCTGCCTCTGCCTCCTGAGTGCTGGGATTAAAAGCAGGTGCCACCACTGCCCAACTGACATTTATTTCAGACAAGGTCAGATGTAGCCCTGGCTTGCCTCAGACACAATGTACAATCAAGAATTATTTTAACAACCAACTTTTTTATCTCTACTTCCAGGGCTGGGATTATAGGCATATTGACATGGTAATACTGGAGTATCTTAGAGAATAATGGAGCCTTTCTTGGTATTTCAGAAACTCAGCAGCTACCCAAACCACCCTGAGCCAGTACTTTCAGGTTCTTGTCTTAAGAATTCAAATAATGAAATTCACAGATCATAGAGGATGGGTTTTAGAGAGAAGCTTGCTATAGTTTTATAGGTGGGCAGTTAAAAGGGGAGGGGGTAGGAAGAGAGGAGACAAAAGCACATCTAGGGCTACAGTATAGTAGGAGCGGTCTCGGGGAATAGGGTACAATCAATTCACTGGTGTAAGTGACTTGACACAAGCTAAAGTCATCCGAGAGGATGAACCCTCAATTGAGAATGTGTCTCCATAAGATTGGGCTACAGGCAAGCAAGCCTGTAGGACATTTTCTTAGTGATTGGTGAGGGAGTGCCCAGCCCCCACCCCATTGTGGATGCTACCCCTCCTTGGTTAGTGGTCCTGGGTGCTATACAAAAACAGGTTGAGCAATCTGTGCAGAACAAGGTAGTAAGTAAACTACACTCCTTCATGGCTTCTGCATCGGCCCATGCCTCCAGGTTCCCACCCTGTTTGAGTTCCTGTCCTGACTTCCTTCGATGATGAACAGCAATGTGGAAGCAGAAGTCAAACAAATCCTTTCGTCCCCAAATTGCTTTGGTCATGGTGTCTCATCACAGCATGGCAACCCTAAGACACTAAGGTTAGCCTGGGGGAGGGGGGATATTGCCGGTAAATTCAGTGTCCATATCAGGTTTCCAGGTGTCTCTCCCAGTGTCAGTCACTTGGTCACGCGCAGCCTCCAGGCAGAGGGGCTCATTTAGAGGAAAAAGAGCTCTCTGCTGCTGCTGACACCCCGACCTCCAGCAAAGACAATCTGAGTCCTGCTGGTTTGGGTCCCTGTCCTGCCTGAGCAGTTTCTATCTCCTGGTCTAGTGAGTGTACCACCACTCCTAGCACTAGGAGAAGAGTTCCTAGGGAAGACATATGACCCCCCCGCAACAAGGCCTAAACTTCCTGGGTTATCAACACCCTTCCTTCCTTCTGACTCTTCCCACATGTTGGGTGGGTCTGTGCAGGCAGGAGGCACTGGAAAGAACACAGACTGACCCTGAGGGGAACACTAGGCATTTTTTCTGTGTTTGCTACTTTAGCAGGGCTGGGTCTATGAAGAGGGGTCCCTGGAGTGTGACCTCATTGGGTCCTCTGGGTGGTGATGTCACCTGCTGCTCTGCCTGGTCCATGAGTCCCCAGCCACACTGACATCACCCCTGTTGCTTTGGGCTCAACCCACATGTCGTTGCCTGAGGCAACGACCATGTTTAGAATATGCAGAGTCCTCAGAACCTTTTCTCATGTATGAGGAACTTTTCACGGTCTCACCCTGACTTAGGTGCCCTAAAATTATACGCTTCACTCTGTACTTTCCTCCACTAGCAAACTGCCTGGGATCTCTGACAAGTCAGTCTAAATTAGGAAACACAGGGGATTAAAAAAAAAAAAAAAGTTCCCTAGTGATCTTTATCAGACTGTAAGAGGGAAAGTTGGGCAGGAAGAAATTAGGACAACCTGTCAACTTTTCCAGTTATCTGACCTTCACAAGGCTGTCCCTGGTTCCTGCTGGAGATTCAAGATGCTTTAGGATATTGTCAAGTATTTCTCTGCTCTAATCACTGCTCACTTTCCTAGAATCTGCAGAGATGTGTCTTTGGGTATACTTATCAGCTAACTGAGGGCTGGCAGCCCATGGAGCTTCAGGATGGGGCTGCTCAAGGGGAAACAGAGTTAGGACTTTCAGCCAATCCTAGGGGAGCAGGCAAATGTCTAAGGTCAAGTCGATCTTCAGCAAATAATGATTTAGTGAATCACAACAATGTAACAAAGCCTCTGTAGAAATCCAAGAGGACAGGTTATTATGGAAGCAGTCAGATGTTGAACACACGGAAATTCCTGCATAAGTGCTATGTTTGCAGCTACAGGGGGGATTGGTCATGCTCCTCCACAGCTTCTTCCATCCCTGGCTTAAGGCAATTAGAGTCATATACTTATAACCTGCCTTGTAACTTCACTAAGCAGCTAAACTCCTACTTCATGGTAGCGCTAAGGTAGGGCAGTACAATCAGATCAGCTGCCAATCAGGCACAAGCTGTAACTTGATATCGTATCTTGAACCAAACTGCTGAGTTCAGAGATTCCTCCCTTTCAAATTTGGCTAAGAACATTTCTGAAATCCATTAATGCTTCTCTATTAAGCTGAAAGGAATCTTTAGTGTTTAAGAACAGTAAGTGACTGATGCTGGGAGGCCCCAAAACTTGTGCTGGAATGTCCAGTGCCATGGAACTGGAGAGAGATGGCTCAGCAGTTAAGTGTACTTGCTGTTCTTGCAGAGGACCTAGGCCCAATTCCCACAATGATGGCTCACAACCATGGAACTCCAGTTCCAGGGAATCTAGCACCCTCGTGCTAGCACTAGGCATGCACATGGTGCACATACATACATACATGTAGGAAAAATACTCGTGTATAAACTGACAACATGAACACTCCAGAGTATGGTTAAGGGGAAGGTGTTTATTGTACATGAGAGTGGAGAGAGAGAGAGAGAGAGAGAGAG
>NW_026068034.1:600232-603819 GCF_014885135.2 Alexandromys fortis
AGGAGGAGGAGGAGGAGGAGGAGGAGAAGAAGAAGAAGAAGAAGAAGAAGAAGAAGAAGAAGAAGAAGAAGAAGAAGAAGAAGAAGAAGAAGAAGAAGAAGAAGAAGAAGAAACATGGAGAGAGAAACTGAAAGACAGCAGAGAGAGGAGGAGGAGGAGCAGAGAGAGAGAGGGAGAACGAGAAGGGGGGCAAAATAGTAGGGTTCCAAGAAGAATGAGTAGTTGAGGGAAGGAAGCCGTGAGCTGGAAGGAGTTTAAGGAGGGGGAGGAGGTGGACAAGGCCAGGAGGATGCATGGACTCTGAAACGCGTAACAGGTACTTATGATACTGAGGGACCCTGAAGGCCAGCATGCACTTCGGCATGCTAATAGGCACTTCAGATAGCCGTTTGTCCCTTCTGGAATTTGGGGAAATGGAGTTTCCTTTAGATCTGACAACTCACACACATACAATAAAAATAATAAACACCCAGTGCTAGCCCCTGTCAGTCCTACACATGCGGAGAAAGGGTTTAGTAGAGTCAGCACTGGGGTGTAGGAATATGCTTGTTTTAGGAGGTTTATGGCCTGTGTCAGTTTCTGGGGTTCCATCTAATGGTTCATCCTCGGGTTTCTTCAAGGTTCATATAGGAATTTAGCTGCCATGCTGAGCTGAGACATCGGATTTCAGAAGATCTTCCATGACTAAGAACTCCCTGGGTTGTTTTATGGCTGGGGTCACGAAGATCAGGAATACCCTTTGCAGTGAGTAGAGAGGCTCCTATGCTCGGGGCTAGCATTAGGTCACAGGGATTGGACCTTCTGTTGGAGATCTGGACCACAGACAAGAAAACGTTATATTCATATGGCTGAATTCAATTCCTCTCTTAGCCACGTGGGAAAACACAACATAGAACCATAGTAGGTGGGAAAGCAGCCCTCTCTCCATCCGCAATCTGCTGGGGCCTTAATCTTGACTTGCCTACCTCCAGGACCACAAGTAATCAATTTCTATTTTTTTTATAACTTACCAAGTGAGGAATTTTTGGAGATCAGGAAGAAGACAGAATGCCTGGATGTGGCTCCATCGCCCACAGCTATGGGAAGAATGATTTGCTGTATAGACAATTCTGATTGACTTATTTTTATTTTTCAAAATAGGTGTAGCCCTGGCAGTCCAGAAACTAACTATATACCAGGCTGGCCTTGAACGCAAAGATCTGCTGGCCTCTGACTTCCAAGTGCTGGGATTAAAGGGGGGGACCACCAGCAGCCAGCAACATTTTTCTTTCTCATTTTTAATATATCAACTCTCTGTCTTCTGGAGTGCTGAAACTGACTATGTGCATAAGAGCACAGGTGCCCATCAGGGGGTCGTATGCTTTGAGTTATCATATTTGATTCCAAATTAGTGTTTCGTAAGGATTAGGAGCTTTGGCATGGTTGGAGGAGGTGTGTCACTGGGGATGGGCTCTGAGGTTTCAAAAGTGCAGGCCAGGCCGGATCCCTCTCTCTCTCCATCCCTTCCCCCCCCCCCCCCAGATCAGATGTAATCTGCCATAGTGCCAAGCGTGCCTGCCACCACGTTCCCAGCTATGGAGTTCCTGGGCCCACCCTCTGAAACTATAAGCGAGTCCCCAGTGAAATGCTTTTCTTTTACAAACTGCCTTGGCCATAGTTTCATAGCTTCAGAGCAATAAAACAATAACTAAGATACTGGGTGACTTAACAGACCCAATCTGGTGCTGGTGTCGCAGGAAGATCCTAGAGAGCTTCCAGTTTTCAGTCCACATAGGAATCCGGAAGAAGTGGGTTCTAACTCCAGCTAAGGAAGGGCTCAAAGTAGATAAATCTGCCAATGAGAGTGAGGGCAAGCAGACAGAAAAAGGACCAACTACCTTCTTTCATGTCCTTCTGTGTGGGCTGCCCCCTGAAGGTGAAGCCCAGTTTTAGAGTGGATTCACTAACTCAGATGATTTAGCTTTAGGCAGAGTCTCCACCTTAACTAATTTAACCGAAGAAAATCCCTCTCAGGTGCACAAGACTGCCTGGGTCAGTTAATTCCTAACATGCTCAAGTTGACAACAAAGATTAGCCACCACAGCATCCCAATGTCAGCCAGAGACCACCATCCACTTCCCCATAATCTGAGTCTAATGAGAAGGAATTGACTTTCTCGAGTGTGCCTGTGATGAGCTTTGTAAGGAGATAGTTATGAGATAATTAGGGAGCTAATGAAAAGGGAGCTGTGCTAATTGTCCACTAGTAGTGAAAATCAGCGTCCACACCCACTGAAGGACAGCACTCTGGAGCCTGGTGCTGGCGAAACCCCCATTTCTTCCATCATTATTAAAGTGTAAAGTATCCTATGGTTCAGATGGCAGATGTCCCACAAAGAATCCTGAGTTTGAACATTGAGCCTCAGCAGGTGGCACTGTTTGGGGAAGGTGTGAACCTTATGACTTGCCAGAAGTGAGTCACTGGCCACAAGAGGAGAACTGGATGTAACCAGTCCAGTTTTCCCTACTGCCCTAGCTACCTGCCTTTCCTTCTACCATGCCATCCCTCTCCTTGAGTGCAGAACTGGGGAAATTGGTGTGGTTTGTCCCCGGACATGGTTAGTTCATTTATTACTATGATGTCACAAAGCGCCTTTGCGAGGAATGGTAGACACCTGGCCATATACAGAACACACTAGGGCTGGTTTCTGTCCACACAGTGTGGTAGCTGTCGGTTGACGGATCTCTACACCAGCGAGCTCCAGGAGGACTCTGAAGAGCTATTGAATCTCAGCAGACTGAGTTTCCTTCTGAGGTTGTGGCTTTCACGTTTATTTACTCATTTATTGGTTTCAGGAATGGTTGGGCTTATTTTTATTTTTTTTCATGATCTTATACTTTTATTCTTTATTTATCTATGACATTTCCATTTATTTGTTTTTTTACAGTTAAAAATGCTTTAGTTTATGTTAACTACACAACATCAGTAAGAAGTCACACAGTGACATTTCCATACATGTACATGAACTTTGTTTTTTTTATTTTTTATTTCTTTATTTATTAAAGATTTCTGCCTCCTCCCCGCCACCGCCTCCCATTTCCCTCCTCCTCCCCCGATCAAGTCCCCTTCCCTCGTCAGCCCAGAGAGCAAACAGGGTTCCCTGCCCTGTGGGAAGTCCAAGGACCACCCACCTCCATCCAGGTCTAGTAAGGTGAGCATCCAAACTGCCTAGGCTCCCACCAAGCCAGTAGTGCAGTAGGATCAAAAACCCATTGCCATTGTTCTTGAGTTCTCAGTAGTCCTCATTGTCTGCTATGTTCAGCGAGTCTAGTTTTATCCCATGCTTTTTCAGACCCAGGCCAGCTGGCCTTGGTGACTTCCCAATAGAACATCCCCATTGTCTCAGTGTGTACATGAACATTGAACACATTCCTTCTGAACTCCCTAACTCCAGCCCGTTGATTTCAAGTCCCTCAGTTCCCCTTTTTCAGCCAGCCCCTTCCTTTATATGACAAGTCATGTGGACTCCTATTCCGAGGACTGACAGGCCACATTGGATCATTGGATGGTCTCTCCTCCTCCTCCTCCTCCTCCTCCTCCTCCTCCCC
>NW_026068034.1:604072-608271 GCF_014885135.2 Alexandromys fortis
CTCTCTCTCTCTCTCTCTCTCTCTCTCTCTCTCTCTCTGGGAGGAGGGTGGGTTTTTTTCAAGACAGGGTTTTTCTGTGTAGCCCTGGCTATTCTAGAACTTTTTCTGTAAACCAAATTGAACTCAGAAATCTGGCTGGCTCTGCCTCCCAAATGCTGGTATTAAAGGCCTGGATCACCACAGCCTACCTAGCTGATATCTTTAAAAATGGCACACATATGTCCCTGGGCTTTAGCAAAAATGGTCTTCATAGGTGGTTATCTTAAGCTAAAGTTTAAAAGTCATGACTGGCAAGAGTCAGAGACAAGATCCCATTTTTTTTTGATGATATGTATGGAACAGGGCAGCTGAAAATAATAAATGAAAGTCTAAAAAGAACCTGTTCTTTGAGGAAGAAAAGAACATTCCTTGGTGGGACATAGCACCACATGTTCCTCTACATATTTCTGTCCTTCTGTCTGACTGTAGCTGCCTTTCGTGGGAAATTTCATTTTCTATCTTGGGGGGGGACGATTACAGTACTAAAGCTAGTGTGTTAACAGGCACAGAGGTGGGAGCAATGATGATTTTGAAGCAAAGAATCGGTTCTGCTGGCCAAAGACCTCAAAGAACATGTCCTGGAACAAAGACTACCTAGTGCTGGGATATTCTGCCCAGCACTCCAGAGACCCACCCCAAATACCTGTCCCTTTGGAAAAAAAGGAAGACATTTTCTTGACAAAGATGGTTTTTACCTGATTTTCCCAAGCCTGGGCTAAAATAAGATTCCTTCATCTAATCTTGTCTTTATTTTTCCAAACAGGGTGTTTCTGTGTGCAGCTCTGGCTGTCCTGGAACAGGACCAAGCTGGCCTTGACCTCACAGAGATCTGCCTGCCTCCACCTCCTGAGTGATGGTATTAAAGGCCTGTGCTATCACCTCCAAACATAATCTTTTTCTGTGTTTGGAGAGGCAGGTAGCAGCAGATCCTTCATGGTCCAACAACAAAACCCTTCAGTCTCCTTCCTGGTTTTCCCAGGTGTTGGTGATGAGGGAGGGCCTATCCATTGTGACTTTCAAAAATCTAAAGTCTCATTAGAAAACTAGCAAGTAGAGATTTGGTGCCTATTGCTGAATAGTACCCACGTCTCCCTCT
Organism: Alexandromys fortis; assembly: GCF_014885135.2. Classification (NCBI taxonomy): domain Eukaryota; kingdom Metazoa; phylum Chordata; class Mammalia; order Rodentia; family Cricetidae; genus Alexandromys; species Alexandromys fortis. The sequence continues at coordinate 605,208 of NW_026068034.1, forward strand.
CATTGTGAGATGACTTAGTTTGATAGAACAGCTAGCCTGTAACTAAGTGTGTAATGTGTGCGCATGTGTTGCATTAGGGGTGTGAATGTTTTATTGACAGAAAACGTCCTGTTTGAACTCTTGAACCACTTTCTTTGGCTTATGCCCCATAGCTGGTTCTGGGTGGGTCCTGTGAGGTCCATTTAAAGTGTAAATCTGATGACTACTTATGGGAGGTGACGGCAGCGTAGCTTCAAGAACACATAAAGGCTGATCACAGCCCTCCCGCCTCAGTTGTTGCCACACTCGCTGTGCCTACGCCCTGTGTCTCACAGCAAATGTTACTTTTGAAGCATTGGGACCCTCAATCATGTACAAGACAAAAGCAGTCCTTGCTCTTCTCTGATTTTCTTTTACTTTTTGGTTTGGTGAGAGGGGGTCTCCTGTAGCACAGGCTGGCCTCAAGATCACTGTGTAGCCAAAGAAGACTTCAACTGCTGGTCCTCCTGCCTCAATATTCCTAGCTTTAATAATGGCCATGCGATCCTTTATGTTTTCCTGTCAGCTTAGTGGCCGCACCTGAATCTACTGGTATATTAAATACCGTCTGTGACCTCAGGCCCCACAGTCATCACCACACCTCGCAGAACGCTTCAAGTGCAGACGTGAGTTATTACAAACTTGTCACAGAAGGCTAGGGACCAACTAGAAAGTGAAAAGGGCGGGGGGGTGTTAGACCCATTAAAACTGATCAAGGTGGCCTTCTTTCCTCCCTAGTGCAGGGCCATCCTCCTTGGCTTCTGAGAGGCACCCAGTCTCTCAGAAGATGTGAGAGAGGCAGACAGGTGAGACATCCTTGTGACCCACAGTGCTAACAAAGCTGGGATCACCTTGTCCTCCCACCAACTGAAATCTACTCAGCAGTAATAAGATTCCCCAAAGCTTGGTTTGCTGGGCTCTGCCAACCATCTAGCATCCAGAGAGGACCACCCAGTGTCCACAGCAGCAGCATCCTGTCTCATTCTCCTAGGTCTGACCACCAGGATGCTCCTACAGAGAAGGCCAGATCTTCTACCTGCTTCTTCAACTAACTTTGTGCTGCTTCCTCTTTTCTCTTCACCTTGTTTTCTTGTTTTTGTTTTTTTTTTTCTTTATTTTTTAATAGACCAGGTTCTGTGGGTAGCCCAGGATTACTGGAACAACAAGTTCTACAATTGTAGATCAAGCTGACCTTGACCTCACAGAGGTCTACCTGCCTCTGCCTCCCGAGTGCTGAGATTAAAGACCCACACCACCTCCAGGCTGACCTTGTGCATTTTTACGCTATTTTTACTTTAGTGTGTGTCCAGACACATTCACACATTATGTTTACACTTTTGTACTTGTGCATCAGCATCCTTATACACATACACTTGCAAGCTCATGTTATGTGTAAAACATGTGTAGCACATATATGTATAACATATGTGTAGCACAGGTGTTCAGTGTCAAATGTCAGTTTACTGATGCTGTACAGCTTGTGTTTTAACACAGGCTTTTTCAAGGCCAGTGAGGTTGAGATGCCTCTGCCTCCAAGGGTGGCACACACCTACAATCCTGGAGTCAGGAGTCTGAAGAAGGCAGATCTCTGTGAGTTCAAGGCCAACCTGGTCTACACAGGAAGGGCTCACAGAGGCCAATGTTTCATAGAGGGCTGTTGGGTGGGGCCCATCCCCTTGAGGCTGGTCTGCAGAGGCAGCAGGCTTCACACCTAGCCATCTCTTGCCCACTAGCACTCAGAGACTTGATCGTCCTCATGGCCTTCCGCGTACTAACCTCTCACAAACTCCAGCAAATGCTGTGGTGAGCTGGGTCTAGTCAAAGGTCATACCATACAGCTTTCTTCAGGCTGAGTTTGGAAAACACCAATCTTGGCTACTGGTACAGCCTGAGCCAGACAGGCCTTAGCAGCCAGGATGGGGGCCAGAGTCTTCTGAGGCTCTTGAGAGCCTGCCCTGGCTCTGGGAGGAAGTGGGAGCCAGGCCCTTTTTCCTTTGCTTTAGGGGAAGCAGGCCTAGGAACTAGGGGCCCTTAAAGTGCTCTCGGGTCTCTTACTGAGGGGTCACAGGGCCTCTGGGGAGGATTGATGATGTGGGTTGATCCAAACCAAGAAAGGAATTTCTCCTCCCACCTCTCCATTAAATATTAAGCCCAGCCTCCTAACTCCAGCTAGTGCTGTTAGGTCTGAAGGTTCCATTTCCTTTGGGGCAAATGATAATTTCTGGAAAGGAAGGTGACTCAGGCCTCCTACGGTGGGCTCTCCTAGGTCTGAGATGCCCAGAGCCTGGCCCTGCCTCCACACGACAGAGAAGACAGGGGGGCAAGGACAGCTTCCTCTCCTCTCTTCAGCAACTCCCTCACCTAACACCGCCCTCCAGCTGGCCCCAGACAGAGGCTCAAGGCTTCTCCCACTAGTTTTCCAGATGCTCTCTCTGGGCTTCCAAGTCATGACCTTCTCCCTTGCACATCCGGTCACCGAGATGTAATCCATGTTGGAGAGATGTCACCGTGTGGGACAGATGTCACCGAGTGCTGCCCCCTCTCCAGTGGATGGGCAAGGTTCATGCTTTCTTCCCTCACCCTGGCTGAAGAACACCTGGGCCCCTTAGCATGTTCACACGGGTGTGCACACAGGCCACATGAGTCAGAATTGCTGCACATTAGCATGTGAGACCGTGTTCTTTGGGGAGGATGTGGGTGGAGGCCAGAACGCAGAAGCCCAAGGTGCCCAAGGTGAGACACGGGACCCAGAGGGATGAAGTGTGTCCTAGAAGAGTGATCCAGAGGCTGGGGCTGAGGAGCAGCTGACACCTCCAGGCTTGGCTGACAATGGAGTCACTTCAGCTTTGGTGTGAGGCACGTGGGCACAGTCAAGGGGGAGGTTCCTGACCACGCTGACCCCAGCTGACTCCTAGGCAGAGATACCACAGCTCTGTGTGGATAAGCCTGGAGTATTTCCCTCCCTATCCCTCAGGGGGCAGCTGCCAGCGCCCAGCTCAGACTATTAAACAGAAACAGAAAACAACCCAGTTCAATGACAACAAAG
>NW_026068034.1:617564-633310 GCF_014885135.2 Alexandromys fortis
AATAAGCCCCACACAATCGCATGCAGGGCTGCAAGTCTAGGCCTACAGGATGCAGTGTTTCTTAACATTTCTGTTTGGAGTTGGAGAGAGAGCTCAGCGGTGAAGAGCACTGATGGCTCTTCCACAGGACCTAAGTTTGGTTCCCAGCACCCACATGGTGACTGTAACTCTAGTTCCATGGGATTCCATGCCCTCTTGTGACCTCCACAGGCATAGACATACACACAGGCAAATATTCATTCACATAAAATACATAAATTTTTTTAAATAAATATAGTTCATTTTCATTATTTAAAAAATAGACTTATTTTTATTGATGTGAGTGTTCTGCCTGGGTGTATGTATGCCACATGTGTATGTATATATGTGCACGACATGTATATGGATGTATGCCACCACATATGTGCGTATCACATGTATATATGTGTACTACATGTATATACATGTACATGTGTGTATATGTAACACATTTGTTGTATTGTACCACCTGTGTATATGTGTGTGCCACATGTATATGTATATATGTACCACATGTATATGTATGTATGTGTATATCACATGTATATATATTGTGTGCACCACGTGTATATGTATATATGTGTACCACATGTGTAGTATATATGTGCACCACCTGTGTATATGTGCCACATGCAAATATGTGTATGTGTACCACAGCTGTATATATGTATTGCACCACATTTGCCTGGCATCTAAGGAGGTCAGAAGAGAGTCTGATCCCCAGAACTGGAGTTACAGATAGTGGTGAGCTGCCCTGTGGGCACTGATAACTGAACTTGGGTCCTCTGGAAGAGCAGCAAATGCTCTTAACTGATGAGCCATCTCACCAGGCCCTTTAAGGAATGTGAAAATATCTCCACATGGTTCTCACCCACAAACAAGACCAAGAGCTGCTGGGATAGCAACTAGCAGCATAAGGCTTAAAGGCTCAGACAACAATAGTGGAGAAGTGACAAAATGTCAGTCCCTGTGCTGGTTGGTTTTGTCAACTGAACACCAGGTAGAGTCATCTGAGACAAGGAAACCTGAACGAGAAATTGTCTCCATCAGATTGGCCTGTGAGCAAGTCTCTGGAGCAATTTCTTGATTGACAGAGGAGAGTGCAACCAACTGTGGCTGGAGCCACTTCCGGGCAGATAGTTCTGGGTTCTACAAAAAAAAGCAGGCTGAAGGGACTGGAGAGATGATTCAATGGTTAAGAGCACTGACTTTCACAGAAGTCCTGAGTCCAATTCCCAGCACCCACATGGTAGCTTACAACAATCTATAGTGAGGTTGGATTCCCTTTTCTAGTGTGCAGACATACATGCCAATGGAGTATTCATATACATAAATACATGAAAAAATCCTAAGAAAGGAAGGAAGGAAGGAAGGAAGGAAGGAAGGAAGGAAGGAAGGGAAAGAAAGGAAGGAAGGAAGGAAGGAAGGAAGAAAGAGAAAGAAAGAAAGAAAGAAAGAAAGAAAGAAAGGAAAGAAAGAAAGAAAGAAAGAAAGAAAGAAAGAAAGAAAGAAAGAAAGAAAGCTGAGTTAGCCAAGGAAAGCAAGCCAGGAAGAAACATTTCTCTAAGAACCTCTCCTTCAGTTCCTGCCTCCAGGTTCCCTGAGTTCCTGACTTGGCTTCTGTCTTAGTCAGTGTTCTATTGCTGTGAAGAGACACCATGAACACAGCAACTCGTATAAAAGAAAACATTAAATTAGGACTGGTTGACACAGTTCAGAGGTTTAGTCCATTATTGTCATGGCAGGAAGCATGGTACTGGAGAGGTAATTGAGAGCTCTACATCTGGAATAACAGGAAGCAGGAAGAAAGAGACATAGGGCCTGACTTGAGCATTTGAAAACTCAAAACTCTCCCCTAGGGACACCCTTCTTCCACAAGGCAGCGCCTCCTAATAGTGCCACTCCCTGTTGACGGAACATTCAAACACATGGGTAGAGGAAAGCCATTACAGTCCAAACCACCAGAGCTTCCCTCGGTGATGGACTGTAGCCTGTGAACCAAATAGAGCTTTTCTTCCCCATGTTGTTTTTGGCCATGGTATTTCTCACAGCAACAGGAAAGTGCCAGCCACATGTAAAAGCCTATAATCCCAGCTCTGTGGAGCCCAAGCAGAAGGATTACAAACTCAATGGCAGCCTAAGAGCCTGTCTCAAAACAAAAGCCGGAGGTGGAATTCAAAAGCAGAAAGCTTGTCTTGCATGCCCACAGCCCCAGCAGAGCAAAAACTACAGGTTAATAACTACCTTTGTGCCCATTGAGATGATAAACTATTCTGCTGACAATATTATTGTCATGAAGAATCATGTCTATAACATATGTTTGAATGTTTCAGGGAATACAAAATAAGTAATTAGAAATGTAAATATCTAGGGAAATTAAATGACTTTTGTACAGGGCTTTTTTATTCTGCCTTTCAGTTTTTCATTTCTTTTTCTTTCTTTTTTTGGGTTTTGGAATTTCATGTTGTCAAGGCTGGCCTTGAACTCACTATGGAATGAGGCTGGTCTTGATTCTCTTGCATCCATTTCCTCATGACCTATATATGTTTTCTGTGGGGTTCTGGCTGACAAGTATTTTCTTCATCATTTTGAACATATCAGAACACTGTCTTCTGGGATCCTAGACTTTGGTTAAAAAAAAAAGTGTCAGGAATAATAGGGATCATGTGATGAATGATGTCATCTTGCCCTCAGCTCCACAGATGTTAGTACTAGGCTGTAGGGTACCATGGAAAACAGTATTTTGTTGCAGTTATCTCGATGTATTCAGGAGCTGCCATCCTAAAGGAAACATCAAACTAAGTGTAGACATGATGAGTTATTACAAACTTGTCACAGAAGTTTGGCTTCACAGAAGTTTGGCTAGGGACCAAGTGAAAAGCAAAACACTATCCACCTACTAAGGAGAGAGTATTAGAGTTCATACCTGGGAGGGCCAGTGTTTTGGAGTTCATTGTCATACTTATGATTGCTTGTTTTATTATTAAAGTAGACAGGGTCCTTGTTATGGTTTGGGTGTCAAGGTCCCACAAAGAATCAAGTGTTTGGACAGTGTTCCCACCTCGTGACACCATTTGGGAAAAATTGTGGACCTTGGAGAGTGGGCCTAGCAGGAAAAATGGGGCACTGGTGTTGGGGTCCAGTGCTAGCCTGGACCATAAATTATTTCTCTTGACCAGACCCCAACATAAACTATCTCTCTCTGGACCCACGTGTGGAATTGAATAAAGACACAACTCACATGGCTTTATCAGGAGGGAGATTCTCCGTGATCCCCCATGATAACATGAGTTCACATCCTGAAGAATTCCTCATGTTTATTCTCCAAACAGCCTTATATCTCAAAACATAAACTGAAGGTGAAATACATTAGCATTCTGTTTCCTAGGTAGCCAGGTGAATGTCTTTTAGTCAGGTCCACATCCACCTATCAGCTCTGTAGGGTAGCTGTCCCTTAGGCTAGAACTAGAATCTATTTAACAGGCATCCTCCAAATTACAAAGAAAGGAGCAAAACAACATCCTGACCTTTTGTTAGGGAGCAACAGTCTGTCTGGAAGGTTACCTCACCACTTCAGGTGGGGAACTGTGGCTCGATAACCAGGCTGCCATACCATATAGAAATATGGGCCTACAATCCACTCTCTCTTATTAATTTTAATAAAAACCTGTGCTTCTGCAACAGGACAGATGATCACGCCTGGCTTGGGCAAAGACCTCTTCATTTACCCAAATTTTCCCGTCTCTGGAACAGGCATTCATATATGCAAGCTCCTGTCTTAGGCATCTGGGAAGAAGAAGCTTCAAACCCGTCATTGACTGCTGATCTCTGTGAAGAAAAGAGATGAATGGAGAGAGATACTTTCGGCTCTGTGTTGGAGCCATGCTTTTCAGGATAAATTCTAATGCTTTATGAATAATCATGCTCCCAAAGGCTACAGTCTCCTATTTAAAGGAGAAGAGAATCGCCTGAGTTGAGAATGCTTCTTCACCTAGTTTAGAGCACTTCTTAAATCTTTTACATTGTATCAAAATCTAAAATTCTTTAAGATATACATTAACTCCCAACATTTACAGGGTGTGTCAAACTTTTTTCAGCAGCTGCAAATAACAACAGGTTAATATCATAATTCTTAGCATTGTTGGTCAATACCAACTTTTCAAAAAATATCTTTAGGTCAGTACCATGATTCTCAGCATTATTGGTCAATACCAATTTTTCCAAATATCTTTGTCAGTAGTACCATGATTCTCAGCATTATTGGTCAATACCAATTTTTCCAAATATCTTTGTCAGTACCATAATTCTCAGCATTGTCGGTCAATACCAACTTTTTCAAATATCTTTAGGTCAATACCATGACTTTTAGTATTGGTCAATATCAACTTTTTAAAACATCTTATATGCAGTTATAAATATTATCATTATTAGGTCAATACAATAACAATGAATTGACAAATATACCACAATTTTCTTAAATCCACATTAATCAAAAGACAAGAAAAGCTTTTCTGATGGGTAAGAGTACAATGATATTGCTGATATCAAATACCAGTTCCAGTCTCTGAACAGCAGTTAAACCCTTGGTCTGCCCCCTTCTTAAGTGAAGAGGGGTTTCAGTCATTTATTATTTTGAGTCCTTCTTTCCCTATGGGGAAAGCTTAGTTCTTAGATCTCAGGTTTAATATTTTAATCAAAATGAGTTCTGTGCTCAAAGATTAAAACAGTCAGATGTTCAGTCTGCATCTCAACTCCACAGCAAACAGGACTCAAACTGCAGAAAATTGTAGTCATCGCGGTCAGGTCATCTCAGCAGGGCCTCTGGGTCTGTGTGTGTCTCAAGTGTCTGGAAGCAGCTCAGCATCTGACCCTCAGAGCAGCAGCATGGTACCCTGCAGTGTAGAGTGGCGGTAGTCGGTCCCACGGCCAGGCACTCCTTTCTGTGGGGGCAGGGAAGACTGGGCCATGGTCTCTTTTCCAAATCCTTTCTTCAACTCCTCTATGGGGCATTTGCAGCTATGATGTCATCGGGTCTGCCACTCCTTTGCTGTATATGCAGTCATCTCAGCCAGCTTTTATTTTCTTTCTGTGAAAAAAAGAACATAAACACATCCTCGACCCCAAATATAGAGGTCGGGTCTTTTTATAAGTCACTCTAAGGGCTCTTTCACCTGCCTTAGCAAGGCCACCTTGGTGCCATTAGGTCAGATCTGTCTGCAGCTTTTACAAGTTGTTTTCAAGGAGCCATACCATGCTCCACAATTCCTTTGCATTAGTAACCATGCATGCAGTTCTTTTGATATAAGAGCCATTCGTAAAATTCAGCATAACATCCTTTAAGGGATCTTTAGCCATAATATTAGCAAAATATAGTTCTGTGAATTGCAGCAACGATCATCTAAGAAAAATTATTGCTCTAGCTTTTGAATTGAGCAAATACAATTGTCCAAGATTTAATATCTCAAAATTATCAATTATTGTTTAGTGTAAGGAAACATTGATCATAGTCGATTCTCTGCTAAACTAGCTCCTAGATTTCATCCTGCTCTTTTTCATTAAATTAGCTGCTGCTTTAAGTTAAAAGTTTAATATCTTAACTGGCAAAAATGAGAAGATGCAGCTATTAAATGCATTTTGTTTTTTCATAAAACTGATGTAGAATAAAGTTTTGTACTTAATGCACATGCATGCCATAGCTGAATCATAATTAATATACTGTACTTGGAGACTATTGCATACTTTACCTGTTGATCTATACTTTACCTGCTTGAGTACCTGTCTGGCAGGCTTCTTTAAGCTCTCTATTGGAAACTGGCTCATTGCTCCCTTTAAGAACTTTACTTAGTGGCTCAAGGTCTCACATAAGAATATTATAACTAATGCTTTTAACCATTGTATATCTAATTAAAAGTTTGTAAGCTATCTTCCTCTTAAGTTGCAAGTCTGCCTGATAGAAAAAATGGGGAAAAAAAGAATATTTAACTAATTATGGTGGCCTAATTAGACATCAACATGTAGACGAATGAAAACAGATCCATATTTATCTCTATGCACAAAACTCAAGTTTAAATGAATCAAAGATCTCAACATAAAACCAACCACACTGAACCTCACAGAAGAAAAATTAGAAGTATACTTAAATGCACTGGCACATCTCAATCACAGACTCAGTGGCACAAACATTGAGAGAAACAATTAATAAATCAGATCTCCTGAACTGAGCAGCTTCTGTATAGCAAAGGACATAGTTAACAAGACATAATATCAGTCTATAGAATGGGAAAATATCTTTACTAACCATTAATCCATTTCAAAAACATATGAAGAACTCAGGAAATTAGTCATCTAAAGAACAATTAATCCAATAAAAATATGTTACAGACCTAAACTGAAAACTCTCAATATATGAACTTAAAATGACTGAAAGACATTCAAAAAATGCTCAAACATAACACCCTTAACCATAGAGAAATGCAAATCAAAACAACTCTGAGGTTCCATCTTATCCCTGTAAGAATGACCAAGACTGAAAATACTGCTAACAACTTATGCTTAAGAGAATGTGGGGTAAAGAAGAAAACTCCACAGGGGTGGAAGTGCAAACTGGCACAGCTGCTTTGGATCCTAGTATGGCGAATTCTCAGAAAATTAGGCAACAAACTACTTTAAAACTCAGCAATATCCCTTTTGGGCCTATATACAAAAGATGCTCAATCATACCACAAGACATGTGCTCAACTATGTTCACAACAGAATTACTTTGTCGTACACAGAATCTGAAAACAACCCAAAATGCACCTCTTCTACACATGTGATAAATGAGAGCCATCATTCACAACAGCCATAAATACCATAAAATATCTTGGAGTAACTCTAACCACACAAATGGAAAAACCTGCATAAGAACTTTAAATCTTTGAAGAAAGAAATTTAAGACATCAGAAAATGAAAAGATCTCTTACTCTGTTGGGAAAAGTAGAGCCAACATAGCAAAACTGACAATCTCACTGAAATCATTCTACAGATTTAGTGCAAATGCCCATTAAAATTATAGCAAAACTCTTCACAGACCTTGAAAGAACAATCGTCAACTCTGTAAGAAAAAATAAAAACTCAGCCTAGCCTAAACAATCTTAAAATCCTGAACAATCAAAGAACTTCTGAATGTATCACAATCTCTGACTTTAAAACTTTACTACAGAACCACAGTACTGAAATCAATCCACCTTGAATACTGATTCACGTGCCTACAAACAGCAGATTTTTGACAAAGAAGCAAAATTTGTGAAATGGAAGCATATTTACCCTCCTTATGTTTAACTGTCTGAAGCTGCAGCTCTCTGAGGCTTCCTTATTTGCAAACCTGCCTTGCAGCCTCCAGTTGAAGCAGCGGCGCATGGCAGAGGGTAGGACACAGGCTCTCTCCTGCCAGCGTGCTGTCCCAGGCTCTGGCAGGTAGATTTTTAGCTATCTTTTTTAAATTTTAATTTGTAAATCATAAAATTAGGAGAATTTCTGAATCCTCTCCTCTGTTCTATTGACTGACTCTGGGGTACTGACTGTGTAAAATTTGTTCTCTAAACTTGTTCCTGCTTGCCTTTTCCCACAGGTGGGTTAGATTCAGCTGGCTACGGTGGTCACGTGGCGCCTCAATCTCAGCAGTAACCTAGGCGATTCCTTCACTTTTCCTACCCATTTAGCAAGTGATAAAAGTTGTATCTCTGTGACTATCACGCTTACAAATTCTAAATATCTCTGCCAGCCGGGCAATGGTGGCGCACGCCTTTAATCCCAGTACTCGGGAGGCAGAGGCAGGTGGATCTCTGTGAGTTCGACAGAGCTAGTGCCAGGACAGGCTCCAAAGCCACGAGAAACACTGTCTCAAAAAACCAAAAAAAAAAAAAAAAAAATCTCTGCCATTGTTTCTGCTCCACTCTAACTTAAGCTACCAACATATATAACTGAATACCTTTTCCTTAACCCATATATATATATAACTTATTTACACATTTTTACTCCCGATTTAAATTTTGTCCCGCTTCTCTACATTTCTTTAAATTCTGATCTCTGTTTCTGAGCGATCAATACTCACGTATCCAGCTGTGCTGAAGTTTTCTCTCATGGGTTCCTCACGTCTGGTCACTTCTTGTTTTTGGGGATTCGCAGATCAGCCTCATGTCTGGGCACCATTATGTCAGGGTCCAGTGCTAGCCCGGACCATAAATTATTTCTCCTGACCAGACCCCAACAAAAACTATGTCTCTCTGGAGGCGCGGGAATAAAGACACAACTCACATGGCTTTATCGGGAGGGAGGTTCTCCATGATCCCTCGTGATATCCTGAGTTCACAACCTGAAGAATTCCTAGGTAACCAGGTGAACGTCTTTTAGTCAGGTCCACGTCTGCTCTGTAGAGTAGCTGTCCCTTAGGCTAGAATTAGTATCTCTAACAGGCATCCTCCAAATTACAAAGAAAGGAACAAAACAACATCCTGACCTTTTGTTAGGTAGCGACAGCCTGTCTGGAAGGTTACCTGACCACTTCGGGTGGGGAACTGTGGCTTGCTAGCCTGGCTCCACACCACATAGAAATATGGGCCTGCACACTGGGCAACACTAGGGACATCATTTGAGCATGATGAGCGCGCTGCCCCACTGACAAGAGGGAGACAGATTAGCTAGAACTCGAGTAACAAGTGATTGTGAGCACCATGTGTGGGCTGGGCATCCATCCGGGGTTCCATGAAAGAGCAGGTGCTTTTAAACACTAACTCATCCCTCCAGAACCTCTGTATTTAGTTTTACTTCTTCATTTATTTTTATGCGTTCCTTGGTTCGCTTCTCTTTTCTTATTAAAAGCCTTTTCTTGGCATGGCCTACTGTACGATAGGAGCAATTTAGTCCTGGCAATGCATTCTGATCACATGATCATCTGATTAACCCATGCTGCTACGCTTTCTTCCCCCACTTTCCCCTCCTCACTCCTAGGAGCCCCCTCTTATGTTGAAGACCTCCTCCTGCTCCCAAATTCCACATATGAGAGAAGAAAAGTGACACATCGGACTGACTTCCGATGTAGAGCAATCTTCCCCAGTGCCAACCATGTTCCCGAGAGCCCCCCAGTTCCATCCTGTATGGCCGTCCTTCTGTATGGCCGTGGCGCTCTTGCCCTTAATTCTGTTTCAGTGTTGTGTTTTCGGGCTAAATACGTAGAGTTATCCTTGCAAGGATCCTTGTGAGCATATTTTAACCATGTTGTATCACCTGGCTAATGTGAACTTGGTGAAAAGTATTAAGTACTATTATTAACGACTTTTACATCTATGTTCATCATGGAAATAGCCTCTATTTTTCTTCATTGTGTTTTCCTGGTTTTGGAATGAATGAGTTTGAAACTGCTAAGTACCTTTCTATTTTGTGGAGTATTGAGGAGCACTGACATTTCTTTTCAAGAGACTGTAAGGATTCATCAGTAGGTTTGCCTCATCCTGGGCTTTTCTATGCAGATTCTTTTCTCATAAATGTTTCAATCTTGTTCTTTATCATATCTACTTAGTTGAACTTGTATCAAGAAATTTCTCAATTCCATCTACATTTTCTAGTCCATGAGGACGCTCGGGGTTTTAAAAACAGATTTTTGGGGGAATGGGTTAGGCTGGACAGACAGCCCAACAGTTAGGAGCATGTATGTACTCTTCTCGCAGAAGACCTAGGTCTGCCTCACAGCAATCCCATGACATCATAACTTCCTGAAGTGCCATACCTAGGGGATCGGTTGCCCTCTTATGTCCTCAAGGTCGCAGAAATAAAATTATACAAAATACTTATATCACCATTTTAAATTATATGTAGTACATGTGACTATACATGTAGGCGACATCAAATGTGTGTGTGTGTGTGTGTGTGTGTGTGTTTGTGTGGGTGCACTTGTGATAGGTCAGAGGTATAGGATCTCCTAGAACTGGAGTCAGTGATCCACCTGACCTGGATTCTGAGAACCAAACACAGGTCCTCTGCCAGAATAGTAAACCTTCTGAACTCCTGAGCCGTCTCCCCACCAAGACACTCTGGGTTTGGGGGGTTTCTGTTGTCTCATCTACTTCTCTTGCATATGATTTTTATTAGTATCTTCTCTCTCAGTTAGTGTTCAGCTCAAGTAAGCGGATGATTCTCCTTCCCAGTTAAGTGGCTCACAGCTTCAGCGACCCTTTGTTTTATTCTCTCAGTTTCTGAGTGAATCCGGCCAACCTGATCTATGTTATATTCTGCTGTCCACTGCTTTGGAAGGTACTTCCTTCCCTTCCTGAGCACTACATACCTGGTTAGGTTGCCTGAAATATCTCTGACTTTTTTCTCTTTGGAATGTAGGAATTATAGTGATAAACATTCTCACTGGTGTAATTTGAACTGTTTGTTTAAAATTACCATTGTGAGTTTCAACGAGAACCCGGCCATGGAGCAGGGCAGAGACCTGCTACTCTGATGAGGAGACATTTGGCAATGACTATGAGATGAGGAACATTCGCAGAGGTCAAACTGGCCTTTCATATACCCACTGTAATGTATGTGGCTCTAAAAAATTCTTCCAAATATGAAGGGTAACTCCGCACGGAACAACAATGAAGTCAACATTATGAAATCTCCCGTCCATGCACACATCATAATGTTGTTTCACGTGGTCCAAACAAGAGAGATAACATATGTCATCATAATGGAGTACTCCTCAAAGGGAGAACTGTTTTATCACATTCGCAAACTGGGAGGCTTACAGGAGTTCGAGACTCGAAGGCTCTTTACACAGGTACTGCCATGACAACTATATGGCGCACAGAGACATCAAAGCCAATAATGTTCTGATCTACTCCAGGGGTAACACCAAGCTGTGTGACTTTGCCCTGGCAGTTAAAGTTGTATCTGGGAAAAAACAAAAGGATTTCTGTGGCACTCTGACCATCTGTGCCCCAGAACTCTCTGGAGAGGAGCCATATGATGGCTGCGCCAGTGATATTTGGAGTTTAGGAGTGCTCCTCTTCTTCATGGTGGCGGGGCATGTTCCATTCCAAGATAACTCCTTTGTGGGCATGAGGCAGCAAATTCTGACTGCAAACTTCAACATTCAATGTTTCAATCATGTTCCACTTGACATATTCAGTGTCATAGTTGGAACAGTTCTGGTAATAAAGCCCACCATCAGCCATCCTGAGGCGCTCCATGATCAGGGATAGCCAGGCACGTGCACCACATAATTCCATACAGAGTCCCCCAGGCACCCCGAGCCCTAGCATTGTCAGGACCATGACAAGAATGGGGTACAAACGTGAAGAAATTATTGAATCTCTGAGAGACCAAAAATACAACCAGGAGATGGCCACTTACCAGATTCAGTAACACCAGTCACCTGGGGGAGACTTCTGCCATCACCAAGTGAAACCCGCAAATTCCATGCAGCTAGGCCTTGTCCTCAACCTGGCATATATTCATACCTTTCCTGGGACTCTCAGGAGAGCTACTGAGCCTACTCCCCCAACCTTCCTCTTGTCATCTGAGCTCCAGGAGAAAGAAGATGAAAAGAATTCAGGTAGGGTAGCAGAAGGCATAGCATACCTGCCACCCTGTGCTACCAGCCTAGGAGGATCCAACTTGCACACCTATCCCACCTGCGCTGTCCTGTGGCTGATTCCCTCAGGAGCAGCAGGCTGGACATCAGTGAGAATTTCTCACAGTCGAAGAGAGAGTTATGTGACAGGCAGCCTGATGGGGAGTGCCCAGCCATCCCACTCTCTGTGCACCTCTTCTAAGTCAGACCATGAGGCTGCACATGACATAGGCAACAACATGTTCTCATGTCCAAGAGAATCTCTGGAGCTCACTGGAGACAGCTCTGAATGTAACCCCTTAAGGCTCCTCCCTTGGGGATATACTGCAGGAAGAGACCATCACACAGGAAGTGACCACCACACCGGAAGAGGCCATCACCCAACAGGTGACCATGACCCAGGAAGTGACCATCACACAGGAAGCCACCTGACCCAGGAAGAGACCATGACTCAGGAAGAGACCTTCACACAGGAAAAGGCCATCACCCATGAAGTGACCATTACCCAGGAATCAGTCATGACTCAGGATGGGACCATCATGCAGAAAGCGACCACGACCGAGGAACTGACCATGACGGAGGGTGAGACCATTAAGCACGAAGCAGTTCTGATCCAAGAACAGACCACCACGCAAGAAAAGACTAGAACTCTGGAGGAAGTGACCATCACCCAAGAAGACACCATCATCCAGGAAGACACCATCACCCATGGTCGGCCCCAGGATACCAGGCCAGCTTACTCCCAAAACCGGAGGTGCCACAGCTGGAAGAGGGTCAAGAAAACAATCGTAAATTGCTTCAGACACCTATGTAGCTGCGTGCCACCTGTAAAGAGAAAACATGCCTCCTGTAAGAACCAGGCTCCACAGAAAGGGGATTCTGGAGGCACCCACAGAACCAGGTTCATTTTATTTGTACTTTTCCTCCTGTCCTTTGTGATAAGTGATGCCTGTGTCCACTCATGGCACACTGTGAGCTCAACAACCTGTCACTTCAGAAAGACCAGGTATTCCCTGAAGTGTGACCTCAGGCTTATTCAGTAACAAGTGGACAGCAGAGATGCTAAGCCAAGCAGGGAGAGGTATGGGCAAGGCCAAAGAGAAAAGATTCCTTGAAGGACCAGTTGGGTACTTGGATGCTGCAGGGCAGTGCACTAAGTCTTGTGTGTTTTGAAGTCACTAAGAGTCTCCTTCCTGTGTCTTTCTCTTTGAAGCCCTGAAGAGCTCAAGTCCCAGCTCCGTGACTCATGGGTTGAGGATCGGTCTGAATAAGATTTGACAGCTCCTTTGGGGATCCAGGCCAGATGCCCAGGACACAATCTGGCCACAGGCCCCTCCTGCAAAGGAAGAGCTGTCCACCCCAGAGAACATCTCTCCAGGAACAATCCCAGGCAGGAAGGGTAGGCTTCCCACAGGGTCTAGTTCAGAGTGGAGGGTGGAGGTGCAAAGGTGCCCTAAGCCGTCTTGTGGAACAACAGCTTCTTGCCCTCTCCCCCTGCCTCAGGAAAACATCAGAAATTGCACTCTGGGCTGTGATGTTCTTTGCCCCCTGTTTCTTGGCAGAGAACATAGTCTTCTCCATGGTGTGATGTTGCATTAGGAGCAGCAGGGCTGCGTCCCCGGCACCCGGCCGCCCACATGGCTAGCTTATGCCCCGAAATAATTACACGGAAACTGTATTCTTTCAAACACTGCCTGGCCCATTATCCGTAGCCTCTTATTGGCTAGCTCTTACATATTGTTCTAACCCATTTCTAATATTCTGTGTAGCCCACGAGCTGGCTTACCAGGGAGGATCTTAACCTGCATCTGTCTGGAGCGGGAGAATCATGGCGACTCCTCACTCAGCTTCTTTCTCCCAGCATCCTGTTCTGCTTTCTCCGCCTACCTAAGGGTTGGCCTATCAAATGGGCCTAGGCAGTTTCTTTATTAGTAAGAAATCACTCCCACATTAGGGTGAGACTTTTCTCCCCAAGGAGAGTATTCCTAGCCAACCTGCCCAAAGTTGGGTTGCCAGGTTTAGAATGTGCCCTGCAAGCAGCCCTGTAGGACCCCTCTAGAGGGTGGGGTCATGGAAGAACCTTTTGCAAGAATCCCCAAAAGTCATCACAGCAAGTTCCATTGCTTGAGTCCTCAGATCCAAAGGCTGGAAAAATCTGAGTTGGGGAGTGGCTCCAGGGCAGGGGAGTCCCCTCTCTCCACCAATTCTGCCCTCCAGCTACTCACCTCCCACCTCTGCCTGCTAGCTCCTGCTTAAACCACCACGTGCCACACCCTGAGAGACTGATTGATAGGTGTCCTGATTAGGAGTGAACCAGAAAACCTTCTGAGGGGTCAGCAACCTGTGGTGGTCCCTGCCTCAAGCCTGCCTGAGTCTGCACTCACTCGGCAGTAAAAATCCTTAAGATGATATCTATTTCTCTGAGTCTTACAGGATGCTTCTGGCAAAGATAAGCAGGCTTTTCCACTTCTTTGGCGGAGGGGGAGGGGGCTTCCAGGAAGCTGCCTTGTTCATGCCACAGTTACATTGGTAAACTCTCATCTCCGTGTACTTTCTGCCTAGACCACGTCAACATGTCACAGCATGAGACAGAGAAGACTGTGACTGGTGTGGTGGGCCCTCTCTCCAGCTGTCTTCCTCCTAATTAGAACCTATCCTGTGATAGTCATCTTGCTGGGATATCTTCCCCGCTGTGAGAACACATTTCTGCCTCTAATCTGCTCGGTCCTCTGAGCCACACTAAGCTCATGGGACAGATATTTTTTGTACCCAATCCGAGAAGTAGAGCATATGGTAATCCCCAACTAAGGCAGAACCAAAGTAGTGAAGAATCTGTGGGCTGGGCACAGTTCAGCGGAAAAGCGCTTGCCTGGCACACTGGGTTCCATCCCCAGCGCCACCAAAAGAAAAAAATAAAATAAAATAAAATGAGGAGGACGAGGACGAGGGAGGCAGGGCTGGGCGGCTTCCACAGATGTATTAGCACATCAATTCACACACTGCCTTGCGCTCTGTGTAACAAGTGTAAAGTAATTAACCAGGTCCGTTCTGGCGGTGCGCGGGCAGCGCCGGTCGAAGCTGTCGGAGAAGGAGGCAGGGCAGGGAGAAGGAGCAGGTCCAGGAGCTGGCAAGGTCCCGGGGCAGCACTTGGGCGAGGTCGTCCTCACGAACCGGGCTCTCAGGTGAAGGAAGGTGGGAGAACTCTTCCCCCAGGACCGACGTCACCAGGACGCTCTCAAAGGAGCTGTGATGGGCAGTTCCGCTGCACGCAGAGCCGGCGCCCGCTCCTGACTGAAGAGCTGCTGCCCGAAGGGAGCGGCGGCCCAACAGAGCCGAGCCTCGCCCTCTCTCCAGACAGGCTTCCCAGCAGGGCCTCGCCCAGGACGGGGACACCCGCGGATCTCCCCTCAGCCAGCCGCCGCGCTCCGCCCGCTCCCGCCGACCCGGCCCCGCCCCGGTACCTGAGCGTGGGCCCGATACAGGCCGTGTCTCCCTCAGGATCCGCTGGTGCTCCGCGGCGGTCTCCAGGCTCTCCTCTGTCATCTTCGCCAGCTCCAACGGACGGCACGGCCGCGCGGCCCTCACTAACCGTGGACCCCTCGCACCGGCAGCCTAGGTTCCGCGGCCGTTGGGTCAGCACCCCGCAGAGCGACCCCGCCCTCGAATGCCACGCCCCCAGGCGTCAGCCCGGGGCAAGCGTCCCACGCGAGGGGTTGGGGATTGGTAGTTCGCTGAGTCAGGCAGCGCTGGGTTCTGTCCATTCACTCAGCATATCTGCACTAATTGCTGAGACCTTGATATATTATATATTGAGCACTTTACGACACCTGTATACAGTGACACCAACTCAGGCAGTGGTATTAACTCTGCACAATTTTTAAATGTGTATGCATATAATGTCTGTAAACTACAAGTTTGCCTGGTACCCCAGGAAGCCAGAAGAGGGTGTTAGAACACCTGGGATTGGAGCTACAGATGGTTGTGAGGCGTCCTGTGGTGCAGGGAATGGAACTCCAATCGTCTGGAAGAGTTTTATAACTCTTTATCAACTGAGCCTTCTCCCCAGGCCCTAAATATGAAGCCCGGTTTGTCCTGGAACTCAAGATCCTCCTGCCTCCACCTTTTTTTTTTT
>NW_026068034.1:637887-638812 GCF_014885135.2 Alexandromys fortis
CCCCAGGACCGACGTCACCAGGACGCTCTCAAAGGAGCTGTGATGGGCAGTTCCGCTGCACGCAGAGCCGGCGCCCGCTCCTGACTGAAGAGCTGCTGCCCGAAGGGAGCGGCGGCCCAACAGAGCCGAGCCTCGCCCTCTCTCCAGACAGGCTCCCCAGCAGGGCCTCGCCCAGGACGGGGACACCCGCGGATCTCCCCTCAGCCAGCCGCCGCGCTCCGCCCGCTCCCGCCGACCCGGCCCCGCCCCGGTACCTGAGCGTGGGCCCGATACAGGCCGTGTCTCCCTCAGGATCCGCTCGTGCTCCGCGGCGGTCTCCAGGCTCTCCTCTGTCATCTTCGCCAGCTCCAACGGACGGCACGGCCGCGCGGCCCTCACTAACCGTGGACCCCTCGCACCGGCAGCCTAGGTTCCGCGGCCGTTGGGTCAGCACCCCGCAGAGCGACCCCGCCCTCGAATGCCACGCCCCCAGGCGTCAGCCCGGGGCAAGCGTCCCACGCGAGGGGTTGGGGATTGGTAGTTCGCTGAGTCAGGCAGCGCTGGGTTCTGTCCATTCACTCAGCATATCTGCACTAATTGCTGAGACCTTGATATATTATATATTGAGCACTTTACGACACCTGTATACAGTGACACCAACTCAGGCAGTGGTATTAACTCTGCACAATTTTTAAATGTGTATGCATATAATGTCTGTAAACTACAAGTTTGCCTGGTACCCCAGGAAGCCAGAAGAGGGTGTTAGAACACCTGGGATTGGAGCTACAGATGGTTGTGAGGCGTCCTGTGGTGCAGGGAATGGAACTCCAATCGTCTGGAAGAGTTTTATAACTCTTTATCAACTGAGCCTTCTCCCCAGGCCCTAAATATGAAGCCCGGTTTGTCCTGGAACTCAAGATCCTCCTGCCTCCACCTTTTTTTTTTT
>NW_026068034.1:641693-642839 GCF_014885135.2 Alexandromys fortis
GGGGGGGGGGAGGAGGGAGAGGGAGGGAGAAAAGGAAGGAAAGAAAGAGAAGGAAAAAAGATAGCTACTAATATATCTTGGAGAGAAATTGTGCCACAGAGAGAATGCATTTGTGTTTTATTCTAAAGTTCCACTGCTCTAACAGTTTGTATATCAAAAGCACCTAGAAAAACACATTTATTCTCTTTAAATACAGACTAAAGGTCCCACCTCTGGAAACTTTGGTCCAGACAATTAATTGCCTTGTTCCCCTGCCCTCTGCCCACTCGAACACACAGCCACTGGTGAGTCTCTCTCTTTTCTGTGTCTCTCTCTGTCTCCGTCTCTGTGTTTGTGTGTTTTTCTTGCACATAAACAACTTTCAGGCAGGTCAGCTGCTCTGTCATATGTTAAACCCCCAGGGAATCATCAAGCACTGAAGATGGCCATAAACAGCAACAATAATGCAAATACAATATAAAAATTTCAATTAGTTTAATAGACACAGCAAATTAAAACAAAGAAACTGACACAATACCTTGAGTGACCCACCCTAAAAATGACAGACCCACAGAAGTATGCTAAGGGAACACATTCTATCTGCAATCATAGATGAGAATTGGCTCTCATTCCCCGACAGGTGTGTTCAGTGTTAGGTGCACACTTCCTTCTTATTTTCTGACATTTGGTTCTGTCTACTTTGGTTAATAGGAACAGTATGCTACAAACTGTTTTTCTCTGATGGTTTTAGTGTTCACACGTGTAGAAGAAGCTGCGGGCAGGCCTGTTTTTCCTACTGCTCGGCTCCCACACAGCTAGCTTTACACAGGAAATAACAACACACAAATTGTATTCATTTAAACACTGCCTGGCCCGTTAGTTCTAGCCTCTTATAGGCTAATTCTCACATCTTGATTAACCCATTTCTAATAATCTATGTAGCACCACGAGGTGGTGGCTTAACGGGAAAGAATCAGCATGTCTGACCTGGTGGCTGGCTCCATTGCGTCTGTCTCAGAGAGGAGAGGCATGGCGATTGCCTCACTTCCCTCTTCTTCCCAGCATTCTGTTCTGTCTACTCCACCCACCTAAGGGCTGGCCTATCAAATGGCCAAGGCAGTTTCTTTATTAACCAATGAAATCAACACAAAACAGAAGACCCTCCCA
>NW_026068034.1:645248-647092 GCF_014885135.2 Alexandromys fortis
CTACATGGGAAGTAGAAAAAGACAAGATCTCCTGAGTAAATTGGGAGCATGGAGACCTTGGAGGAGAATTGAAGGGGGGAGGGGAGAGGCAGGGAGGGAAGCAGAGAAAAATGTAGAGCTCAATACATATCAATTTAAAAAAAAAAGGAAAACAGACGGGTACCAGGGAGTGGGCTATTGCTGTGAAGGGCAGTTTAAAAAAAAGAAAAACAAACAAACAAACAAAAAAGCAGCACTAAGTTAGTTGAAGAAACAGGTAGCATCCTGGTGGCCAGACCTAGGAAAATGAGACAGGATGCTGCTGCTGCGGACACTGGGTGGTCCTCTCTGGATGCTAGATGGTTGGCAGAGCCCAGCAAACCAAGCTTTGGGGAATCATTACTGCTGAGTAGATTTCAGTTGGTGGGAGGACAAGGTGATCCCAGCTTTGTTAGCACTGTGGGTCACCCGGATGTCTCACCTGTCTGCCTCTCTCACATCTTCTAAGAGACTGGGTGCTTCTCAGAAGCCAAGGAGGAGGGCCCTGCACTAGGGAGGAAAGAAGGCCACCTTGATCAATTCTACTGGTGCTAACCCGCTTCCTCATCATTGAAATGTATGTTTTTAATGTTGGAAATAAAAAGGCATTGATAATGAGCCTTGGTTGTTTGCAGACAGGGCCTTTTCTATAACTCGTCATTGACTGAGCTGGTACTATGTAGCCCATGTTGGATTTAAATCTGAGGTCGTCTGCCTCGGTTTTCTGAGTTGCTGGGATTACAGCTGTGCCTTCTCTTTCCTTTAATCTACACTCCTTCTCCTCTGTCTCTCTGTGTGTCTCTCTTTTCTGTGCCTCAACAGTGTTCCATACACCCCAGCCCGTCATTGAACTTGTGCTGTAGCAGGAGGTGCCCTTGAATTCTGAGCCTCCTGACTAAAGCGCTCACAGCCACGCTAGTTTTGTGTGATGCTGGGGTCAAATCAGGGTGTCCTGCACACTAGATTAGTGCATTTCACGCTCAGCCAGAGCTTCAGCCTACAGTGTTCCTTTTCCTTCTGCTTTTAACAGTTCATCACGTAGCTTATTTTAACTACAAGCACAGGAGGGTAATGCGGAATGGGAATTCCAGTGTGCTGGGTACCATTCATGTTTCCTATATAGGCAGCTCAGCCTTGGGTAGCCGAGTGATGCTGTGCCTGTCACGCTCCAGACTCAGTGGGCCTTGTCAAGTGATAATAGGACCTCATCCTTGTGAGAAACTCTGCACTTTGTTCCTGTCTTTAATGCTGTTTTTTGTAGATGATTAATGCTGGATGCACAGGAACACCAGTGGGTTCTTTTCCAATGTTCACATGGTGCACAGCATTAGAGACTATGAAGAACTTTCCCTTGTTCTCCATATTCCTCATTGGTCTTTAAACGAGGAAATGTGTCTCACGGTATTGGAGTGGTGACTCAGTGCTTAAGTGTGCTTACTGCTTTTTCAATTCCCAGCAACAAATCACGTGGCTCCCTGTAACTCCAGCTACAGTGGATAGGTGCCCTTTGCTCTCGACAGGAATTCATATATGCATGTGAATATGCACATAAACACACACAAATGCAAGTCTTCTTTTGGTGGGGGTGGGGAGTGTGCTTGAGCCTCCAAGTCTGAAGACATGGATTTGATCTCAGGCGAAAGGTAAGAACAGACTCCTGGCAAACTGTAGTCCTACCTCCAAACACCCTTTTCCCTCAAAGAAAAAAACAGAAAGAAAAAAAGAAAAAGAAGAAGCAGAAAAAGCAGCCAGGCAGTTGACCTGCACCTTTCTCTTTCTTTCTTTCTTTCTTTCTTTCTTTCTTTCTTTCTTTCTTTCTTTCTTTC
>NW_026068034.1:651901-779247 GCF_014885135.2 Alexandromys fortis
ATATACACACACACACAGACACACACACACAGACACACACACGATATTGCTTGTTTTACTCTCAACTCAGCGGAGACTCATTCAGACAGTTGCAATCAAAGGTAAAGCACAGTTGGGGGTGGTGGGGAGCTGATTCCAGATGGACCCAGAGCTAAGCTAGGTCTCTTGAGGCTGCCTAGGACATCGTGGAGGAACTGAGAGCTTTGGGAATCCTCCAGAGCCTGAAGACAAACAGAAGCACTCCAGTTTTCACTTAAGTCTCCAGAAGAATGTTCTAGCAGGGTTCCAAAGACCCTAGAAAGGTTTGTTTGCAAAGATAGCAATTGTGAGCTTGGAGGTGCTCAAGGGGGTGAAACTGGGCATGGTAAACTGCTTGAAGGGTGGGAACAGGAGTTCAAGGTCAGCACTGGCTTGGCAGCAAGTTTGAGGCCTGCAGGAGCAGGAATTTTGGGCAGGACGCACTGGAGAACGTTCCACTGAAGCAAAGTGATTCTTCTTCCAGCCCTGGGGTTTATGATTTTTCTGTCTCTGACCACCCTTAAAAATGTGGTAGGCTGCACAGTTCCTTCAGGGCTGTTTGTTAGCCCTCATTCTTCATAAAAGCAAGTAAGAGTGAGAAAACTTGTTAGAGTGACAAGTCCTGAGAGAGAGAAACGGGGGTGGGGGATGTTTATGGGTGTTTTTGCCTGAAGTGTATCTGTTCATTACATGCAGTGCCTGCAGTGGCCAGAAGAGGGCATCATATCTCCTGTAACTGAAGTCACAAATGGTTGTGAGCTGCTGTGTTGGACTGACATTCAGACCCTGGTTATCTATCTGCAAGAACAGCAAGTGCTCTTAACAGGGAGCCATTTCTCTCTCATCCCCTACACTGGGCTTTTTGCTGGGGATCTGAACTTAGGTCCCAATGCTTGTACAGCAAGAACTTTACCAACTGAGCCAGCAAGGTGCAGCCAGATGAGTTTATCAGAGAGCTAAAGGGGGTGTTAAAGAAAGGACAAAAGCAAAGTTATGTCATGAACCTGCTTGAGGCCATACTGGAAGTCTCACATGGTCCCTGGTTGGACATAGGTGGAGTAGGGAACCTGCAGGGTCCATGTATGCACAGATACAAGTGAGAAAGATGGGAAGAGGTGTTACATGGACCAGAGAGGATGATCTTGATTTTAAACCATGCTTAATAGTCTTTAGCTTTGAGTCCAAAACTCAGTAGTAATGTGAGCTGGGCATGGTGGCCCTCACCTATAATCCCAGTACTGGAGAGGCGAAGGCAGGAGGCGCCTGAATTTCAAGAGAGAAATCCATAGAGAACATAACTGAAAAAAAAAGTGGAAAAAAAAGGTAAAAGGCAACATGATGGAACCTCAGGCCAGACGTGACTGGGCTCCACTCTCCACACAGTGGGGATCTACAACCTCTGTCCTTCCCTTGTACTTTCTGTCCTCTAGGTCCCCTGGACACAGACATGCAGCAATTGGCTCGAGAAACCTCCAAGGACCCAGAGTTAAGGAACAGACTGCGGAAGCTGAAGTCGAATGGGGAGCTGGTGGATTGTGGGACATCAGCCCAGAAACTGCTGAGCTTGCTGCAAAAGGACACCTTTCAGTCTGGAGCCCACATAGATTTCTATGACAGTTAAGTCCACCCGTGTCCTACCACAGGGCCCTCCCCAGCCCTGCCTAACACAAACATAAGCCCTCAGACCCAGCCATCAGGGCGTGACTGCCATTACCATCCATCAGAAGGCTTCTGCGGGGGCTTGAGAGAGAGTTGTTGGGTACTGGTATCCCCAGAGAGAGAACTGCAGAGCTGGGAAGAGGAGGAGAAGCTGAAACACTTCAGAGAGGAAGCTCAGTGTCTTATCTGTGGGGTGAAGAGGGTGTGCCCCGATGCAGAAAGAGGACCGAGGGCATCACGGCGATGGTCCTTGAACTTCTTTGTTCTGCTGCCGTCTTCCTGTGACACCACGGTTTCTCCCCCGACTCTGGTCTGAATACATAGCCGTAAGGCAGGTGCAGTAGAGTCCATGTTGCCCTTCGTGCATGCCTGCTGCCCTCTTCTGCAGGGTGCAGGAGTGACGCCTCAGTTCATTAGCCAGGGTGTCCTGAGCACATCACTGCTCGCTCTTCCCAGAGCACGGCCAGACAGGTGTCTGCCTCCTGTCATTGAGGCCCACATAGTGGTTAATACAGGTCCAAAGTCATTAAGATAGAAATACCAGGACACCTGCGCCTTTGTCATGCGTCTGTCCACACTGACCCACCTTTACTGCCATTTTCCTGAGGGTTCCTGAGCTAGGCAGTGAGTATCCATCCTCAGCGCCCAACGCACAGCAGACAGCTCTCACAGTGAGGGTTTGGATTTCTAGTTCACCCCTTGCCAACCAGAAAGTGCTGTAAAGAGGCCCAGGCTCCAGTGGTGGCCTCTAGCCCACCTTTCTGCTTGTGTTAAAAGAATCCTCTGGTCCTCCTTGTGCCCATCAGAGGGCGCACTGGGGCTGTTCAGCATGAAAAGGTGGGGTTTGCCCCTTCTGCAGAACATGCCACAACTGTTGAGGATTCCCCAAGGTGGAAGGGGGTAACTTCTGTCACCTTTCCCAGTGGACTCTTTACCCTCTCTGGAATGGAAATGGCTGCTTCAGACTTCTGCTCTTCTGACCAGCCGGTACCCACAGCAAGTTGCTCTTGTGCCTCTGAAATGACCGTGTATTACGATGCATTTAAATAAAGCTTTGCACCCGTCCAAAAGGGTCATTGTGCACGGCCTCGTGTTTGCAAACGTTTGACACTACATGCCCCACGGTAGAGAAAGCCCTTTTGCCTCTTTTATTTTTGATAGACCAGAAGTTCAGGGAGAAATACCACATGTCTCCACAAGGTGGCACACTTTCTCATGTCTTCCAAGTACAGAGGCTTCAGGGAGTTCTAAGTGGTCTGTCCTCTAAACTGGCAGGAACTCAGAGAATTGATAGAGTCATTCTCTTTGACAGGCCCACGGCTTCTCTAGTGACCACGACCATCTCTGCTCACAGGCATTTTCCCAGCATCAATTCCTGCCCTGACTTCAGTGTCCACAGGACATTCAGCACCGGGGCTTTGGTGCTGCCCTCCAGGGCCTAACCATCTGTCTCCTGGAGTTCTTAGCCTGGCCTTAGCTAATGCACACAAGAGCACATGCAAGCACACACAGAAATACATGCCTGAACATGCAGAGTCCAGCTGCGCTGTGACCAGGGCTGCGGATTAGCCAAAAGGCAAACAGGGTTTCTCTGTCTTTGTTGTCATTGAACTGGGTTGTTTTCTGTTTCTGTTTAATAGTCTGAGCTGGGCGCTGGCAGCTGCCCCCTGAGGGATAGGGAGGGAAATACTCCAGGCTTATCCACACAGAGCTGTGGTATCTCTGCCTAGGAGTCAGCTGGGGTCAGCGTGGTCAGGAACCTCCCCCTTGACTGTGCCCACGTGCCTCACACCAAAGCTGAAGTGACTCCATTGTCAGCCAAGCCTGGAGGTGTCAGCTGCTCCTCAGCCCCAGCCTCTGGATCACTCTTCTAGGACACACTTCATCCCTCTGGGTCCCGTGTCTCACCTTGGGCACCTTGGGCTTCTGCGTTCTGGCCTCCACCCACATCCTCCCCAAAGAACACGGTCTCACATGCTAATGTGCAGCAATTCTGACTCATGTGGCCTGTGTGCACACCCGTGTGAACATGCTAAGGGGCCCAGGTGTTCTTCAGCCAGGGTGAGGGAAGAAAGCATGAACCTTGCCCATCCACTGGAGAGGGGGCAGCACTCGGTGACATCTGTCCCACACGGTGACATCTCTCCAACATGGATTACATCTCGGTGACCGGATGTGCAAGGGAGAAGGTCATGACTTGGAAGCCCAGAGAGAGCATCTGGAAAACTAGTGGGAGAAGCCTTGAGCCTCTGTCTGGGGCCAGCTGGAGGGCGGTGTTAGGTGAGGGAGTTGCTGAAGAGAGGAGAGGAAGCTGTCCTTGCCCCCCTGTCTTCTCTGTCGTGTGGAGGCAGGGCCAGGCTCTGGGCATCTCAGACCTAGGAGAGCCCACCGTAGGAGGCCTGAGTCACCTTCCTTTCCAGAAATTATCATTTGCCCCAAAGGAAATGGAACCTTCAGACCTAACAGCACTAGCTGGAGTTAGGAGGCTGGGCTTAATATTTAATGGAGAGGTGGGAGGAGAAATTCCTTTCTTGGTTTGGATCAACCCACATCATCAATCCTCCCCAGAGGCCCTGTGACCCCTCAGTAAGAGACCCGAGAGCACTTTAAGGGCCCCTAGTTCCCAGGCCTGCTTCCCCTAAAGCAAAGGAAAAGGGCCTGGCTCCCACTCCCTCCCAGAGCCAGGGAAGGCTCTCAAGAGCCTCAGAAGACTTTGGGCCCCATCTTGGCTGCTAAGGACTGTCCTGCTCAGGCTGTACCAGCAGGTAGGGTTGGTGTTTTCCAAACTCAGCCTGAAGAAGCTCTATGGTATGACCTTTGACTAGACCCAGCTCACCACAGCCATATGATGAAATAGGAGCAGCGGGGCTGCGTCCCCAGCACCCCGGCCGCCGCATGGCTAGCTTATGCCTGAAATAATTACATGGGAACTGTATTCTTTTAAACACTGCCTGGCCTGTTATCTGTAGCCTTTTATTGGCTAGCTCTTCCATATTAATCTAACCCATTTCTAATAATCTGTGTAGCCCACGCGCTGGCTTACCAGGAAAGATCTTAACCTGCGTCTGTCTGGAGTGGGAGAATCATGGCGACTCCTCGACTAAGCTTCTTTCTCCCAGCATTCTGTTCTGTTTACTCCACCCACCTAAGGATTGGCCTATCAAGGGGCCTAGGCAGTTTCTTTATTAATAAGAAATCACTCCACATCATTCATATGCTGGGCTTTGTGAAAGATAAGTGCGTGGATGGCTATGAGGGCGATCAAGTCTCTGCTAATGGGCCTGGAGACGGCTGGGCGTGAAGCCTGCTGCCTCTGAAGACCAGCCTCATGGGGATGGGCCCCACCCAACAGCCCTCTATAAAAAATTTCTACAAGGATGCCGTCACACCTTCACCCCATAGGAGACAGTGGCAGTGTATCCGAATCCCCTAGGAAATAAGTCAACATCACCCTCCCACTGTTCCTCTAACCCTGTGCTTCCCCATGTGTCTGTCCCTACTTGCTCCAGAGTATTCAAAGGTAAGCTTTGAGTATCCAGGTGCCATTGTCAGTACCTAAGGAGGCAGCCCCTCAGAGAAGGGGAAATTCAGGAAGCAGTCCATCAGAGTCAGGATTGAGACCAGTCCAAGGCCAGAATTATCAGTATATAGCTAAGATCAAGTTTACAGGGATGCCAGATTTGGAGGTCAGCATGGGTTAGGCTCACTATAGTGGGGGTTGGGAATCTGAAGATGGAAACCCTAAACTTTGGGAGGAGAGACCTGCTTCTAAGAGGGCCCATCTACCTGCGAGTGTGTGATGAATAGCGGAGTGAGCTGGCTCGTTAGGAAGACAGGCTGGAAGCACTGGGACCAAGACTGGAGGCTGGCTTGCTTTCCCTGCCCTGGGACAGATATCCCGACCACTGCGCACCCATATGAAAGGAGCCCCATGCGAATGACAGGACGGGAGTATTGTTTTCTAGAGGAAAACTGGCTGCTTCTTATGTGTGTGTGGTATATTCGAGTGGTGTGCAGGCATGTGCACGTGAGCGCTCATACACACACACGGGGGGGAGGCAGAGGTCAAAGGCAAGCATCTTCCTTTTGCTTGCTTTCTTGAGGCATGGTCGGACTCTTGCTGACCCCACAGCTCACCAATTCAGCTAGACTAGGAGACTGGCTGGCCAGAGAGCTCCTGGGATCCTCCTCTGTCTACCTCCCCAGCACTGAAATTACCGACTTGTAACCACTACACCCAGTTTTTTACAATACTGCTGGAGATCTGAACTCACGTTGTAATGTTGAGCAGCAAATGTTTTCCCAACGAGTCAGCTCCTCAGCCCCCATACTTGCTTGAGACCCGAAAGGGATGAGGGGCAAAGTGGAAGAGGAAATACTTCTTTTGCTTTCTGGAGAATTCAGATACAGAAACCAAACCAGTGAGCATCAAAGACTCAGACAGGTCAGCAAAACCATGGTGGAGAAAGCCCAGAGAGGAAGGCAGTAGGATCTTGAGATACAGTAAGACAGATTTTGATGATGGAAGAAGCTGCAGACTCTCTCTCTCTCTCTCTCTCTCTCTCTCTCTCTCTCTCTCTCTCTCTCTCTCTCTCACACACACACACACACACACACACACACACCAGGCGTGTGCTCATGCAGCCGTTCTGAGACTTGCTGGAAATAATCCCTTTTCATTTGCGGCGCTAGGGCCTCAGCTGCACAGGCGGGGCTGAGTGCTACCTTGCACATCTGTCAGCTCCAAATGTAGAAGCTGTCAGAGGGGTGTGTGTGAGTGTGAGTGTGAGAGAGTGTGAGTGCGGGAGTGGAATGGGGGGCTGGCCCCCCAGGGGATTGAGAGGCCTCAGCAGCAGAGGGAGATCCTTCCAGAAATCCATGCCCTAGGATGCAGGTCCTGTCCCTCCCAGGCAGAGGCCCAGGGCTTTCCCAGAGTTAGGAACTGGCTCACCAAGTCTGGTCAGGTCCCTTACAGCCGGGTGGCCCTGAAAAGTCACCTGTTCTTGCTCGTGGTATGTGCGTGGGGTTGGCAGAGCATGTTAGGTAGGATGTCAGGCCTCTGCCCCCTGGCCTTCTTTTCGCATTTTTAATATTTATTGTTATTGAGTGTGTATGGTGTGTGGGACGGAGTGTGCACACGGAGGTTAGAGGACCGTGTTGTGGAGTCTGCTCCTTTGTTTCACCTTCCCAGGGGTTCTGTGGATTGAACTCAGGTCACCAGGCTTACAGGGCCAGTGCCTTTATCCACCGAGGTCACTGCCCTCCCCACATCCTTTTTGGGCTCCTAGGTCTGCTTCCTAGGAGTCCCTCTCTGTGCTCATCTCTGCCTTCTGGGACACGCCCAGGCCCAACTGGGACACACGGACATTTTCCTTCTCTTACCTGTCATCTTGGCTGCTTTTCTTGCTGGACCTGTGGATGATCTTTGGCCCTGGAATCTGGGCTGCGGGAAATCTTAAAACCACAGACTGGGCCGCACGGAACACAAAGGACCAGCACAGAATGCTTAGCAGTCCACCGTCAGAGTCCCTGAGGTGGAACCCTGTGCCCTTCTCTCTGGACGCCCTTTCCAGGTACTCATGCCCTTCATCTTCACCCTCTCTCTGGCTTTAAATTCATTAGAGTATAATTCTACAGCAACAAAACCCTCCAGCGAGGAAGCCATCCTTATACCTGTGTGGTGAAATGGGGCCTATAGATACCAAGGCCCTGTTCCTGAGCTGGGGAGATGCTCACGGGGTAAAATGTTTGCTGGTCAAGAATGAGGATCTGAGTTCAGATTCTCAGTTCCCACGTAAAAGCCAAGACCGACAACACATAGCTCTAATCTCAGAGGAGGGAAGGCAAGAGAGAGATGGAGCTCACTAGTCAGATAGTCTAGCAGGACTGGTCAGCTCCTCTTTCGAAAATAGCATGGAAGGTGAAAGAGGAAGGGACCCATGTTATCCTCTGGCCACTACATGTTCTGACCTTTGGGCAAAAGTGAACACAGGCTCTGAGGAGAGTGTGCCAGTGATGGCCTGGGGTTAAGATGGGTTCTGCTGAGGTACTTCCATTCTATGGGGAGGAGGAAGCTTAGATGGGAGGACAGGGTATGGCATTGTGGGAAGAGTGCCCAGAGTGTTTGTGTGTGTGTGTCTTCCACCTTTATTAGTCACATAGAGTATGAGAATTTAGCTCCTCTTGTGCATGGAAACGTGTTGTGTGAACCCGTAAGCACTGGGATGCAGAATGTCCCCGTTAACCATATGTATACACAGACATGGGTTCAAGCACCTACAAGACCAACTGGTGCATCTGAATATAACAAGCTACTTGAGTGTGCATCACCATCTGCATTTTAATAACTTCTGGTTTGTGTGTTTAAGCCACATGTTACACGGAACAGTGTGTACACATGTGATCACGAGTGATGGTGTCTAATCACAGATTGTGTCCCTGGGTTGCCCTCAGCTCACAAACGGGTGTGTACTTGTGCATGTGGAGCGTCTTACCTTTTAAGTAGGAGTCTGCTAGGCTGTGCATGTGTGCATATGTACAATCTTTACCCGGGGCAGGTGTTCCTGGAGCACCAAGTGCGTTCAGACCTGTGACTGGAGGGCGACTGTGTGTTGGTAAACTCTAGCCACCCCTTCAGCTATGTCCAGCAAGAAGAAAATGTGCAAATGTGTTCATTAAACACCAAACAGAACAGTGACAAAATGCCAGGCCCAGCAGTGGCGTGGCAAGTCCAGGAGGGCTTTTCCTTCTGTCTCCCTCTCCAGCATCTAGGCCCCTCTCTGGCGTCGTTCCCTCACACCTAAGCCCAATGGTGTTTTGCAGTCTTTCAGCTGTTACCTCAGTCCCTCCTCGCCTCATTCCCGATTCACTCCGTTGCTATAGGTATGTTTAAACCCCAGCGTGGTAGATTTTAATTAGTCTTCCTACAGATGGCCAATTAACATTCATTACTTTTGCCTTGAGCGATTAATTATGAGTTTGGATAGAAAAGGAGAGAAGAGGAGAGGAAGATGGGCAGGTGAATGAAAGGGGAAAAGAGAAGGGGGTTTGATTGGGAGTTTGGAATTTTTACACAGAGCAGGCTGGTGGGGGAGAGGGTGGGAAAGAACTGCTTGAATCCTCTCACTCCCAGCGGCCTCCTCGGCCCACAGCTGCTCAGGGCCCCTAATCGGCTTGGCTGGCCCAGCCCTCCAGGAAAATAGAACTCATACCCTCATTTGGGGGTCCTTAAGCCTTTGGTGTGCCCTGACCCCAGCCCTTTCATATTCCCGGCCTCTTGTTTCTTGTGCCAGAGCTGGGTGGGAACTGTGTCAGGAATCGTCCCTGATGCCGCAGATAACCCAGAAATGAAGCTCCAGGGACGTTCATTCCCCCTTAGAGTTGTAGCCGCTCACTGTAGAGATGGGGAAACTGAGGCCAGGCCAGAACTGACTTCCCCCAGCTCTGACATCTCCGGGCCCAATTCCCTGTCTCTCTACTGTAGCTAGGTTTGTCCCGCCTTTGTGCACAGGGTTGGGGGGCAGGACTCTGAGGTAGAGTGCTTGCCTAGCATGCACAGGCCTGGGGTTGGACCCCTCTCACCACAGAATTTTTTTTAAAAGTTATAAACAAGGACTTTTTGCAACAGTCAACATCAGTGATCTGGTTTCAAACATATTCACTCACTTCAGTGTGCGACCTGGCTTGTGAAGTTTGCCAGGGTGGTCGCGTTGGGTTCAGCATGGCATCTATGTTCCTAATCCTACATCCACGAGAGTAATGGCGGGTGACATTTCAGTGTCTATGGTGGTCTCTCCGGTGGTAGAACTGCCGAAGATTTGTTTTCTCTAACCCCATCTCTTTTGTGTTTTAGGATGAGCATCTTACCTGAGGGCCGGACATATAGCTCAGGGGGAAGGCACTTGCCATGCAAGCCTGGCAGCTGGAGTTCTGTCCCTGGAACCCCACATAAAGTCGGAAGGGGGGAATTGACGCCTCAACGTTGTCCTCTGACATCCACACACACACACACACCATGACATGTTCAGCACCCCCACTCATAATTTTTAAAAATTAAATAATGAGAAAAAAATCACATCTTACTTAAGCAATGCACAGCACATAACATATGACTACGTCTTACTTGAAGTTCTGTAGAAACAAATAGAGGGGCTGGTGAGATGGGTCAGTGTGTAAAAGTAGTTGTCACATCCCTGACGACCTGAATTTGGTCGAAGGAAAGATCCAATACCCAAAAGTTGTCATCTGGCCTCCACACATGCTCTGTGGTATGTGCACACTCACATATACAGACACTCACAAAGAAATGAATAAATAAATGCCTTTTAAATTTTTAGGAAAAACTAAACGTCCTTATAACCCCACACACACACAAAAAAAAAATTGTGATCACTGAGGGCAGGGGGAGTTCCTAAACAGGGTTTCTCTGTGTAGCCCTGGCTGTCCTGGAACTCCCTCTGTTGACCATGTTGGCCTTAAACACAGAGATCTACCTGCCTCTGCCTCCCGAGTGCAGGAATTAAAGGCATGCGCCACCACTGCCGGTCTATAATCATTTTTTAAAGGTTAGCAACATATTCATCAGAATTTTAACACTGGAGTCGTCCTACCTGAATCCAGGCTTCAGTTTTCCCAGCTCGGTAAGATCCTCATCTGATAGGTAAGGTAAGGCTGCTCATCTCTCAGGGTTGCAAGGAGTTGGTAGAATAAGCACAGGAAATCCAAGACCAGTGTCTTGTATCTAGAAAGAGCCCAGGAAATGGTAGCTGGTATTAGTGACAGCAAGGTTACGAAATAATAGTATCCGGGCGATAGGGTTTTAGCAGAGTTTTATTTCGCTCTTTGGATTTCTATATCTTGAATTTTTTCCATAATGAGAATGGATTACATGGTAATAGAAGATACAGTAATTGAGAAGAGGGTAGGAGGGCTATAGGGGAAGGGGAGAGAGGGAGTGGGAGAGAAAAAGAGGGAGGGAGGAAAATCAGGAGAGGGAAAGATGGTAGAGATGATGGGGGAGGAGGAGGGGAGGAAGGAAAAGAGGGAGAAAGGGAAGATGTATTAGTCCTTCTCAAGAACATAGTTTTGTTAGATTTTCTTGTTTTGATTTTTGTTTTGTTTGTTGTTTGTTTTTGAGGCAGGGTCTCCCTGTGTAACCTGGCTGGACTAGCACTTGATGAATAGAACAAGCTGGTCTTGAACCCGCAGTCATCCTCCTGCCTCAGCCTCCTGAGGGCTGCTATTTTAAGTGTGGGCTACTACACCAGGCTGGGGATGAAACCCAAAACTTCAAGCATGCTAAGCAAGTAATCTACCAAGCAAGCCACACCCCGATCAGTTCTTCCTAAGAGTGGGAATCCAGGACTCTTCCGGAGTGCCTTTGCAGGTCCCTGGCTAGATCGTGGAGTGGCTTCTACAGATCACACGTCCACGCTCAAGCTGATGAATTGTGCAGTGGTTGGGTGTTGGTGCTGTGTTCCCATGGTGCAGAATATAACTGTCTGGGCTGGTGTTTTCTCAGACAGGGCTCTGGTGGGAGATAAGAAACCACTAGCATGTTTATATCATGGTCCTACCGTGTGCCCTCCAAACACCAGCTGCCCCCATTGTATCATTCATGACATATTGCTATCACCCTGCTTGTCTATTACAGCCAGTGAGCATCAGTGGTAAGTTCTGTGAGGAGAAAGGCAACCATGTTCTTTCTGTCACGCTCATAGCTCTGTCCCCAAGCCCAAGCACAATATCTGGCACAGATTAGGTGCTGGGTGAGTCTCCACTGACCACTGGGAAGTGTAGCCCGTATTGACACTCCTCCGTGTCCTTACCGAGGTCTCACAGGGATGCACAAGGCAAGCCCATGTGACAGAGTCATTTGGGGGCTGTAGACTTTTCTGTCTAGAACTGGGTAGCCTGGCTAAATTTGACTTAGCACGGTTATGGAAAGCATCCTGAAGGAAAAACAAATGCAGCAGAAGGAAGAGAGAAAAGCTTCCATGGCAGCAGGGGAAAGCTTGGCTGTCCTGTGTTGTGGTTCTTGTTGTGGCCCCATTGTTAGAATGGAGGATAGGGTGGCGGGGGTGGGCTCCAGAAAACAAGAGGCCAGACCAGCAAGATTGAAGTCGTGCTACAAGTAACAGCCTGGTGGGGAGGACAGGGTACCACCACAGGGTCCAGATGATGGGACAGAATCTGTTATCTGTCTGTGAAGAAAGAAAGGTCTCCAGGAGGGCTTCCAGCCAGTGTGCTAGGATGAGAAGGAGCTGCCCTGGCTTGTTGAGACACTTGTGCCCTTCCTGCCTGATCACGAGTATTGGGTAAGGTGAGGTTGGCAGCAAGGTGCTGGGGCTGGAGCCTGGCATCACAGCAGGAGGGTGACAGAGATGGACAGGTGGAGAGGGCTGTTGCTGGAGGTGGGTGCATCTTCATGTCTTCATGGGGACAGATGGTAAGAGGATGGCTTCTGGATAGATGATTGGAAACTAGACCCTAGATCTAGGAAAGAGAATCTCCCTGGATTCCTGTTCTGTTGAATGAGACAGAAAGGGGAAGAGGACTGTTTGCTCTTCTTCCTTCTGGCCGCCCACCTTGCCTCTCCACCACCACCTTTTGTGCTTTTTGAGATAGAGACTCATAACCCAGACAAGTTTCAAATTCACAGGTAGCCATGTATGAATTTGAGCATCTTGTGCTTCTGGCGCCACCCACCACCACTCAACATCCACCTAGTGGTGGGACTGGAGTCCTGCAGAGCCACGCCCAGCAGTGGTTCCAGGAGTCCTGTATCCCTACCACACATCTTTCCTGACTTACACAAACACCAACCATGAGTTGTGGTCTATAGACTCAAAGGGTGCCAGCTAAGGGAACACTGGAATGTGGGAGTGGGGCAGGCACTGGTTGAGCAGGGTTGGCACTGTAGGGAGGAGAGCTGCCGTAGGTTCCAAGGACCAACCCTCAGTGCTTCAAGTGCCACCCTGACTCCCTGGTTGATGGCATTCATTATCAGACCCTCTTGCCCATTATCGATGTGATTTCTAGTGTCACTTAGTTACAGAGGCCTGTGAGAGAGACTCCTTGTTTGAGCCTTGCCCAAAATCATAGGTGAATCCCACAGAGTACCTTTACAACAGTCAGCTGGTCAGAAGGAAGGCCCTAGGGTCCACCAGAGGCTGTGGCAGTGTGTGTGAGTGTGGGTATGGGCTTAACTGGCAAAGACACTGAAAGTTTTTGAATGTTTATATATTTTTTTTAATCTAATACACTATCTCATAGTTCCTTGGGTGCCTTTCATTTTCCTGTTACTGTTTGCTTTTGTGTGTGTGTGTGTGTGTATGTTTATACGTGTGTGTTCATGTGGAAGTCAGAAGCTGATGATGGGTGTCACCCCTCAAGTTCTTTCTGTTTGTCTCTTTTTGAGACAGGGTCTCACACTGAACCTGGACATTGACAACTGTGGCAGGCTGGCTGACAGGTCCCAGAGATCCTCCTGTCTCCACCTACCCAGCACTAGGATTACAAGCATGCATCACTGTGCCTGACTTTCCACATGGTGCTGGGAATCCAAATTAGGTCCTCCTGCTTTCACAGTCAGCTGGGCCATCTCCCAGCCTGCCTGGTTTTTGAGACCAGATCTCATTAAGCAGCCCAGGCTGGCCTTGAACTTGTTACATAACCAAGACTGCCTTCAAACTCATGATCCTCCTGCCTTAGCATCGTGAGTGTGGCATTAAAGACGTGCACTCTCATTGACTGTTTTTGTATTTTTAAAAGCAATAGTTCAGTCACCGTGGCCAGAATTTACTGGAAATAAGCATTTATTCTAAACGTGTATTACCTGAATTAACACGAACATTTTCTTCCTTGAAAAACAGTTTTCCCACTTTGAGCCCCTGGGGGATTGCTTATTGGCATGGTTTCTCTGTTCTGTCCCAACTGGTTTTGAAATATTTATCGCTTCTCTCAGATGACAAGCCATGAAATTTTGCTTCAGCCTTTGACGACAGAGAGAAAAATGTCTGTAGTTTCAATTAGAAGCTCTTTAGGAAAAAAAAATGGCTGCCACGCTAAGCCCATTGTTTTGGATCTTCGTCAACAATAGGTGAAGATAGTTTTGCAAGGCAGAGCCAGCCAAGCCCTGTCTGCCCCGGCCACCTGTGCACGTCAAGAATAGCCTGAGCCAGCTTCCCTGGATTTAAACACTCTGCAGAAGGCCCTCCGTCACAAACAGTAATCCAGCAACCCCTGAGCTTTCTGTGAGTTGCGCCTTCACTCCGCTCACAAATGTTTTGAAAAATTGCCAGCTTTTCGGAGATGCATGAATAGTGTCAGGCAAAGAACTGACAGAAGTGCGATGGCTCTGGAGTTTTCCTATCCTGACAAACTCAACACCTTTAAATCCCCCACTATGTGCGTGACAACGTGTGTATGAAGCTCTTGGCTTAACCTCTGCAGATGCAGAAACACCATTAAACCTTCCAGTGGTGAAGGGGTCCAGTGTAGACCGAGTCATGTGTCTTGTAAAACTCACTCCCATCAGAACCAAGTAGAAGAGCCTCACTGGTGATCTTCACCACACCTGGGCACCCGTGGGTACTGGCGTAACTAAGGAGTGCTGGTGTTACCCTGGGGATCTAGTACCTGGGAGGCAGAAGGAGGAGAAAGGGTCAAAGGTTCAAGACTGCCTTCAGCTGTATGGTGGAGTTGAGAGCTAAGCCTCAGGACACTGTCAGCTGTCTCTGTGTTGCTCATGAGGAACCCCTGGAAACAACGTCCATAGTAATTATCTTAAATCTATGGGCTGACGAGATGGCTCAGTAGATAAAGTACCTGCAGAGCAAGCGTAAGGACATGAGTTCAAGTCTCTGTAATCACACCTATAATCACAGTGCTCCTACTGTAAGATGGGAGGCAGAAGCAGGCGAAGTCCTAAAACCTTGTGAGCCAGTAAGCAACAAAAGACTCTGTCTCAAATGAGGTAGAAGGCAAGGATAACCACAGGTGTGGTCTTCTGACCTCCACATACATGCCATGGCGAGCACATGTCCACATACATGCCATGGCAAGCACATGTCCACATACATGCCATGGCAAGCACACGTGCACACACACAAACACACACTAGCACATACCCTCTCTCTGTTTGTCTGTCTTTCTGTGTATCTGTCTTTCTGTGTGTCTGTCAGTCTGTCTCTCTCCCTCTCTGTCTGTCTTTCTGTGCGTGTTTGTCTCTCCCTGTGTCTGTCTCTCTATGTCTGTCTTTCTTTCTGTCTGTGTGTCTGTCTGTTCGTCTGTCTGTCTGTCTGTGTGTCTGTCTCTGTCTCTTTCCCTCCCTGTCTCTCTCTGTCTCTCTGACTGTCTCATCTGTGTCTCTCTGTCTCTGCCTCTCTCTGACACACAAAGACAAAACACACAACATTTAACAAACAAATTCTAAATGTCTGCTGTACACCAGGCACTAGTCTAACTGCACCTTCTGCCTTTACTCACTGGCTCTTGACAACCAAAACCTGGGCGAGTTCCATGATTCAGACCCATTTTTCAGAAAAGGGAATGACCATATAAGTTAAGTAACCTGCCCAAGTTTCACGGCAAGTTTGCACTATTTCCAGAAACCAACAACTGCATTGTAGTTTTTCTCTGATTTCCAACTCAAAACATTTGCCTCTGGTTGTCCTAATGTGCTTTCTGTTGTTGTGCTAAAATAACCAACCAAAGCCAGCTTGGGGAGGGAAGGGCTTGCTTGGCTTGTAGTCCATCACTGAGGGACGGCTGCTCAAGCCTGGAGGCAAAGGCCTCAAACTCTTGCTTACTGGCTTGCTTAACTAATTTTTTTTTCACAACACAGGACCATCTTCAAAAAATGCCCCACAGACTCACCCACAGCCAATCAGCCGGAGGTAATTCCTCAACGGAGCTTCCCTCTTCCCAGGTAGCTCTGGGTTGTATGTCGTTGACAAAAATTAACTGGTGGAATTGTCCCTTTGTCAACCTGACACACGAATATATCACTATTAAACCATAACTTTTTCTTTGTTTATTTTCAAAATCACAGATCAATATCATAATACAAAACATAACCCAACTTCTAAAAATCTTACAATTTTTCAACATTTTAAAAGTTCAAGGTCAGGAGGTGCGGTGGCATTCAGAAGGTATAGGATGGAGAATCTCTGTGAGTTCCAGGCCAGCCAGGGATACACAGTGAGACCATCTTAGAAAAATAGTCATGTCTCTTAAATGTCTATGGTCTCTTAATTGTGGGTGCCTATAAATTAAAAACAAGTTAAATCATTCTTATTCCAAGTGGAATGAACCAGGGCACAATTACAATCAGATCAAAGCAAAACTAAAGCCCAGCAGTGCGAATAGATTGATATCCAATCTCCAGGACTCACTCGTGATCTTCTGAGCTCCAAAGGGGTTGGACAGCTCCCCTTCCCCAGCTCTGCTATTCATGGCCCACAGTTTGTCTCCTGGTTCCACACCACCTCCGCTGTTACCCTTGGTGGACCTACCACAGTTGTGGCAACCCAATATTGGGATCTCCATGCAACTGATGTTGCACCTATGGCCTCC
Source organism: Alexandromys fortis (assembly GCF_014885135.2). Classification (NCBI taxonomy): domain Eukaryota; kingdom Metazoa; phylum Chordata; class Mammalia; order Rodentia; family Cricetidae; genus Alexandromys; species Alexandromys fortis. The sequence continues at coordinate 668,156 of NW_026068034.1, forward strand.
TGACCTCTCTCTAGGGACTCCGAATCTACCACATGGTCCCAAGCCTCAGACTCTATTACCCTTTCAATCCTGGGGGTTCCATTGTAGCCGAGGCTATACCTTTGCCAGTATCCTCTTGCAGTGCCAAGCCCCAGCAGCTGTCAAGAAAATGCACCCTTCCCGCTTTCAAAGCCAGTATCACGTGGGAGACTCTTACACAATTCCAAATTCAGGTCCCAGCTTTAGATGAAGCTTTTACCCTGTCTGGCCCACCACTTCTGTGTGGTGACCCTAGGGTAACACTTCTGATTTAGGGTTTCCATTGCTGTGATGAAATACCATAATCAAAAAGCAAGTTGGGGAGGAAACTTATTTGGCTTACACTTCCATTTCACTGTTCATCATCAAAGGATATCAGGGCAGGAACCTAGAGGCAGGGGCTGATGCAATGGCCATGGAGGAACACTACTTGCTGGCTTGCTCAGCCTGCTTTCTTATAGAACCTAGGCCCAACAGCCCAGGGATGATCCCATCCACAATGGGCTGGACCCTCCCCAATCAAACCCTAAGAAAATGCTCTACAGTCTTGCCTACAGCCCAGTCGTATGGAGGCATTTTCTCACTTGGGGTTCCCTGCTCTCAGACGACTCTAAGCATGTATCAACTTGACATAAAATTAGCCATCACAACTTCCTAGATGATTTCTCCTCAGTGATGGTGGTCTCTTATTAACCAAAGCTGAATTTTCAGCTCCCATTGACCAGCACCCAATGTCTAAGCAAAGCAAAGATTTCACTTCTGCAGAATCTTAATCCAAATCCTCCCATGAATCCCTGATAGAGTGCTTGCTGCCCTCAGAACCGTCACAAGCCAGGGCTCCATCAGTGGCACCACTTTTAACACTGCCAACACTTAACGACCCAAGCACTCATAATAGCTCACTAAGGCTAAGCACTCAATGGTATTTTCTAGCCCCCAAACTCCAAAATCTTTCTACAGTCCTCCTACAAAATAACACCGTCAGGTCGATCACAGGAGCACCCCACACTCAGGACCAATTTCTGTATTCCTTTTCTCTTGCTGTGGTAAAACGCTGAACAGAACCAAGTAGGGAAGGAAAGGGTTTCTTTAACTTAACCTCCCACATCACCATCCATCGAAAGGGAAGTCAGGACAGGAACTAAGCAGAGGTCATGGAGGAATGCGGCTTACTGACCTGTCTTCCAGGACTCACTCAAGATACTTTCTTATAGAACCCAGAACCACCTTCCAGGAGGTGGTGGCGTGAGATCTTTACACTGTAAAGATGTGTCTTTGCCAAGGCGCCTTCTGATTGGTTTGCTTGAGCCGGAAAGGCCAGTAGCTAGGCAGGAGAGATTAGGAGGGACTTCCCGGTAAAGCAAAGAGAAGAACTGGGGATGAATCTAGATGCAAAACAGAGTACCCAGCCAGGCTCAGAGGAAGCAAGACAGGCAGTGTGGAGATGAGGTAGCCAAGCCACATGGCAAAGCGTAGATTGATATAAATGGGTTCATTTAAGTTGTAAGAACTAGTTAGGAACAAGCTTAAGCTAAGGTCAAGATTTCATAATTAATACGAAGTCACTTTGTCTTTATTTGCAGACTGGTGGTCCCAACAAGAAAATACTACCAATACTACTACAAAATGACCCCACCCACAGTGATCTGGGCTCTCCCAGATCAGTCTTTCATCAGGAAAATGCCCCCACAGACTTGCCCCTAGGCCAACGTGGTGGAGGCAATCCCCCATTAAGGTTCTTCCTTCCCAGCTGACTAGAGTTTATGTCAGGCTCACCAATGCCAATCTGCACAATCATAAATTGGGTTCTTACACTCGTGAAATGGTTTTCTATGAAAAAAATATTTTCTTTCTATTTTTGGTTTTTCAATACAAGGTTTCCCTGTGTAACCCTGGATGTCCTAGATCTCACTCTGCAGAACAGGCTGCCTCTGCCTCCACACCTGGCTGGAACAGAATGTTGTCAATTCAGACAATTCCTACTCCTTAGGCATTGCCCAGTCAGTTAAGGTGGGCATGGTGGCAAGACCTGTAATTCCAGTGCTCAGGGGGCAGAGGCAGAAAGATTGCTTTGAGTTCAAGGCCTTGTCTCAAAAAAAAAATGATAATAATTCAGGTAATAGTTTGCAAAAGGCAATGTCATGAGAACTGCGCTGTCACAAAGAGAGCATCGTATGTATTTCCTGGTTTTCTAAAATGTTCCAGGACTTTCCCCAAGTTTGAGATTGTTCTTCCTGAAAAGAAGATGGGAAGGGCTGGCAGAAGAGCACCCCCTTTGTAATGCTTTATTCTGTGAACAACTCAACAAGGTTCGTGTGCACATGTTTCTGAGACGGAGTCTTACAGCTTAGGCTGCCCTGGAACTAACTGTAGTCAAGAATCATCTTGACCTCCTGATCTTCCTACTCTCCTCAAAATCTGAGCAGGCAGGCCTGTCCTACCATATACAACTAGTTACTAAAATCTGGCCCGAGAGATAACGCAGATGATATAAATGCTCGCTGCACAAGCCCAAGGGCCCGATTTGGATCCCAAGAACTCACATCAAAAACAGGCATGGTGGGTTGTACTTGCAATCCTAACTCTAGGGAGGAAAAGATGGGCGGATCTCTGGGGCTCACTAGCTTGCTAGCAACCCTAGCCTAAAGTCTCAGTGGGAGACCCTGTGTCCAAAAACAACATGAATGGCCACTAGGGACCAGCACCCAAGGGTCACCGCTGACCTGCACAGGCACGGTGCACACAGAAATGACAACAAGCAAGCCAAAAGGTTTGCACTCGCCGTTAGCTTTCTGCACTTCAGAGGCTGTTGGGGTTGCCCTCCAATTTCAGGTCACGATTGCGTGCAGAGCCTTGGTTAGAGTTGAGCTACCACCTATACCCCTCCCCGTGTCTGCCCAACTTCCCTACTTTGCAGAAACCCTGCCTTCACCCTCCATACTACTACTTACATTGTAATTTGATGATAAACTCTTGGAATTTTTTTTTTTGTGAGAAAGAGAAAGTCAAACTTTTGTTTTGACATCAATTTTTAGATTTCTGTGACTTAGTGTTTATTTAGAGTCGCTCCGCGATTGTGTTCCGTCTCCGGGAAGAGAATGCCAGTGACAGATTCTCTAACACTTCTTGTTAAGATGCTTTCCATGTTTTCTCAGTTGTTTTCTAAGCAGATCAGTGTCCCCGAGTGGGGCTCCTTCAGCCTCGTGACAAATTCCTGCACTGTTCTAGAAACCTTGAATGTGAGGCTTTCTGTTTATTATAGGTTTCTTTCAAAGGTTTTATTCTTTTAAGTGTATGTATACATGTGCGTCTATGTCTGGGTATGCACATGTGAGTGCAGTAAGTGTATGTATACATGTGTGAGTATGCACATGTGAGTGCAGTAAGTGTATGTATACATGTGTGTCTATGTCTGGGTATGCACATGTGAGTGCAGTAAGTGTATGTATACATGTGTGTCTATGTCTGGGTATGCACATGTGAGTGCAGTAAGTGTATGTATACATGTGTGTCTATGTCTGGGTATGCACATGTGAGTGCAGTAAGTGTATGTATACATGTGTGAGTATGCACATGTGAGTGCAGAAAGTGTATGTATACATGTGTGTCTATGTGTGGGTATGCACATGTGAGTGCAGTAAGTGTATGTATACATGTGTGTCTATGTGTGGGTATGCACATGCGAGTGCAGTGCCTATAAAGGCCAGAAGGGACCCTCAGATCCCCTGGAGTTGGAGTCAGAAGCAATTGTGAGCCACCTGGTGTGGGTGCTGGGGACAGAACTTAGGTCCTCTGCAAGAGCAGCAAGTGCTCCAAACAGAGGGACGTCTCTCCTGTAACGTGAGGGCCTGCTTGTTGGGGTTTCTGTCCTGCCCAGTTCCCACAGTCGTTAGGTCCCAAAGAATTACACAGAAGGTCTACATAAGTTATAAAATTATATATAATGATTGGCCCATTAGCTCAGGCTTCTTATTAGCTCTTATAACTTACATTAGCCCATTATTCTAGTATATGTTAGCCACATGGTTCAGTACCTCTTTCGGCGGGGCAGGTCACATCTTCCTTCTCCTGTATCTGGACAGGCCTGGGGAAAGAGCTTCCTTCGTCCCAGAATTCTCCTGTTCTCATTGCCCCACCTCTGCTTCCTGTCTGGCTACTGGCCAATCAGCATTTATTTAAAACATATTGACAGAATACAGCATTGTCCCGCACCACTCTCCAGTATTCTTGATTATGATCTTCATTAGGAAAGGCTTCATTGGTATTTAATTGTCTATCCTCTCCCACTCCTCTCACCCTGCTTCCCCCTTTACTGCTTTGGAAGTAGCACTCCATGTACGTCCCTGAACATTTGATCAAGTATGGTTAACTCCTTCCACTTTTTAAATTCTTGTTATATTTGGCTATTCATGTGTATATACGGGGGCCAGAGGCCAGCTTGTAGAGTTGGCTTTCTCCTTCCATGGGTCCCAGGGATAGAACTTGGGTCAGCCATCTTGCTGGCCCCCAACTTCCACAAATGTACAGCTTGTTACCGTCCTGGCCTCTCTTCAGAAGAATGTGTGATGCGCTGGGCTTTATCGCTGGTCACCACCCCAACCTGTGTACTGCTGTGGTTTGTAAATTCTTAGGGAACATCGCGGGCCTCTGCCATTCACCGTTGACCTTCCACCTCAGCTTTTGCTTCTGCAACCATTTGTTTTTCTTCTGCAAAAAATTTCTTCATTGAGGTTCAGTTGATGGAAATTTTCAGTTTTTTTATTTGTCTGAAATGTCTTTATTTCATTCTTATTCCTGAAAGACACCGTTTGCTAAAAATACAGTTTTAGGCTGTAAGTAATTTTCTCTCAGTGACATGATGACGTACCCTGCTCTCTCCCAACATGCACTGTTAAGAGTTAATCTGTCTTTACTTCCTAAAAACCCATCATTTCTTTCTGCCTCTTGTAAGACCTCTTTCTCTTTGGTATTGTTTGTGTGTGTGTGTGATATATATATATGTTTGTTGTTTATCTTGTTTTACTTAACTATCCTATATTATTTGTGGTGGTTAGGGACAGGATCTCTTGCAGCCAAGACTGATCCTGAACTCCTGAATCTCTTGCCTCCACCTTCCTGGTACTGGGGTTACTGGTGTGTAGCACCCAACCCAGCTGATGCAGTTCTGAGGAGGTCTACATGCCAAGCCAGCCCTCTACTAACTACGGTCAGAGTACAATGTTCAGGAGTGGGTTCTCTCCTTCAGTAGGTTCAAGGGATTGGGCTGCCACAAGTGCCCTCACCCATTAAGACCTCTTGCTAATCCTTTAAGTTTCTTCTTAATATACTTTTCAGGCTTTTCTATTTTGCATATAAAATAGGATATCCAATATTCTCTGTCCCCTCTCTCCTTTCTTTTACAATGGCTACTGAAATTCAAGGTCCCTTGAAGGCTGGACACATACTCTACCCCTGAACTAAGACACCGGCCTTTTAAATTCTAATTTATGTGGGGATTTTTTTTCCTTTTTTTATTAATTTTAATTGAGCTATGCTTTTTTCTCTGCTCCCCTCCCAGCCTCTTCCCTCCCCTTCAACCCTCTCCCATGGTCCCCATGCTTCCAATTTACTCAGGAGATCTTGTCTTTTTCTACTTCCCATGTAGATTAGATCCATGTATATCTCTCTTAGGTTCCTCATTGTTGTCTAGGTTCTCTGGGTTGTGAATTATAGGCTGGTTTTTCTTTGCTTTATGTCCACTTATGAGTGAGTACATATGATATTTGTCTGTCTGGGTTACCTCACTCAATATGATGCTTTCTACATCCATCCATTTGCCTGCAAATTTCAAGATGTCATTTTTTTCTGCTGTGTAGTACTCCATTGTGTAAATGTACCACCTTTCCTTATTCATTCTTCCATTGAGGGGCATTTAGGTTGCTTCCAGGTTCTGGCTATGACAAACAATGCTGTTATAAACATAGTTGAGCACATGTCCTTGTGGCATGATTGAGCATACTTTGGATATACACCCAAAAGTGGTATTGCTGGGTCTTGAGGAAGATTGTTTCCTAATTTTCTGAGAAATTCCCATACTGATATCCAGAGTCTGTACCAGCTTGCACTCCCACCAGCAATGCAGGAGTATTCCCTTTACCCCATTATGTGGGGATTTTTGCAAATTTGGTTCCACAGTTTATGGGTTTGGCTAACTCTTATGAATCTTTTTCCCCTCTGTGTATTTTGTGCGCTGCCCCTGATATTTAACCTTTCTTAGGACTTTATCCCCAGGAATGACTTGACTTTCAAATGTCTTCCTCTACTCTTATGTGTGGGGATCGCAGCACCACATTTTCAGCTTCCTCTCCTAACAGTTTTGATCCCAGATTTGGGACAGAGTGGGGGTATGGCTAGAAACTCTTGGGAGCCAGGTCTTCCTTTCTTCTCCCCTTTACACAGCAAGAGATAGCCAGGCACGAGTGCCACCACCTCCCTCTGTGAGCCTGATTTCTTTCTGATCCTTGGGGTGTCACTTCTCAGGGATCTGGATCTGACTTCCTGCCATGGCTGCTCCAAAGCCTGTCTTGTCTCTCTCACTCTTGGTCTGCTAAGGTCCAAGCTCTGGCCCGCCTGGCTTCTGTCCCAGCCAAATCCCAGTTCTGGAGCCTACTTGTTCCAGTCCAAGCTTCCTGTAATCCCTGGGCCAGGGAAGATGGTTTCCTTAACTTTGTACTACTTCAGCCATCTTGGGAAAAGGATATCCTTCTAAGACTAGAAGATACTGGCGGTTAAAGTTGAGTGGTAAGATGTGTTGTTTGTCTTTTATGCCTTTGTCTCTACAAAGGATGACTGAAGTTTTCCATGAGAAAAAGGTTAATCTGGGGGCAGGATAGGGTTGGAGAGATGACTCCACAGTGAAGAGCACCTGTGGGTCTTTCAGAAGACAGGAGTACAATCCCGCATCAGGTATCTCACAACTTCCTGTAACTCCAAGTCCAGGATATCTGACGCCCTCTTCTGGACTCCTTAGTATCTGCATGTATGTGTATACATTCATGCATGTACACACTCACACACACACACACACACACACACATGCATTCACACATTGTGCACACAATATTAAAAAAAGAAAAGAGTAAAACGGACACTTTAAAAACATTCTCAAAAACAAAACAAAATAAAAATGTACAAATAAATAAAATAAAAACATTCCTCATAGAAACAGTGGTGGTGTATGCCTTTAATCATGTCGCTCAGGAGGCAGAGGCAGGCAGATCTCTGAGTTCAAGGCCAGCCTGGCCTACAGAGCAAGTTCCTGGACAGCCAGGGTTACACAGAGAAACCTTGTCTTGAAAACGAAGAACATACAAACAAACAAATTCCTCCTAGAGATTCATGGTGATATTTATAGGGATGAAACATGACGGGTATAATGCACATCAGAGTAAAAGGAATACAGCAAAATAGATAACAATAACTGTGAGCCTGGGACAGGGTTTATGACTGTTCTTTATAAATTTTGTCTATATTCATATAGGTCTGAAAAATTTGTTACAAAAGCTCAAATAAAATGGATTCTCCCATGTTCTGCAGCCAAAGGATCTCTTCACATGTAGTCTTCCGTGTCATTAGAAGTAAAGTTGACACCCTGTTGAGATCATCAGGCTTTAGAAGAAAGGAGCCACTAGGTCAGATCACTCAACCAATGAGAAAGAGTAAGAAATGTGTGTGCTGAATAATGCAAAGTCATTCAGACACAGACGAGACACGTCAGCACATCTGCGAGTGGGCAGCAGGGAGGTGAGCCTTGAGCAGGCTGGAAGAGACAGCCTGCTGACATCCCTCGCCACTGAGTGCCACTGAGGGGCTTGAGTTTTCTTTTAACTTTCTCTGTTTCAGGGTTCCAACCTTTGAAGGGTGAAGGAAGAGATGCCGTCTCTCAGCTTCTGCCCGTTTCTCTCCTGCTAAACCGTTGTACCCCAGCTTTTTCTGATAATCACATTGTGTCCTTTCTATGACTGGGTGCTAGGTTTGCCAAGGTCCTGGTTGAACCAACTCACTGCCAATGCCCTAGTTTGCTCTTCTATTGCTGTGATAAAACACCATGACCAAAAGCAACTTGGGAAGGAAAGGCTTTATTGGGCTTGGGCTCACACTTCCATATCACAATCCATCACTAAGGGAAGCCAAGACACAAACTCGAGGCAGGAATCTGGAGGCAGGAATTGAAGCAAAGACATTGGGGGAACTCTGCTTCCTGACTTGCTCAATTATCTTTATTACACCTGTCCAAGGGTGCGGCTACCCGCAGTGGGCTAGACCCTCCCACATCAATTATTAATAAAGAAAAAGGCTTCACAGACTTCCCTAAAAACCAGTATGATAAGACAATTCCCTCTTCCTAGATGGTTTTAACTTGTATCAAGTTAACGGAATAAATAAATAATAAATAAATAATAAATAAATAAATAAATACAAAACAAAACTAACCAGTACATCAACTAAGAGTTTGTCCCACAGTGAGCAGGTTCCAAGTTCAAGATGCCTTGAGTTTTCTTCCAAAGTAGTCTAGAATTCTGTAGGAGGAGTCTTCTTCCTAGATGTCCTAGAAAGGAAGCCGTCAATCAGAGGCAGGAGATCACACCTCTTCTTTCATGGCAAATGTCCCAGGGCAGGGAAGTTACATTTTCACACTGTCTCAGAACAAACATAACCTTGAAATGTGTTTCTCGGATTAATACATTTAGTAAAAAAAAAAAAAAATCTTTACTGAGTATTGACTGTATGTCAGGCAACCATGGGCTGAGTGTTGGAAACACAACAGTGAACAGGACAGAAAATTTCTCATGACGCTGACTTTCCACGTCATTCACTGCACGCCTGTATGACAATTCCTCCTCTCTGCACTCGGGTTGGAACCTGTGGTCAGTGTGATGTTTTGATCTCAACTTAGAGGAGATCCCGTGGATGAATTCTGTGGCTGTGACCATCATGTTCCAGTGCATGCTGCCCACAGGGGAGCAGAGGCAGGAGACCAGAAAGGAAAGACTCACTTGGGGGGGTTCTTAAGGTCAAGCTGGAGAGATGGCTCAATGGCAAAGAATGCTTGCTGCTCTTGCAGAAGATGGGCACCAGGCAGCTCACAACTTCCTGTAACTTCGGCTCCAGGGGATTTGACACATTCTTCTGGCCTCTGAAAGGGCCTGTATACCCATTCACATATAGACACCTATGCAAACATATAATTAACAAGAAGACAAGGGGGCTGGAGAGATGGCTCAGAAGTTGAGTACTTGTTGCTCTTGCAGGAGACTTAGTTCAGCCCCCAGCCCTCATATCCGTAACTCTAGTTCCAGGGGATCTGACATCCTTTTCTAACATCCATGGACACCATGCATGCAGGCCAAACAATGGGCAGTGGTGCACTCCCTTAACCACAGTACTTGGAAGGCAGAGAAAAGTAGCTCTCTATGAGTTTGGGACAAGCCTGGACTACACAGTGAGACCCTGTCTCAAAGCAAACAAACAAAAAAGTTAAATCCTAAAACTTCTAGAGCTGGGCATAGTGACACATGTCTTTAAGACTAGCACTTGAGGCCAGACAAATCCTGCCCTACCAGAGGGAAAATAAATAAGAGAGAGAGAGAGAGAGAGAGAGAGAGAGAGAGAGAGAGAGAGAGAAGATAGTCACACTAACAGTCAATGCTATTGAGTGCATACTATGTGTAACAGCAATATATGGATGGGTATCAATTTGCCTCCTTCTAACTCAGTTAGAAGGCATTTATTATCATCTCCACAGTGCAGATAAAAATTGGAGTCACCATTTACTTATGAAATTGTCCTATGTCCCACCACTGTGTGAAAAAACTTTAACAGTGTAGAAATGTGATGTTGGAGTCTAGTGGTGACTTATAAAATGAACTGTAGATGGGAGAGATTGCAAAGTTCTTAAGTGTTTCTTACACGGGAGTCATTAGGGAAAGGAAACAGAAGCCCCAATCAGGCCAGCGACAGTGAAAGTTCAGAACGGAAATAAAGGAGTGAACTTGCAGGGCATCACTGAGAAAAAGAGGCTCCCACAGGCACTGCGTGGCTCAGTCCCGGTGTCCTGCAGAAAGGTGGGCCCACTGTCAGGAGAGAGAATCCAAAGAAAGGCACCCATTTGGTAGGGGAGCAGCAGAGCTCAATTTTGGAGTAGAGAAATGTCTAAGGGGCCGGCAGGGTATCCAAGAAGATATGACAAGCATGTACAGCTTAGCGATTTGATCTGGGGAAACCTACAAAAGTGGGGAGCCTGCATCAAGATAGAGGGCTGTGGAGATGCTGAGTCAGTAAGTGTCTACTGTGCAAACAGGAAGACCTGATTCAGATCCCCGACACCCACAGACAAAGACAAGCATGTCCGGAATCCTGGCCGACACCCCGACAGAAAGCAACACCAGAGAGGAGATGGTTTATTGGGGCTACAGTTTTCAGGCTGCAGTCCATTGCTCCAGGGAAGTCAAGACAGGAACTTTAGGGCATCACATCCACAATCAAACGAGAGGGGACACAAAACATTCAAATGCTGCATGCTCGCTCTCATTTAGGTGTCTTCTATCTCATATAGCTTAGGACTCCCTGCCTAGGGAATCATGCCGCCCACAATGGGCTCAGTCTTCCTACAATTAACAGTCAAGAGAATCCCCACAGAGAGGCATACAGAGAGGTCAACCTGGTTTAGACAGTTTCTGAATTGAGACTCTTCTCAGGTGATTCTAAGTTGTGGCAAATTGACGTGGAAAACTATCACAGCTAGGGAACTAGAGAGAGGACGAGCCCCAGGGTTTGCTGACCATGCCAGTCTAGTGAAATCAGTGAACTCCAAGTTCAGTGAGACCCTAAACAAGCGAATAAGGTGGAGATGGGCGTCATGGCCCACGCCTTTAATACCAGCACTTGAGAGGTAGAGGCCAAGCAGATCTCTGTGAGTTCGAGGCTTTGTCTACATAGCAAATTCTAGACCATGCAGGGCTACATAGTGAGACTGTATTTAAAAACAAAAACAAAAAAGTGGAGAGTGGTTGAAAAAAGCATCCAGTGTTGACCTCTGACCTTCACACAAATGCATACCTGTGTGCACACAGACGCACAGTGATAGACAGAGGAGGAGATAGACAGATTAGATTAGAATAGAGTAACTGAGTAGAATGAGAAGAGACTTAAACCAAGGACACCGTGATGGACATCTACTGTGATAGACACAATGAAGGAGCAACGCTCAGGCAGTGGACCCAGGTGAGGGCTCTTTTGGAAAATTAGGGAAGGGAATTGCCAAAAGACAAGGCAGTTGGAAGTGTTTGATGCTGCAGAGTCCAAAGACAACTATGACTGAAGAAGACACTTCTGGAAATGTATATAGAAAAGAAAGATGGACATTTGATACAGATGCAATAAGACAGATAAAATAATACAGAGGCATATGATAAAGATGCAATAAGATACGGGTGGGAGCTGTTTAAGAAGTGGCAACATAGCTCAGTGGGAGAACACTTAATCTAGCATGCACAAGGGCATGCCCTTGGACTCCATCCCCAGTGCGCGCACGTGCACACACACACACACACACACACACACACACACGCACACATACACACTCACACAATAGTTCAACCTAGTGAATGTTATAACAAATAAAAAAATATTCACCAGTGAATATTTAGTGAGAGGCAAATATGCTTTCAGTTGATGGAGAAGCATGCTATAAGAGTCCGGTGGGGTGTCCTCTCCCTTTGAGACTGGACTTGAATTTGAGATTATATTGCTTCAGCTTCCTGAGTGCTGAGATTACAAGTGAGGGTCACTCCTCCTCCTTCTTTTTCTGTTTCATGGTGTTTAAAGTCATATAAAGAGGTGCAAGCATCTATGGATCTACTCCAAGACTTTCCTGAGGAAGGCTGGGAACACAGTTTACTGACAGGTCACAGTTCAAGGGCATCCTTCATGACATAGTAAGGCCAACCTGAAATACATGAAACTCTGTCTCAAAAATAAATATTTTAAATCCATTTTCCCTGCTCCCAAATCCCTCCCTCCCCTGCCTCTGCCCCAAGACAGAGCCTTGTCTGTGTGTAGCCTTGGTTGTCCTGGAACTCACTCTGTAGACCAGACTGGCTTGGAATTCACAGAGATCCACCTGTCCCTGGTTTCCAAGTGCTTGGAATAAAGGTATATACTACCCCTACCCCCACCTAACCTTTTTATTTTTAAATCTATTTTAACTCTGTTCAATAGAAATGTATATGAGACACAGATTTTTAAGTGTTATAGGAGCTATATTAAATAGTTAAAAAGAAAACAGGGCAGGTGTGGTAACAGACACAGACAGATCTCTGTGAATTCTAGACTAGACAGGGTTACATAATAAGATCCTATCTCAACATCAAAAACGAACAAACTAAACTAAAAAGAAAACAGAAAAATCTTAATAAATTTCATTTAACCTGATATGTTCATTGCAATATACAACTAATACAGAAAATATTAATACGATATTTTACATTTTAAAAACACTAAGTCTGCCTAATACCTAATAAGCCAACACAGTGTATATTATTTTACATTGTTGGACTTCTTGCTTGTGTGTTCAAGTATATAGTACATATTTATGTTTTCAGAACATTTAAATTTGGGTCATCAACATTTTAGTCACCTAGTTAGAATATGTGGCTCTCCATGCCCAAATTGGAGAACACAGCTCCGTAAAGCAATAGCAGCTAGCGTTTATCGAGTTCACTATGTGCTGGGCACTGCCCCAAGTCCACTATGTATGCACTGTAACTCATTCCGCCTCACAATAACTCCAGGAGGATAGACTTGTCGTCATCTTAAGCATATATTACTCTCGCAAGGAAATGGTCACGAAAGTGTCGCAAACCGTTTTCCTGTTATGATGGGGTAGAAGTCTGGCTGCAAGGGCTTGAGTACAGAGGAAGTGGGAGAATTGGCCAGAGGCAAAAGTTATTCAGAAAGCTGGATGGTCAGTAGGCTTGATGACATACACTAATAATCCCAGCTCTCAGGAGACAGAAGCAGAGAATCACTTTGAGTTTAAGTGCAATCTGATTTACATAGTGAGTTCCAGGTTTACAGAATGAGATCTTGTCTCAAAGTGAAAAAAAAATTAAGAAAAAAATCAAGAGCTGACAGAGGGAAACACGATACAAGAAAAATCTTCTGAGGGGTGGAGAGACCTGTAGGGGAGGTAGAGGGAAGAGGAAGCAGGGAGAGGGAACTGCAAGGGATACGGATGAGGGCACTGTGCTGAATGGAGTTTCCCACTAGCAGAGGCTCTGATGCAGAGATTGCCTGGCTTGGCCAGACATTGCACCACAGCCTCACAGCTAAAGGGAAGACTTGGAGATGCTTAGTTTATCACAACAAAGAGGGCAGCAATAGTAACTTTAATCCAGGGCTTCTATGGAGTGGGGTGTTGGCCCTAGGCATCATGCATTACCTGATTTAATCTCTGCAGAATTCCCATAGAAAGCAGGCCTCTTAACGGGTATGCAACTGAGGTTTTGTTTTGTTTTGTTTGTTTTTCCAAGACAGGGTTTCTCTGTGTAACCTTGGCTGTTCTGGAACTCTGTAAACCAGACTGGCCTCAAACTCAGTTCTGTCTTCTCTGTTTCCTGAGTATCTCCTGCCTCTGTCTTCTGAGTGCTGGGACTAAAGGTAAGAGCTGCCACCTCCAGCTCCAAGGCAAGATTCTTAATCAAGTCTCAAGGTTCAGTACGCAGAGTCTGGATTTGGGTGCATGCCATCTCAGAGACCAAGGAAAGAGAAGGAGACAGAACTAGTACAGGTGGTTCAGGTTTGACTAGCGGAATAGGAGGCAAGTTTCTCTGGAGAAATCATGGCGATAGGTTGGACAGATGTAGATTAGAAGAAAACAGCCTGGCAGATGTGTGTGTGTGTGTGTGTGTGTGTGTGAGAGAGAGAGAGAGAGAGAGAGAGAGAGAGAGAGAGAGAGAGAGAGAGAGGTGCTTCAGTCTCCTGCAGAGCCCATCAGTTTGGATGGGTAGGAAGAATGCAGGTTTATGCAGGTTTGACTAAAGTGGGCAGAAGTCCGAGGGTGGAAGGAGGGGTATCTTTGTAACGGAAGGTGTGGTGGGAGAGGCTTGCAGTCTGTGGAGGGGCAGAGTAGGGTGGACGGCATGACGAGAGAAGGTTGGAACTTTGATGCAAAATCCATAAAGGGATGGAAGCCTTAGCGACTTCTCCAGTTGCTGCAGGGGAGTAGCTAGAAAGAAGAGGCCCTAAGGGGGGGACAGAAACAGGGAATCGGGCAGAGGATTAATGTCTGCAGACTGACGGGAGGGAATTGGGGGATTACAGGAGAGCAAGAGTGAGGAAGGGTAAGTGAGAAATTGCCCAGAGCACGGCAGCATCTCATGTCTCATCCTAGGGATATGAGTCTGGGTCGACCCGTAGTCCTAGAGAACAGATTAGGGTGGAACCTGGCACGGTTCCTCCTCCACCCAGTAACCAGATTCAAGTCAAGCTCCTCTATGCTCTACTTCATCATCTGCAGGAGATTGGGGGGGTTAAAAAATGACAGTGGGTGTCAAAGAATTTCAAAAGCACCACAAGGAAAGCTGTGGTCTAGAAAGTCTGTGATTTAGGAGTCGTCGTGAACCAAAGCAGGTACTTTGGATACAAGACTGGGATGGTGAAAGCAGTCCCAGCTTCCCGACCTGATTTGCCTCCTTTAACTAGCTTTAGTAGCTTTTAGCTACTACCCAGGCTAGAAGTGAAGGTAGAAAACGGGAACCTAAAGATGGGCCGGTCGGATTCAGCCCCAGAAAACAGCAATGGTATGGGTTCCGTCTTCACAGAAAGCCCAGCACTTAGTTGTCTCCCCAGAGCATAGGCCTAGACAATTTTATTCACTGGAACCTGCGTCTCTGCCCAGGTCTTGCTCCAACAAGACCAGACCACCTTTCAGATCCTCACCTCTGCCATTTTAGTGATCAAGACCCCACCAGCCAGGCACGTCCCTTTGACAGGACGTGGCAAAAAGGGGAGGAATTAGGCGTTACGTGGACAGTGAAGCGGGAGGTGAAGGGGGACAGTCCCAGACAGGAACGAGAGAAGGGGAGAAAACGCCTCACAGAAGCGGCAGAGATCCGGAGAAACCAGTGAGAGACTAGGCGCTCAGCGCAGAACGGGTAAACGAGTGGGTACCCAGAGAAGTCCGAAGATCCGACCCTGGGTCGTCCAGGATGGGAAGGGGCTGCAAGGTGCGGTCCTCTTTCAGCCTCCTCTCGCCTCCTCCTCCCCATCTCGCCCAAGGGGGCCGGAATGGCACCAAGAGCGGGGGCTTTTCGGAGCAGTCGACTGGAAAATAGACTTTAACCCGCTTTGTAGCTGCGAGGGCGCCCGGAGCGCTCAACTGGACCAAGGCTCCTGGCATTCCGGCGGGCCGCTGCCAAGACCTGGCCTGGAGTCCCCGCAGAGTTGTAGAGCATGGAGATCGCACTGCCCTTCGGGTCTCAGGAGGCCAGCTCGGACTTGAGCACTCGGGCCATGATCTGGCCAGTAGAACTCACCCGGTCAGAGACAAGTAAGCAGAATTCTCTTCGATCTCCTCCCCGCCAAACGCGAGCTGGGTCCGACCCCCTAAATCAGAGCCCTCTTAGGCCACAGTGCCCTAGAGGGCTGGGGTGGAAAGTTTACAGAATACAGTTTCTAATAGTCAACTGCCCTCTCGCCCTCTAGGCTTAGTTAGCCTAAGCAGATTGGCGCACTGCCCTGCGGTCGCAGGTGGAAGGGAAATGTCTGAGGGGCCAGGATGCCTCTGCTATCGAAGGACCGCTGGCCTGTCCTCACGAGTGGCAGGCGAGCAGCAAGGCCAGCCCCAATTTAGGAAACAGTGACCCAAATACCCCCTTTTGGCCTGGTCATAGAACACTGGAGCCCGAGATCGCTCTGCGCTTGAGGACCGCAGTCCGGTGGGAGACAGCCGCTGTGCGGGGCCTGGCAAAACCGCTGCATTCGAGCGCCGCGGCTGCTGGAGAGCTGCGGAGCGATAGGTTCTGTGGCTTCTTTCCGGACAGTGCGAACCTGGCCCCTGGTGAAAAGAATGCACGTTCTATTTGAAGCGCTGTACTCAGAAACATCCAGAAAACGCGAAATTTCAGGAACATACCGCAGATTTATAATAGGGCTCCAGAGGCCGATGGTGGGTGAGCCGGAGGGCTCCCTTAGGTTAGGCGAACGTGTAGCAGGTTCTCTGGAGAATCTAGGCGGGACCCCAAACACCCATCCAAGTTCCCTAAGAAATGAAACAACGTCGCAGGACGAAGGGAAGGGGTTCAACTGCAGTACACTCTAGAAGAGTTGGGTTTTTTCCCTCGAACCCGGGCTCTGCCAATGTCCCTTTCAGGCCAGGCTGCGGTGGCAGCTAAAGGGCCAAGGCAGAAAATCAAGATGCAGAGGGGGTGAGGTGGGGCTGGGTGAGGAGACACTAGATCGCGTGCCAATGTTCCAGTCCGGTTTTTGCCTCCGACTAGGGACCGCACCCCCTCCCGCCATCCATCGCCCCGCCCCGCCCCGCCCCCCACCTTGGGGCAGGTGAGCGGCGGCCAATGGGCGAGCGCGGGGCAGGTGCCCGCTAACTCTCTCCTAGCAGAGCAGCAGCCAAGGCCTGGCTGGGCAGTTCTAGGAGGATCGTGGGCCGGGGTCGGTCTCAGGGTGACTTGTAAGGGAAAGAGCCGGGGGGACCGCAGAAGCGACTCGCAGTAGCATAAGCAGCCCCGAGCCTGGGCGGTTGCCGAGAGCTGCCCACTGGGCCGCGGGGACCACGCTCCTGGCCGTGCGCAGTGGCTCAACTCGGTGCTAGGACATTCGCACGCCCCTCGCCGCTCCGCGCCTGGCTCGCCCGCAAGGGCCGAGCGCGGGCGGGCGGGCGGGCGGGGGAGGTGAGGAGTGCGGGAGTGAGTGCATGTGCCTGGTTCGGTGCACACCCCGCAGGGCGGCAGCGCCAGGGAACCGAGCGCTTTCCAGAGCCCCGCTACCTCGCTCCGCTTCGGCGGCCGCGATCATGTTCCAGCCTGCGGCCAAGCGGGGTTTCACCATAGAATCCTTGGTGGCCAAGGATGGTGGTTCCAGCGGGAGCCCTGGCAGTGGGGGCGCGGGCTCCCATCCTTTGGCAGTGGCCGCCTCAGAGGAACCGCTCAGGCCCACGGCTCTCAACTACACTCACCCCAGTGCGGCCGAGGCGGCCTTCGTAAGTGGTTTCCCGGCCGCTGCCGCCGCGGGTGCCGGTCGCTCGCTCTACGGAGGGCCGGAGCTTGTGTTCCCCGAGGCCATGAACCATCCGGCGCTGACGGTGCACCCGGCGCACCAGCTGGGAGCCTCCTCGCTGCAACCCCCTCACTCTTTCTTCGGCGCCCAGCATCGGGACCCTCTCCACTTCTACCCCTGGGTGCTTCGGAATCGCTTCTTCGGCCACCGCTTCCAGGGTGAGTGACCACGTTGTGTTCATGACCCGGGGACGCGGGAGAGGACGCGGCGGGGCTGTTCAGAAGTTGTTACGGACAAGGCTCGGGGGAATCAGCCTTGGCTGTGCGCAGGCGATTAGCCTGTGATCTATGTTGGTTTCCTACCCGTGAAGTGAGGTTGGGACCTCCATGTTTTCCAAAGTATGTGGCTGGTTAGGATACAAGCTTAGGAGCTTTTTCTAACCCTCCCTTGGCCAACCTTAATTTCCTTTAGGACTAAACTGGTCCCATCCCTGAAAGTGCGTGGCCCTTCCCGCGCCAGAGCTTTGAGCTGTGACCGTACTTCGCTCTCACGGTCATTACAACTCTTGGTGCGTCCGCGCAGAGGAAAGTCCACCTGCGCTCCCTGGCTCTGTGGGAAGCAGGACAGTGTGGTTTACTCCGCTGTCTTGGGACGTTTCTCAGCAACCTTGGCCACACTCCTCCAAGTCACAAGTGGCCTCATGGACCTAAAGTGGGGAAGGCTTGCAGTATGAAAATTGGCTTTATTCATCGCTGACCTCCTCCGGTTGCTAGAAGCTCAGGACAGTCTTCTTGAGTGGTGGACGGGAGAAGGGGGCTTTTAAGGTCATAGATAGTCTTAGTTCCCCTCTCCATCTGCAACCCCGCAATTGGTTTGCTAATTAAGACCCCTCCAAGCGCCTTACAAACACACACACACACACACACACACACACACCAGTTGTCTGACTTTCTTAAAGAAATGAGAGTTGTGTTTATTGCAGTTTATTTTCTTCCTTGGATTTGTAGGGTTTTTTTTTCCCTTTCTTTCATTAAGAAAAAGACTGGCCTTGATACCTATAGCAATTGCTTTAGTTCCCAGTTTGGTATATAGACTGGACCTCAGTCTTCCGCGTTTCCATAGGTAAATTCAGCGTTCTGTGAAACAGCAGCAAAAAAGAAACAAGGTTGGCACATTGCTTCCAGGAACTACTTTGACAGTAAGCCAGGGCTACACGGCTAAAGTGAATCTGGTATTTGATGCAATTATTAATATAATAAAATATATTTGAAGCTTTAGCTTTAGTTGCTTGACTGCCTCGGAGAAAGCTATTTGGAGAGGGCCTTGGTTTGTCAGCCAATGACCCCAGCCTCACCTGGCCACGACATACTAACCTAGAAAATCCCGTTCATCCAATAGAGCAATTATTTCTGCAAGTATTTAAGAGGGCAGGTTTTTTTCCCCTCAAAGATTTCTCCAAGCTGGAGGGGTAAAGCCTACGGTATTGGTATTAATTGTTTTAACTAACATTTCCCACCACTCCACATTAATGCTTACTACCAAAATGAGGTTTTATTCAGATTTAGCCAACTACCCGAGGTCCCCGGTAGGCTCTATCTTCAGCTTTGCGCCTGCTAACGGAGTTTTGAGTCTTCGAGATTGTGAGCCCATGACTGAAGGGACCTGGGCTGAAGGGACCCTGGCTGAAGGGAACTGGTTTGTGAAAGATCAGGGGCCCTGGAGGAGAGGTTGCTGCCGGTTCCTAGCCTATTCCAGACCAGGAACACTCAAGAGGTTCAGCATATTCAAGGTGCCTCCTAGATGGGACTTTCCCGCTCTTAGTCCGGAGTCTCTGCCCGTTCTCTCCATCTTTCGCACCTCTGGACTAATCCGCCTCGCCCTGGACTGGTGGCACCTTTTGCGAGATCCAGCTTTCGGGCTCGGAGCATCCGCAGCCCGGCAAAGTCAATACATTCTCCGCAAAACCCTCTCGGAAATTTCCGCTACTCCCTAAGCCATCGGTCCCAGCTGATACGATGTGGAGTTCCACAAACGTTGGGGTTTTTTCTCTCCAGAACCGCGTCTCGACGCGGAGAAGGATTCCAGTATAGCCGCGCTTGCGAACTCGGAAATCCGATGGGCACTGACCGACCTTCTCAACTCCGAGGTGCAGCAGCCATGAAGCCTGCGTGCCGACTACGCTGACTCCTCCAGATCCCACCCGGCCTCGGATCTAAAAACTGAGCCGTCCCAGGCCCTCCGGCGCCGCGTTTTCTAGAGAACCGGGTCTCCGCGATGCTCTTTTCAGTCCCGTTTTGATGCAAGAAACCCTACCAGAACGAAAAGGAACCGTGTCCGCGTTCTGTGCGCAGCGCTTTCCGGCAGTGTGAGCCGGTGGCGCATGGAAGCCGCTTCTCCCCTAAGCGAAGAGGAGAAATCTGGGTGCACGGTCAGGACCTCCGAACTGCGGGCCAAACGGGAGGAACCCGCGAAGATTGAGCAAGGTTGGCGTCGTTTTAGTGATACTGCCCAGCGATTAGGAACTTTCTGGAGTGGAAAGCTACGTCTGAAGGGGACTAAGGGAAACCTAGCCCTCCCAACCCTCTGCGGTTGTGGATACTAGCTTCAAAGGGCGCCTTTGTTCGCACCGGACGAGAAGGGAAGAGGTTACCTCCGCTTTACCGTCACCCTCTCCCGATCCTAGCTCCAGGCCATTCCGCAGGGATGCCGGGCTCCAAGTCACTAGCTAAAGCCGCCTCTCCATCTAGGGCTGGAGTTCTAGCTCTGGGTGCTTCGGTATCTCATTCCCGCTGCTTCCCGCAGCCTGCTTCTTAGAATCTCCATTGCTAGCTCCCAGTCATCGCCTTGTAGAGGCCTGCAGAGACAAGATGTGGAAATTTTCACATCCTAACTCTTAATTCCGGGGAGGAATAGGTCATGTTCCTTTCCGATGGTTGTCTAAAACTGACACCTTCTCTCACAGCCTGAAATTGTTGAGTCCAAACAGGCTGTATCCCAGCCTCACGCTCGTTCCGTCCCGTGGTTCAGCTGAGAGCTGGGCAGGCTCTCCTGGAAGTGGTAGGGAGGTGTGGACCCTTTCTTATAGGTCAAGGAAAGAAGTGCCCAGGTACACAGACACCTCACCACCTTTCTTTACAGAAATATGTAGCTATTGATTAATATCGTCGGATTTTTGTTTTGTGCTAAACATCATCTTTCCCACTGGAAAAATGATTTGGTGTTTTTTAATCAAATAACTTACCATTTATCAATATTTTGGGTAATTTTCTAACTTCTTGATTCTTTCATAGTTGGGTCAGGAAGACTCCATTCGGGCCCATGTATAAGAACACATACTGGGGCGGGGGGGGGGGGGGGGGCACATGCTAACCTCTACAACAGGACATGCAGTTTCCCTGAGCCAAGCAAGACTGAGGACTGGAGGCAAAGAAGCCTTTGATCAGAACAGAGTTTGTTCTGGTCATCCTCATCCCATGGGGTTAAAAAGAGAGCGCTTTCCTCCTCTTCTCAGGTGACTGGCACACTCCCTCAACAGAGCGGTTAAGGAAGGCGCAGCAGAGCTCGGGCTTGCTTGCTCAGCTCCTCCCTTCCTTGCACACCTCTGCATGCCACTAACTCAGACTTGTGGCCTCCCCTTGCTGCAGCTTCATATCTACATAGGTTAGGCCAGACCCTTGGGGGGATGAGATAGCCAGACTGCTCCCCAAGGCTCCTCTCTGGATCATTTGTTCAGAGGAAGCCAGAGTTGAGGCTTTACCTGGATTCTGAACAATGTGGACTTTTGAAGCAATTTTTTCAATAAAGGCTTCTCATCCATTTCTCTCCCCTTTCCGTGGACTTCCAGACTGGTCTTCACACAAGGCTCCCAGTCTTCTTATTCACTCCAAGAACGGGCTTCTAATGTTTTCCCCTTTTTCTCTCTCTGGGAAGCTACCTCCTCCACTCTCCCTCTAGGACCTAATGAAACTCCTTCAGTCAGGCCTGAGATCCTGGGTGCTCCTACCCCCATGGCTTAGGGACACATGTCCATCCTTTACTCCCCAGTGACATCCCTCAGCCTGCTGTGTAGTTGTGCAGACCCAGCACTTGAAATGGGTAGGAGATAGGAGGTTAGTCCCAGGCAACTGTGTTCCAAACAGGATTCCAGCCACCCCACTGACTGGTGTAGGTCCCCAAAGCCCAGGGATATCTACTGACTGAATTTTAACAAGGGCACTCATGATGTGACTGTTTCACTCACATGGCCTTTCCAGAAATGGGGGATCTCATCTGAATCGTCCAGATTACTGTCTTCAGAATAAAACAGTAGGTCCAATTGAGTCAACCCAGTAGCCATCTCTGAAGAAATTAATTGGATCAGTCAATCTCAACAGCTAACTCTTGTCAAAACATCCCATCTAGGTCTCTGTGTTGTAGGGTCAGGGGAACCGATGCAGGCCACTGTGTGAGGACCAGTGCTTGCAGGCCTCTGAGAATATACAACTGTGTGAGGGCCCAGTGCGGGGGGGGGGATAAGGGGGGCTGTATGCTGCAGCTTGGGTAGAAGCCTGCTCTGGCTTTTCTACCTCCTGACCACCACCCCAGCCTTACTCAGTCCTTTCAGTGTAGGAGCAGAGGGTGGGAGCTTTGCCAAGGGACAGTCACACTCTGAAATCTTGTACAGTAATGGGAGGAAAAGACGGAGGGGAAGCTGGAGTGTATATTTACACACACCCAACGGGGAACGAATATTCTTGAGTGTGTGTGTGTGTGTGTGTGTGTGTGTGTGTGTGTGTGTGTGTGTGTTGAGAGGACAGCTTCTAGATATTTCTTTCTGCTCAGGACTACTCGGGGAGGTAGCCGGAGCCTTTCCAATGAGAAGAGTGCCCCTTCTTCTGTCTCTCCCTTATGGGCCTGTTCCCAGTGTTTAAGTCCTCAGGAGAGAAGGGAAGGGCAGGAAAAAAGTAGATTTGAGAACTCCAGAGTCTGCCTGCTTGCTGGACCTGGCTTGCTTTTACCTCCTTCGTGGTGGAGCCTAGGCCTGCTAGCAGGATTTTTCAGCAGCTAGTAGTAGCCTGGGAGCTTAGCTGTAGGGTACTTTACAGTCTTCCATGAAGTCTGTTGATCTACCTATCAGTCTTGTTCTTTCCCCCACCACCTCTCTGACCCCCAGCCCTGTCCTCTCTATAGTTGGTCCAGGAGGGGGACGCTTCAGGATTAGATCATTAAAAGCTAATCAATCTTTGGGGCCCGGGTGGAGGTAGAGTTGCAAGGGCACAGGAAAAGACCTAAGGGGCTTCTGCCATCCCTTGGCCTTTCTGCTTCCCCTGGCAATGCTGGATTTGGGCCGGTAGGGCCTTCATCAGGCCTGGACTCGCCTATTGGTTCTAGAGTGGATTCTGCTTGTCGTCCCCTGACGGTAGCTCTGGAGTGAGGTTTCAGGGTAGCGGCAAGGGAAAAGGGAGAAGTAGAGGAGGTGCCAGGATTTCTTAAGTGGCAGGGCGTTCGCGGCAGAGGCCAGGCGACTCACCGCGCCCCTTCTCTCTGTCTGTACCTGCGTGTGCTGCTATCGCCTCTGGCTGCAGCAAGCGACGTTCCCCAGGACGGGCTGCTTTTACACGGGCCCTTCGCACGCAAGCCCAAACGGATCCGCACGGCCTTCTCGCCCTCGCAGCTGCTGAGGCTGGAGCGAGCCTTCGAAAAGAATCACTACGTGGTGGGAGCTGAGCGGAAGCAGCTGGCCGGCAGCCTCAGTCTCTCTGAGACGCAGGTAAGCAACCCCCTGCTGCAGCCTCAGAGTGCCTGAGGTAGGCGGTTGGGTGCAGGTCTCCCTAGTCCTCGGGTTTCAAGAGCGACCTGCAGCGCCGCATCTCCCACCCCCAAACCCTACCCTTTCTTTCTGTTTGACCTGATAAGTTGCAGGAGTGTTGTTTTGTAATGAGACAAGGGCTCGCTGTGTAGCCCAGGCTGGCCTTGAACTCGCAGCAGTCCTCCTGTCTCTGACTCCTGCTTGTTGGCATCACAGACAAAAGCCAACTTGGGGAGCTTTCCTAGGTCTTATAATCAGGGCGAAGGAGCCCACCAGAAGCATGGAATTTGATCCGCAGTGCGAAGATCCCTAGCCTGTCTCCACTCTAAATGACACAGCACCCAAAAGTCTCTCTGTGTGTGTGTGTGTGGGGGGGGTGATCTCGTCATCTTTGCCCTGCTCGGTAGACCTTAGCTGACCTCCAGCGCCTGTGGTATGTGGACAAAGAAAGCCAGTGTCAGCTTCACAGCAGAAGGAATGAGTGAGTACAGGTCAGCTGTAGCTCCAGTGTGGTGACCCTGATCCCAACACAGAGCAGCTGGGGCTCTATGGACTGCGGCATATTCGCTGTTCTTCGTGCAGACATATGCCTCTAAAAGTGTTTTAGGAACTGAGGCAGGAGGCTTGAGCACGCAGGGCCTCCTGAGTTGGGAAGGGTGTGAAATGCATTGATGTTGGGGGACTTGAATGGAGGTGACATTATAATTCCCAGATAGGGCTTAGTAATTTATTATTTAAGGAAAAACATTAGAGAAGTCTAGGAAACGGTAAGGAGGCAAACATGAGGGATTTTTCTTTTTACAAGAACCTCACAATATATGAACACTGGGTGGAAGTGTCATCAAATACTTCGTCCACTCCTGTGTACAAGGACTGAGGCAGCTGAGTGACTCTCAGTCTGGCTGATATATTGACTGCTTTCCCGTATAGGCCTTCCGACCCTGCCAGTTCCCAGATGTCCAGCTCAGGCTCTGCTGGTTCTCCACCCTTCCACTGCTCCTTCCTCCTGTTCCACCCTGCTATACGATTCCCCACCGCCCCTCTTCAGGTAGTGGGTCTGCCTGTACCCTCCCATTAGCTTCTGGGGTAGACAGAGCCCCTCACTGCACCCCAGGCTTCCTGTACTGATCTCACCCCCGGTCCTGGCATTTTGGCTATTGTATCTGCTACCCTATATAACAGTTAAAGCATGGCCTCCTTCCAGGCTACCACAGAACTGCAGAACCTGGAGGTTTTGGGGGGTTGCTGGTTGACAGCTCTAACTGAAAAAAAAAATCTTACAAGGAACAGAGTTAATTTAAAAAACTGTTTTTAAAGAAGCAATGTTGAAAAACTAAGCTAATAAAATAACACCTCTTTTCCCTCCTGGCAAACAGTGCTTTACAATAATTGTTTAAAACAAGGTGTCAACTTAAGAATGGTGTTTATAATTAACTTCATGTAAAAAGTAATATTTATTAAATGTTAATTGCAGAAATGTAAGAAAACAAAACAGTTTATAATTCTACCACCCACAGATTAGCACTTGTTGAAATCACATCATTGTTTTTAAACTTTCCAATTTTTAGCCCAGTGAGAGCATGTTTAATTAATTTTCTTTCAAACTGAATCTAGCCTTCCTGTCAATTTTAGCTCCTAACAATGCTGGTTCATAGTTCACAGGCTGCTTGCTGCTCTCCTTTTTTTGTTATGGGACATTTCAAACATACATTTAGAACAAAGCCAAAGAGAACAATGTGATGTGTCTAGCTTGCCAATCATCTGGACTCTTGATAATCCTGTTCCTTCAGGAATGGTTCTTTTTACGTACAGAACAGCAATCTCTCCTATCACAGAACTCCCTGAGGAGCTGAGAAAAACTTCCTTGTAGTCCTGTCTTTCCAGGTAAAAACCTTGAGGCTAAGCAGGTACCCAAGTCAGCAGACATGACTTTGAATACATGGCTGCCTGCAGTGTGCAATGGGCAAGTTCCTTAACCTCTCTCAGTGGTGTCTTCTTCGGGAAAAAGTTATTTGAGGATTAGAGGCATCTTTTATGAACTCAAGTAACATCCGTTCCCATTCCTTGTCAGGCCCATTCTCTTCACTTAAAGTAATATGTCAGATTAGTAGCATAACAAAGGCCTTTCCTAGGTGTCCCCTGGCCAACATTCTTCCTGCCACATTCAATATCCATGGTCAGAGCTACTTTTCTATTGTCCTTGAAACTTTCTGTTTGAATGTACACTGTATGATTAGCTAGCCATCCCTCTCTCAGTATTCAACATGCAAAATTACCTGTCAAGTATCTGTTACTCCAATCAGCTCCCCGCTATGTGTTTCTAAAATGACACCTGCATTCGTCAGGCCTCTGTGCTCGGCCCGTCACATGTAATTGTCTTTTATCTAGCAACCTGTCTCTGTCTACATTCATTAAACTGTCTCCCCAAATCGGTAAGTGTTTTCTCCAAATTACATGCTTTTCTTCCTAATAATGACCTCCGTGTACCCATCTGTTGATCATCTCATCCATTTTGTCCTCTGTATGTCCACCATCCATTCCTAGAGGACTATCAGCAACTAACAATATCTTCACACACCTGCCCATGATTACCTATCACCTTCTCAACTCAGCTTGGCTCAGGCTTATCCCCAGGCTTCAGTTGTCACATTGCTGTGGTTGAATCCTCTCCAGCCTTGAATTTGTGAGGCTCATCCATCCACTTTCTATTTCTGACTTTCCTGTATTTGTGTGTGTTTGTGTAAGATCCCTCCTCCATGTTCCCAGAACTCACAGTGTCTCCCTTGCCTTTCCTAATAAGCCCCACATTTTGCTGTTATGACTTATTATCTGCCATGGCCATATGTCATTCTGTAGATCAGCTGCATCCATCTCCCAGGGAGCTCTTAGAATATGGGGATACCTAGGAGATGCTCTTAGGACATCCAAGTTGCATTCCAAGGGAAGAACATTTTTCCAGTAGCTCCCTGGGTAATTATGGTGAACAATAGATCCTAGCATCTTGACTGTAGGAAACAGAGGTCAAGCTTATTTCCTCATAGGATCTAGCACAATGCCCAACATGGAGTAGATATTCAGGGACTGTGTACTGAATAAAAAAGCCAGACATGGGGCTGGAGAGATGGCTCCATAGTTAAGAGTATTAGCTGTGCTTTCAGAGGACTGGGGTTCAATTCCCAGCACCCACATGGCAGCTCACACCATCTATAATTCCAATTCCAGTGGATCCAACACCCTCTTCTGGCCTCTGTGGGTACTGCATGATTGTGGTCCATATATACACATGCATGCACATAAATATTTTTCAAAAGTTTTCAGCCAGGCAAGCTGGTGTATATACCAGCACTCAGAAGGTGGAAACAGGAGGCTCAGAAGCTCAAGGTCATCCTGAGAGATACTAAAGCCATCCTGGCCTATGAGAGACCCTGTCTCAAATCAACAAATGAAACACTGTACTGACTGAGCAGGCACATGTATTTTGATACCCCACACAAGGCTAGCCTTTATCAATTACTCCAATGCTCTCTGCTTTGGCTGCTCCCTCCCTGTCTTGCCCCTCCAAATGTCCAGTCATACTGTCGTAGTTGATTGTTGGTTTTGATGGCACGAAGGCAGCCTATGTATGGATAAGTCTGAGATGGGGAGCTATGTGTTGGCAGAGCTCCATCTTGAGAGGCAGGTAGCCTGAGCTAACTGGTGCAGAGCTGTATGTACACCTTAGCTGAGAGGTAGAAAGATGGGGCCTGGGGCACAGACAGTGCTCCCTCTTGTGTTGTGCTCATTTGCTCCTCACCTCTGTGTTCAGCCTGGGGTATGGCTAGGAAGGTTCCAAGCTTGCATCCGTATGGCTGCTTGACAAATCTAGACCTGGATCAGACTAGCACCTCTAACACCATGAGGATGTGTGCCCAGCATAGGAGATGCCTGCTGACTGACTTCCTCAGACACCAAAACATCAGGCAATACCGAAGGTACCCCTCAGATGCCAGTGGACAGTCACCGGACAGGGGAATGAGTGCTGATCCTGGCTAGTTAAGTGTTCCGTTGACCCCCTAGACTGGACCAGCAGTGTCTGTCTTTTACTTTTGCTGAGTTGTGAGGGAGAAGGCAGGAATGTGGTCTTGGACCTTGGAGAATCTTCAAATGATGGGGAATACATGAATACCAGACAAGCCTGCAGGTCAAGGGCAGGGTAATCAACTGGAGTGCCCTGAAGTCAAAGCTCAGGCTGAGGGGGTCAGAGGAGATCAGATAGGCAGGAGGTTCTCAGCAGGCTCCTGGCCTCAAAGGTTTTGAGGGATATGTAAGGTTATAGGTGCAAGGAGATGAAGACAAGGGTTTGAAGAAGGTAAATTAAAATGGAGATAGAGATGCCAAAACCAGCTGCCATCATGGGGTTTGAGAGCAAGAGGGAGATCTCGAGAGGCTCCAGGATGTCTTACCTACCTATGGGATTTCCTTGCTTCCTGACATGGGATGGTCTGCCCTTGGAAGGATAGAGAGCAGGGAGATATCCAAGTGACTTGAGTTTTAGGGAAAAGGCAAAAAACCTTTGACACAAACTCATTTTGACTCTGGGATGACACACCTTTTCTGCTAAGCCTTGGCTCAAACATCTCCATATTCCTGATAGTCTAGAAGACCTACTTGGTGGGTTACAGAGAAACTAAGTGAGGTGCTGAGACAGGGACACAGACCTGAGAGCAGGTGAGTTTAACAGAGTAAGGGTGAGGATCTAGGCTGTGTGGAGGGAGCAGGATACAAGCTGAGTCAGGAGAAAGGGCTACAGCTAGTGGGCATGTCGGAAGTGGCCTTAGCTTGGCGGAGTGAGGGTTGAGTTGATTCTGAGCGTAGGAAGACTGACATGATCAAATGGCAAGAAATGGATCCCCCAAGAGAGGGCAGGGAAGAGAGCAGGCTGCAGGGTGGCTTGATTGATGCCTCCAAGCTGCTGTCTATTCTGAGGACTTTCTGTGTCTGAGACCGACAGACTCAGAAGACAGGCTTAAATTACAGCAGAAGAGCGCACAGTAGAACATACGGAGAACTTCCCATCTCAGAGCTACGAGATCTCAAAGACAGGACAGGGTCTTCTCTGGAAAGTGTACAGGCCCCTGGAGCCGAAAGGCTTGAGGCTGGGGGAATGGGGAGAAAGGTTGAGCGAGCGAGCCTTCCTTCGTCCAAAACAGACCACCCCAAAGTTCAGTGATGAGCTCTGAAACACCGGCAGGAGCTGCTTTCTACTCATTTCTAAGCTCGCTGTCCATTGTTTATGTATTCACGCACACGTCTTCACAGTAATGTAGAGGGACCAGTCCTCTGAGGACGTAGTCTGTTGGTCCATCCACAACAGTTTCTTGTTCATCACACACGCACGACTCAAGGTGAGCATTGCCCCTCTCTACAATGGCTCTCCCTCCTCCAGCTTCCTCCAGCAAATAGTCAATCCACTCTTTCTTACTTCCTTGTGCTTTTCCTGGTCTCAAATCTTCTGTGTACAAATTTCCTATCTAGTCTAGTTTTATTTCTGTGGCTGCTACTAAAATAGCCTGACCAAAAAAAAAAAAAAAAAACAACTTCAGGGAGGAAAGAGTTTATTTGGTTACAATTCCAGATTACAGTCCATCACCGAGGGAAGTCAAGACAGGGAGTCGAGGCAAGTACATAGAAGTAGGCCTGCTGGCTATTTCACACAAGAGCCTTTGACCAAGGAACTCACTTCACGGCCAAAGAAGTGCATCAGGAACCATGGACGATGTTGCTTGCCAGAGGGCAGGCAGGCTGTTTATGCTCAGCTGGCTTTCTTATGCAGTTCAAGATGGCCTGTCCAGGGAATGGCCTGGCCCACAGTGGGCTGGGCCTTCCTCCATTAATCATCAAGAGAATTCCCTACAGACATGGCCACAGGTCAATCTGATTTAGGCAAAGCCTCTATTGAGATTATCTTCTCAGAAAATTCTAGGGTGTGTTAAGTTGGCAGTTGAAGCTAACCAAGGTTGTTTGGTTTCTCCCAAACCAATTAATACAGAATTAAGAATTGATGCTCAGGCCAGTTTGGTCTACATGGGGTGTTCCAGACCAGTCAGAGCTACATAGTGAGACCCTGTCTCAACAAAACCGAACCAAACCAAAACCAAAAACACCCCCCCCCCAACAAACAAAAAAACCGTCTTGCAAAAGCATGTCTGCTAGTGGCTCTGCATTTTCGCACTCAGCATTTCCCCTGCCCTTTTCTGATTCGTTCCAGTCCCTCTTCTGCTGGCTCCGCCCATTTTCCAGATCTGTCCCTGGCACCACTTGCCTACAGTATGGGGTTGGGTCCCTCTACCTCCGTCTGACTGGATGGCCATACATGGACACAACTCTGGGCCTTGGGACTTAACTCCAAAGCCAGGAAGACACTGCTTTGTCTCCCTGAAGTCCAGATATGCCTGAGCAGGTTCTTGAAGGCCAAGTGAGAGTTCCAGGTTACACAACCCAGTCCAAAATGGGGAGTCTCAGAAGGGTTTATCTGGCTTCACCAAGAGATTGGGAGATACTCAGTGAAGCGGGAGTTCAGGAGACCATAGGAGCTTTTCCCTCAAACCACAGGGGTCAAGTTGGGTGGGTGGAGCCTCCAGTCAACATTCCACATATGTCTTTGAGGTTAAGAGAAGTTAATACATATTGGTGGGGAGAATATATAGTCAGGTATGACCTCTGAAAACTGGTTCCCATGGAGCTGGTAGTCACATTTTGTGATCTGCCTTCTTCCCGGGGCCGCTGCCCTCTAGCAAAAGGGCTGACCCCAGAGTTACCTAGTGGGTTAGGTTATAGGGTGTTACTATCATCTCCTTTTACCCTAGCAAGTCAGTTCCTTTCTTTATTTTTAAATCTAGGAGGGGGAAAAAGAACCCTTGATATCAGTAATGGGCTAAAGAAAATTCAGAAAAGTTAAGGGGACAAACAAAAGTCCCTGGTAATTTGGGTCCATTCCCTTCTGTTCTCTCTCGCCCGTGCATAGATCTCTGTCTCCCATGGCTGTGGGTACACTGTACCAACACTGCTCGTCCTGGCTTTTGTACTGTTATGAAGCCACAACTGTCCCTGCTATTACAGGCTCTATAAACAGCGTCTGGATACTCAGCCCAGGGCTGTTCTGCAGAAGACAGACAGGCTGCCTAAGAAGAGGCCTGTGCCCTGGTTTCTAGGGAGTGAGCGAGCTGCTTTCTTGTCTCCACTGTTGATTTTGAAATAATCTCATGTAACCAAGGCTGTCCTCAAAGTCACTGTTTAGCTGGGGATGAGCTTAAACTTCTGACCCTTCAGTCGCTACCTTTAAAGTGCTGGGACTGTGGACAAACACTGTCGCCTCTGATTTGCGTAGTGTTGGGGCTAGATCACAAGGCTCGGTGCGTGTGAGGCATAGTTGGGAAGCCTCTTTCATGTGCTCTGCCAGGATGCTGCCCAGGCCTGAAGCTGTGACAAGGCTTCTGCTCTGCCACTGATACTTTCCTTCCTTGGGGGAGAGTTGCCAGGCAAGGCTAGCATGCTAGGTCTGTCCCACCAGACGCCTCTGTAACCATGAGTCTCCAGAAGGAGTCTTGAGGATGGGACAAGGGAGAAAGGTACAGGAAGTGACCCTCTGTCTCTGGGTGTTGTCCATTGCCACCTGAAACCATTCACAACCAGTGCACTTGAACCTGTCAGATAGGACATCCTGTACCCAGATCTGAGTCACACACAGGAGGCAGGTAAACTCATCCACCACCGGCTGTCACAGTCACAGTGCACTCTGGGGTGGAGGGCAGGAGATGGGCTGGCTGTCACTGGTGTGCTGAGAACCATCCAGGGGCGAGATAGGCATGGAATCCAGAAGTCCTGAGCTCAAAGCACCCAATATCCTTCCCTGTCTACCCAAGGAGGAACAGGCTACAAGTTTGACCCCTGCCTTGGCTGGGAAGGAAGGAGTCCCTTGCCCCTAACTTCATTCACCAAAGCCAGGTACCAGATGCTCCCTGGACCAGATTTCTTTTCTTGACTGGTGGCATTTGGAGCACTGAGCACCACTGTTCCCACCACCAACCTAGTGTCAGGACAGATGGCTCAGTGGAGGCCTTTTTCTGGGACTGTGAGAAGAACCCGGGAGAGCCTCCATGACAGAGAGGAAGGCTGTGTGAGCTTGGCACATTCTAGGCATGAAACCATCCTACAGCCAGGATACCAGGCCTACTGCTGGCTGCCACTGCCTGCCTTTGCAGTTGTGTGCAAAGACTGCCTTCAGCCCTGCCCTGGGTTCTAGATCCCCCTTCAGCAGTCACTGCAGTTGCCAGAGCTGAAACGTTCACCACCATAGTACAAAAACAACCGAACGACGTTGTCTGAGCAGCCACGGCGGGCAAACCCGCTTGCTTTCATCCATGCTGCTATTCCTAGGAAGATTGGCAACTCCATTGCCCCACTACCCAAAGGATCCACTGGTACAGGAGACCAGGAGGTGCCTTGGAGCAGCAAGGGCTCCCAAATGCGTCTCTCCTGTGGATGAGGAATGTAAGTCCAGAGAAGGGAAGAGACTGAGCTGAGGAGAGCACCCGACTTACTCCTGCTAGCACCAAGGAGGATCTGGGCCTGGCTGGTCCTCAAGGCCAAGTGAAGGGGTGTGCAGTCAAAGCAGTGAACTCACGTTTCTTCCGGGGTGTGGAAGTACCGAGGGTGCATGGGGAGCCACTCATGGGAGGATGTGAGAGCTGAGTCATGGACTCCCAATAATGCTGGGAGAGGAGGAGGAGGAAGGAGGAATGATTGGAGTTGGGGGAGGAGGAAGGATGGTAGAGACGGACTAGATGGGCTTCCTGGAGATGCCTAGAATCGCAGGCGCATTCCTGCCATCCCAGAAGATGGTAGGCCCAGCTGTGCAAGCCCCACCCTTCTTCTTATAGGGACGCCCACTGCCTGGCACAGAAGTGAGGGCTCCCTATGTCCTCACTCACTTATGTCCTCCAATGTCTCTCCTGACTATTGTGTGACCCGTGGCATCTAGAGGGGCCACAAGAGCCGGTTCTGTTGGACCAGGAGGTTCAGAGCTGACCCTGTGTGTGTAGGGGGGTGCCCTCAGACAGAACTCTCCCCGTATTTGTCTGAAGGAGTCAGAGGTTCTTGGGTGAATTTCAGACTGCCCCGAGGAGCTGGTACCTGAGGGACAGGATTCGTCCACACAGCTCTGGCCTGCCCAGTTCTACTCTGAAGTAAATAGGACAATTTTCACAGGACTGCTAGGACAGGTTTCCAGGTTGAACAAGGCTGTGACAGAGAGCATGTGAGTTTTCAGTATCCATGAATGGTTCTGGGATCTTAGATGTAGTCTGGCTGTCACAGACTTTGTTCTTCCACCTCTAGGTTATGAAGCCTTGTCTGTCTCTGTGCGGCATTGTGGGACCAGCACAGGAGATGGAGTGGGCTTTAGGTCCTCTGGGGGTGACTACATTTTCTCTGGAGATTGGCAGAGCTCTCTCATGTCTGCTCACTGTGGCTGCAGGAACCAGGAGGCTCAGCAGCTATACCCGCTTTGTCTTTATTTGGGAGAGACTGGAAAACTGCCTCAGGTCCAGTCCTTCCCCTGCCCTCCTCACTGGCACCTGATAAGCAGTCTTCAGACCTGTCAAGTGGCAGATGCTTGGAAGGGAGAACCCTGGCCTGAGTAGCCTCAGTTCCCCATCTGACTCCCAGCTTAGCTGGAGTGTGGAGGCCATCTTGGCTGCTCTGGGTGTTTCTTACCTGTGCCCCTCCTTCCCGGCCCAGGTGAAGGTGTGGTTCCAGAATCGGAGGACAAAATACAAACGGCAGAAGCTGGAGGAGGAAGGGCCTGAGTCCGAGCAGAAGAAGAAGGGTTCCCACCATATCAACCGGTGGCGTATCGCCACGAAGCAGGCCAACGGGGAGGACATTGATGTCACCTCTAATGATTAGGGGAACAATCATGAGCCCACAAGGGCAGAGCATTGCTTGCTGCTGGCCGGGGCCCCAGGGGGCCCAAGCTGGACTCTGGCCAGTCCCTAGCCAGGCTGCAGGGAGGCCTCGAGTCACGGCCCCACAGGGCTTGGAGCCTGGGGCCATCACTGTCAGAAGGACAAGAAAATGGGCTGGCTGAGGCCTGGGACTGCTCAGCCTTCTGGTGGAGAGCCTGCTGCTTGGGTGGGCCACCATCACTGCAGCCTCCCAGCTGCTCTCATGTCTCTTTCTGTCTTTGTTTTGAGACATTTCTGTTTTAATTTATTTTCCAGGTACCTGCTATAGTTCTTAGTGATCCTCTCATGCCCCCCCCTTCCCTATGGGAATAATAAAAATCTCTCTCTTAATTGCACAGTCATCATCTTCAACTGTAGAGCCTGGATGGGGGTGGGTGGCAGTTCCCAGTGCAGTGGGGGCGGTCAGCAAGGGTGCTCAGGGCCCAGGAGCCTGAAGGGAAGCCTCGCTGGGTCTTTGCAAACTCATGGAGGGGCAGGAGGGCGGAGAATCCTTACACATACAGACTCGAGTGGTAGAATCCAGACGAAGGAGTGCTGGGAGTGGGTTAAGGCGGGTCCAAGTCCAGGCCTTGCACGAGGCAGCCTTTTTTTTAATTCAAATGCGAGATCTTACTCTGTTGCCCAAACTGGCTTCCTAGTCACATCAATCCCCCTGCCTCAGCCTCCTGAGTACTGGATTGTAAGTATGAGGACACACCTAGTGTCCATGGGCTTAATGGTGAGCTTGCAGAGGTCATCGGCAGAGAAAGGCAAGACGGTCCAGTGAACTCTTGTCCTTCTGCCCTTCAGTTTGTCTATTTGTCCTTCCCCCTTGACACACTTCCTCCATCCTGGAGAAGTTCGATTTGTGTTTCCAGCAGTCTCCCCAGCCAACACCCAGGCCTGCCTCTACTTTATCTCCCATGAACTCCCCAACCGTCCACTCTAGCCCTCTGCTGGCATAAATGGCAGTCACCAACCACTGTCCCAGTCCCCCTTGTAGCCACACCCATTCACTCCCTCCCTGAGCTAATCTGTTTCTCCACCTGCAGGAATGCCCTCCTTTTCTTCCTAACCCACCATGTTTCCATTTTGGGTACCTCGGCTCCGCTTCCTCTGGTCCATCCACACCTCATGTCTGTTCTACCCAGCTAGATTCCAGACCAGACAGTGGTGTCCAGTCATGCTTGGTCAATGCAGCTCCCGCAGCATCCCTGCCACCTGCCTGACCCCCGTCTGCTCTCTGGGAAGAGCACAGACATTAAGGGGCTTCTGTGAATATCTAAGAAGGTCCTCCATGCTGTGGCCAGGAGGGCTCTGTCACCACCCCCATCAGGCAGGATAGTGTCTCAGTCCTGTGCTGACTTGTGGTTTCTCCTACATTGCTCCTGGTGTCCCTGAGTCACGACTTTTGCTGGCCTGTGCTGTTCTTCCCATCTGGGAAGTTGGTGAGTACCCTGTGGACACCTGATCCAGGTTGAAGGCCCATGCGTGTTGCCTGGGCTAGGTGCAGAAAAGAACACGGGTTCTTTTGCCAAGAACACTCCCACTGTCCTCTGGGTACCCTTTTCAACTCTGCCTGTCTTGTTGATGTCCACTCCAATTTCCAGAAACCAAAAGACGTTGTTCCTCCTGTCCCCTCCTCCATCAAATGAACACATCCCACAAATCTTAAAAGTCTTAACCTGGCTGATTCTGAATTAAACCCTCGGCAACTCTTCCTACCAACCAAGTGCAGTAGTTGTGTGTCGGGGGGCGGGGGGTGCATGAACAGGTAGGGTGGGAGTTAGGAGAGGTTCCCATCTAAGCCCTAGTGGTGGTGGGACAGAAAGGGTGGGCCCTTCCTCTGAAGATCCTACCATGCTTGGCTGGGGGTGGGGGTGGGGGATGGGTCCTGGAAGATCACAGCAGAATGCCCTGTCAAGAAGATAAAGGACTAGAAGGACCGGAAACCTGCCAATCTTCCTAGGCAGGCCTGCTGGGGCGGGGCGGGGAGCCCCCTCCATCCCCCCATGTTGTGCCTCTCCCGCAGACGGTAAATATTGGTGTTGTGACTTCATTAATAAAGGCTTCTGTGAGCCTGAAAAACATGGAATCAGGATGAACTATTTTCTGAGCTGCGGGCTTGCCAGGTTTGCTAATTTGGGAGTTTTTGGGCCCTCTCCAGGGAACAAACCGAAGTCTCTCCCGAAGAGACGAAAGAGACGCAGATGCAGCCGAACAGGGAGAAGACAGGACTGCGGCTGCTTCATTCCCTGCAGCTCCTGCCCAGAGAGGGAGGCCTGCAAAGGGCCAGAGAGCAGACACTGGCCCCTCCCCTGCATCCATGCCTGGTGAACAGCTGCACCAGGCCTCCCTAGCCAAGCCTGCTTGGCCACTTCTCATCAGTGGTTTGCTGCCCTCCAGAGCCTCAGCGAATGACGGCCTGATTCTTCTGAGCTGCTATGAGCCTAGAGTCAGCCGCACAAGCCTCAAGGGTAGCAAGCAGGAGTCCTTAACCCTTTGGCGCAATCCATGTCCTTCCTCTCAGGGAGCAGTGACTCTGCTTCCTCTTGTCCACAGAACTTTCCCAGATTGGTGTCTGCATGGTGCCTGCTGTCTTTACCAACTTCTCCTCACAGGTGCTGAGGTTGCTTCCCACAGGGCATCGAGCCTTCTTTGACTGGAGAGCCAGGCTCTGCCTGAGAGGAGCCAGCTTGCCCACAGGCCTCTCTGGGACCCTGCTCCAGGGCAGTCCCACAGTGGGAGGGGATGGGGGCAGCAGGCTTAGCGGTGCAGGCCCAGCCAGCTTTCCTGTCAGACGGCGCTGCCAAGGCGGAGCCAGACATCGGGAACAGGTTTAACCAATTACCCGAGCGCCCCATCTGCTGTCTGGGGTTCGTGTGAGGGTGAGTGCATGTGAGGGTGTTTGGAGTGTCTGGGAGGGCTGTGGGCGTGCGCGAGAGTGTGACTGTGTGGGTGGGTGTGGGTGTGTGGCTGTGCATGTGTGCTGTGCACGTGCGCAGAGTGTGGCTGCACATCCTGGCCATGCCCCCTCATTTGTCCAAGACCGAAGCTAGCAGCTTCTGGTCTTCCTGCCCACCCTCAAAACCTTGGGGTCTCAGTGGTCAACCTACCTAGCGCTTCAGCTTCTTGTCAGCAGCTCTCCTCGTGCCTGGGAAGAGCATTTTCAAGTCACATGTTCAGATGCCCTTTGCTGACTCCTCCTGTGACTTGTTCACTCTCTCATCCACGTGTGGGACCCCACATGACCCTCCCAGCTGTTCCCCCATTCTCTCTCAGATATGCCCTTGTCCTGCTGTCCTTGGTGGTACCAAGCTAGAAAGTCTTCTCAGACCACTCCTGCACCTACGTGTTGAGGCGTGAGGACACTGGATGATGGTGCATGGTGACACCCTCTGCATGCTCTCCGTGCAACCCCTATTCTCCTTGCTAAATCCACTCTTCCTCCCTAGAGAGAGGCCTTAGACTGTCACTCTTCTCCAAGAGCCTCTTCCTGGCTACTGTCAGCAGGGAATCTTTCCTTCCTCCCTTCCTTCCTTCCTTCCTTCCTTCCTTCCTTCCTTCCTTCCTTCCTTCCTCCCTCCCTCCCTCCCTCCCTCCCTCCCTCCCTCCCTCCTTGCTTCCTTCCTTCCTTCCTTCCTTCCTCCCTCCCTCCCTCCCTCCCCCCCCCCCTCCCTCCCTCCCTCCTTCCCTCCCTTCCTCCCTCCCTCCTTGCTTCCTTCCTTCTTTCCTTCCTTCCCTGCCTCCCTCCTTCCTTCCTTCCTTCCTTCCTTCCTTCCTTCCTTCCTTCCCTCCCTCCCTCCTTACTTCCTTCCTTCCATCCTTCCTTCCCTCCTTCTTTCCCCTCTCCCCCTCCTTCCCTTTAGAGACAGGGTATCATTTATTTCAGGCTGGCTTCCTATTTAATAAAAAACAGAGAATGAATTTGAACTTCCGATCCTCCTGCCTTCATCTCCTGAGTGCTAGGATTACCTGGGTGTCCCGCCATGCTTAGTTTAAGTGATGCTGGAGCTTATACCCAGGGCTTTATGAATGCCAGGCAACCAATGCATCTGCATCCCCGATTTCGTGACTTCCATCTTCAGGGAGAAAAATGAACCCTGGAAGGCATGCCTTTGCATCACTTAGAGGAAGGAAGTTTAGGCTGGGAAACTGAGGGGAGCTGACAAAAAGGAACAATTAACAAATCTGGAAAGCCATGAAGGATGCTGAAGCAGCCCTTATAAGATGGGGTGCCTGAATAGTATAGCCCTTAGTAACAAGGAGAAGGCTGGGTAGACCTTAGTAACAAGGAGAAGGCTGGGTAGCCCTTAGGCCTTAGGGCAGGAGGAGTGACCAGCAGAACCTGGAGCTATGACCCAGGACAGAAAGAAATCTGCAAAAGTTGGAGGTCCAGGAAGAATTCAGCCCCTCGGTCCTGTTTGGCCAATCCTATCTTCCTGCTCCTGACTCCATTGGTGGAAGTTAGTCTACAAGGTCTCCCATGAGTCCACCTCTCCTGGTGCATGTGCCTTTGACAGGGCCTTACCCTTGACTCTCCCATCCATGGATACTTCTGTATCTAATTCTTCCTCTCCACCTGCCTCCTGTAATCTCCTTGGCTCTCTTGAAGGTCTCAAGAGCTCTCTGAAGTGGGATCCCGTCTATCTGTCCCTCAGGCCACACTCTCCTCCGTTTCGGGTCTTTCTCTTGCCTTAATTTCTTTTCACCCCTGCCTAAGTCTCCCTTGTATGACCATTGAGTTCAGTGTCGGGCTGACATGACATATAACCATATCTCTCTGCCAGCTTACAAACAAAGCTGAAGAATTACTTCCAATCAGGGCTAGGGAGATGGCTTACTTAGGAAAGTGCTTCCCATGCAAACACATAGACCTGAGTTTGATCCTCATGTAAAAATAAACAAACACCTCCCCACCCCCACCCCCGCGCACACTGTCATGATCCCAGTGCTGGGGAGACAGAGACAGGAGGATTCTTTGAAGCTTGTTAGCCAGGCAGCTTTTCCAAATAGGTAACTTCTCGGTTCAGTAAAAGACCCTGGCTCAATAAATAAGATGGACAACTGGAGAGAGGAAGAGGTGAGATAGTCCGCAGCTGAGGGCGCATAGTCCTTGCTGAGGACCTGCGCTTACTTCCTAGCGCCCATGTTGGGTGGCTGACAACTGCCTATAACTCTAGGGAATCTGATGCCTCTGCCTCTAAGGGCACCTAAACACAGCACACAGACACACACACACACGATCTCCACAGGTTATGAACCAGAGGCTTACTGCCTTCCCAGCCCTCAAAGCTTGTGTTTGCCCTGACCTCACTCTGACCATTCAGCTCTCCGTGGCTGAGCTTTCTTGGCAGCTTCTGGTCTGTCCACAGAGGAGGGCTTCCACGGGGCTTTACCCTAAGACTTCTCTTTCTGCTAGCCTACTGTACTCCTGGATGCATTCAGTAAGTCAGTCCTGTGCATGTCTTTGCTTTTGAGATTGGGCCTCAAATGGTCTGGTGAGAATGACTGACCTTGCACTCCAGATTCTCCATCCTCTACTTCCCAAGTGCTGGGATGACAGCTGGCAGGTGCCACCTCAACTATATGCACGCTTATATATCCAGCCCTTGCTGGTCTCCTGACATCTCCACTTGGCTGTCTTCCAGAAACATGTAAGAACTTCTGAGATGCAATGGCTGCCTCTCCTGCAGATTTAGCCTTCTCTCTGTCTTTGTAGGCTCGGAATTAGAGCATCCTTTCTCCTCAGGCCCCCAAACAGGGCAGAGGGTCGTCTGGCTCCCTGCTGCCACACCCTCCCCAGTGACTTTACTGCTCTCTACCTTTGTCTCTGCCATCCCAGTTCAAGCCCTGGCTTCCCAGCCTCCCATGACCAGCAGTGTGCCCTACCTGTCTCTCAGCAGCTGTGCTGTGTCCACGTTCCCCTCCATGCTGCTCTCAGATGAAGCCACTCTCTCAAGGTGTCAGTGGCCTTGCTCACGCCTCCGCAGGATCTTGCCTCTGTTCTGGAAATACACTGGATTTCATACGGCTCATTCTTGGAATGGCCGGAGCCTTCAATGCCACCTCTGCCTCTCCCACCCTTGCACAGGAAGGGGAAGAGAGCGATGTCGGGTGGCCTGGGACTGATGCATCCCCTCCGTCCTCACTGGGGTGCATGGACTCTCCCAGGGGAGAATCAGTTGCCTCCCAGTCTGTTCATTGTCTCCT
Organism: Alexandromys fortis; assembly: GCF_014885135.2. Classification (NCBI taxonomy): domain Eukaryota; kingdom Metazoa; phylum Chordata; class Mammalia; order Rodentia; family Cricetidae; genus Alexandromys; species Alexandromys fortis. The sequence goes on from NW_026068034.1 coordinate 707,429, forward strand.
CTTTCCCATCTGTTATTTCTCCTTCTCTCCACCTCTCCCAGAGCTTTGCAGTGGGGCCCAGGTCTTTGAACTGGCTGGAGAGGCATCTTCTGACCTTAGAAAAGGCTGGCGGCAGTTGCCTGGAGGTGTAGGTGTGGGGGGACAGTTCTTGGCCATTGCCACTGGGGATACCTGGTACTACAGAAAAAGGTGGAAAAAGGACTTGGGAGAAGCATGAGAAATTTCCATCTGAGGGCCTAATGGTGCCTAGATGAGACAGCAGGAATGGCAGTAACTGGGGGTGGGGGCAGGAGGTGCCGAAGGAGGCCTCGGTCTGAATATCACTCAGGATCCTCAGGCCTCAGGAAAGGGTCACTCATCACTGTTCTCACCCCCTTCCCCCTGCCCCAGCTGACTCTCCTGCTCCTTGACTGAGTGGGAGGAAGACCAGATCCAGGCCAGTCCACGGGGATGGAGAGGAGAGGCTGCATTCTTCAAGTGTTAATGATCTCAGATCTGGGCAGGAGCAGAGTCCCCATCTAGCTAAAAACAACAAACAGTTCCCAGGAGGGATTTGTGTAGGTCCTGAGAGTCAGGGATTTCCGTCCCAGAGACCAGTAGCCTCCTGACCTCAGAGTATCACTTTGAATAGAGACCCCCATCCTTTCCCTCTTTAGCCCTTCCAGTGAGGCCCAGGGCCCAAGTCTCCCCCTCATACCTTGGATGACTAGGAGGCAGGAGAGAAGGGTCTGGTGCATTTCCCGCTGGTCTCTCTACTCTTCCAACAAGCCAGTGAGTGACCCTGTTCTTGTCATTTGGTAGATAAGTACACCAAGTCTCAGTTCAGAAGAACCTACACCAGAGGCTGGGGAGATGGTTCAGCTGGCAAAGTGATGAAACCAACTTTTAAAAAGCCAGGGGGCTAGGTGTGGTGGTATATATGCCTTTAATCTCAGGACTTGGGAGGCAGGTGGGTCTCTGAGTTTGAGGCCAGCCTGAGTTCCAGGATAGCCAGGGCTATGTAGAGAGACCCTGTCTCAAAACAATCCAACTAATAATAATAATAACAATGATGATGATGAAGCCAGATGTGCTGAGCTGTGCTTGTCCCCGCAGTAGAAAAGTAGAGAGAGGCAGATCCTGGGGTTCGCTCACTGGCCAGACTAGGCAACTTGGCGTGCCTCAGTTCAGTGAGAGACCTTAAAATCAAGGCGAATGACTCCCGAGGAATAACTTCTGGTCTCTATACACAAGTGCACACAGATGTGCACCCAAATACTCACACACCTGTACACACACATAAAAAGAAGTGCCTGCAACAGCCACTGGCCATGCTGGGGCTGAGCCAGCGCCTGCCTACCACACACTTTCTGCCCACCTCAGCTTCTCTCTTCAGGGCTGGAGGATGCTCAGTGACCCCCAAAGAAGCAGGCAAGCCTCCTCCTGGAGACTTCTAGGGGGCAGTCAGCTCTATCAGGAGGTGACAGTCCTGATTCTGGGGCGTCCTAATTAGGGTCATTATTGTGATGAAACTATGGCCAAAAGCAAATTGGGAAGAAAGGATTTACATCACTTATTCTCCCATATAAATATCCATCACTAAAAGAAGCCAGGACAGGAACTCAAACAGTACAGGAGCCTAGAGGCAGGAACTGATGCAGATGTCATGGAGGGATGCTGCTTACCAGATTGCTCCTCGTGGCTTGCTCAGTCTGCTGTCTTATAGTACCCGGAACCACCAGCCTAGGGATGGCAGCATCCACAATGGACTGGGCCCTCCTGCAGCAATCACCAATTAAGAAAACACCCTACAACCCAATCTTATGGGGACACTGTCTCAATTAAGGTCCCCTCCTCTCATCACTATAACCGTGTCAAGCTGTAACATAAGAAGTAGCCAACCCATGGGGGACAGGGGCAGAGGTCCAGGGCTACAGTCGCACACACGGAAAACACACCTGCACTTGGCACAGATCCCTCACAGGTCTCCGGGCCTTAGGCAGGCCAGGGCGGTCCCCTTTCCTTCACCCCCAGTTTCCTGGGTCCACACAGCACAAGAATCTACTGAAATACTAAATGTGTTCTGGTTCCTTAAGGTAAGTCTCCTCAGTAGCCATCTGGCCACTGGGCTTCTTTTGTGATTCCTTCTTTTTTATGTGTGTGTGTGTATGGGGGGGGGGACAGAGGCTGGGGGCTCACATGTTATGGCATGTGTGTGGCCATCAGGCGACAACTTCCAGGAATTTGTTCTCTCCTACCCCTATGGGTTCTGGGGATTAAACTCAGTGGCTCAGGCTTACAGGGCAATCTTTTTTTCCTAAGCCAATCCGAGCTGGTCCTCTCCTGTGGTCTCCACCCACCAGCTTCCTGTCCTCACAAGGTCCTCCTCCTCACCTCTCTCCTTTCTGAGCCTTTCCTGAACTCTGGGCCTGTACCTTCCTTTGGGGGCATTACCATGAAGTTCCCAGGCTGCCTTTACCTGCTCCCTGTGTTCCTTCATTCCTCCCCTCTCACCGTCCTATAATTCACAAAGCCACACCCGTGTGTTTTAAATCCACGTTTATTGCCCACAGCTCATTAGTATGGCATAAATCACGTAAAATGAGAAATTTTCTGAGGTTAAAAAGACAGTCTGAAGTCCGTAGGTATGCTGAGACACATATGTTGGGGCCTCACCCATACCTGCCCGAGGTTGGAAGCCTACCATGGTTCTGCCCACCCCCCCACACATACTGGCTCTTCTCCTCCATCCCCCCACCCTTCCCCAGGCCAGAGGCTTCAGACAGACGATATCCACAATCAGGAAGTGAGACAGTGAAGATGTCCCGGTTTGGTGGCCATCTTGGCATCATGGACTTTTGGTTCCTGCACTCTCAAATTGCTTTCCAGAGATGGAAGAGCAACCTTGGAGCCTTAGGGAATGTGTAAAGTAGCCAGGGGAGAGGTGGTCAGGAATGTCAGCGCTGGAGAGCCTGTTGGAGATACACCTGACGGTTGGCAAAAGAAAATCCATAGAGAGTTCATCTGTGCGCCTTTCCCCCTTGGCTTGTTTCCTGTAGCCTCGGCAGATAGGGGCATCTGCAGTCACAGAAAGCTTCCCACATGGAGTTTATGAAGTCAGAACAGGGTTTAGCAGCATGCCTCAAGACCCTCAGTCACCATCACGCTGAACAAGGACCTTTTCCCACTGCTCCGAAGGAGCAGCCCCCTCTGCTCACCTGGGCTTGTATTCAGAAGTGTGATAGAAATCCCCTCCACACACAAGGCGAACTGATGAGGGATGCTGAGGCCGTGCAGTGACCAGCCAGTACAAAGGGAGCTGGGGGAGGCCCTGGTCTGCGGGGCCTCTGGAGGAGGCGGGGCTAGGTGAGGGCAGCTTTGGTCCCAAGATAAACTGTGTAAGGACAAGGCTCCAGGACAAGTGCAGGCAGGGAGAGAGAGTTGGGAATGAACTTTTCAAAAGAGGCTCCGGACAGATCTAGTCCCTAGACAAGGTCTGGAGACCATGGTGCCAATGCCCATGGCAGATGTAACTGCAGCTACACCCGCCTTAAGATTCTGGCAGGAAACCTGTGGCCTTGTCCCTTCTGTCCTGTGCCAGCTTTTTACTACAACCATACATGGTCACCTTTGGCTTGATGCCCTCCTGAGTCACCATGGGGTAGCTCCAGGGTCACAATCCAGGGCTCCCATTCTAGTGGTGACCCCACTAGATGAGGGCTGTGTGAAGACAGTGTATCTCCTTTCTGTGGATCTTTTGGACCAGGAGTCACCCTACCCACCCGCACCCAGACCCTGCCTCCCCCCAGGTAGAGCCACATCTTCCTCTAAGGCCTCCAATGAGATGGGATCAGGAGCCAGCAGCAAAGAGCCCTCTGAGTCTACAGCACAGAGAGGTGGCCTGTGGAATGGCACCTCATGCTTGCCTTAGGCATCCGTACCACCTCCTCCACAGCCAGGAGGTGTTTGGCACAAGTCAAGGTCTTCCAGGATGTGGGATCATATACAGAAGAGCAAAATCCTCCTGTGAGGCCAAGTGCTGGCCATTTCCAAAGGGCCTGGTGCATTTGCAGACCGGAATCCGCCGCAGAAATATACTTGGAATGTGCAGCATCTGAGTGAATCAGGCCGAGAGGAGTCAAAGGCCTGGTGGGAACCCCGATTCTGCCATTGCTTCCAGGCAGGGGATGGAAGCTCAGAGATGCGGGTGGTTTGTCCACTGATTGCCACAGAGCCCACCAGTGCCAGGGCTGGAGTGATGCTACCTCTCAGGAAGCTGCCAGAGGTCTGGCCTTGTACCCTCAAGCAGGAGGCTCCCCTCTACAGGAAGGTGTGAGATGGGACGAACAGGGTCGGTGGCTACAGACTGCACAGCAGTGGGCTCAGCCTTCCTTTGTCCCAATTTAAAACTTTAGCTACTCTTGGAAAAGAACTTTCCCCAGAGATCCCAGACAGGCTCCTCTTCCTGTTCATACAGAACAATGTTCCTTCATGGGGCTCCCTGTCTAGAGCTGGAGAGCTCTCAGGGGCCTGGGCTCACTGATTTCCATTCCACTGTGGTGTGGACAGGAGTTGGCTACATTCAGAGGCCCCTGCTCCCGAAATCTTCCAGAGGTCTCTCAGGCTCCCTTAGGAAGTGAGTCAGTTCCTGAGGACCTTAAGGGATCATGGCTGCTCCATGCTGTGGGGTGCAAACCACCTCCCCTCCCTTTTCTAACTCAGGGGCCCATCAAGCCTAGCCATTACACATTTCCCTTCCATCAATCCAAACCAGATCCCAGGCCCCTCTGGCTCCCTCCACCTGTCCACCTGTCTACCTGCTGCTTCTGGTCAGCTGCAACCAAGGCTCAGACTTGCTTCTAATAAAAAAATTAAAATTAAAACAAAAAAAAAACCCAACATATAAAAGGATCCTAATTCTACCCCAGGAGCACTCTACAGTTCCTCAGCTCAGACGGAACTGGGCTGAGCGGAGTCTGTCCACCCCATGTAAGGCCCAGGGATGCACTTGATTCTTGTGTAGGAAATGTGTCAGAACTGCTCTCCTCTGTGTTAGAATGTGAATGGTTAGTCTCCCTTCTGCTGGAGGGTGACTGCTCCCCAGGCAGCCCCTCCCTGCAGAGACAGCTCATGAGACTTCTTCCCCGCCCCGAACATCCGGCCTGGACAGTGTTGTGTTTCCAGGCCGGCTGATCTTCACTCATAGCCCCTTATTGTACACCACAGTCCGGCTGCTTGTAGCCCGGGCTATCTCAGGCTCCAACTGGGAGGTTTCAATCTGAGGAGAGAAAGAGAAAAGTGAAGAAGTTGGGGGGTGCGCAGGAAGAGAAGTGCACAGGATCTAAGGATTGCCCTGGTACCCACAGTTCTGCCCTGTGCATGTCCCCCAGCCCACACATCCTAGTGAGGGGTATGCATGCTTCCTCTTACATCACACCCTCCCTACTGCTCAGGGATAGGTTTTTTTCTTGACTAGATTCTGGGTGTCCCTCATTGAAAATGCCCTTGTTCCCCATACTGCCAGCACATATGAAACCCCCTCCTCTACCTTCCCCCCCCAAGCCTCTCCCCTGACAGCACCCATTTCCCTGCTCTCCTGAACTGAAGGTCTCAGATACACACACACACATGCCCCAACTCAGCACTCAGGGACCATTACTTCCCGGACACAAGGATGCTTCTAGCCCTGATTGGTAGAAGCCCTGCGTTAGAGATCTCTGCCTATGTATCTGCCCTTCAACTTGACTACCTTACAGAGATCCTCAAAACCCACTGTCCCTGACATCAGCCCGACCCTTGCGGTAGCTGGCAACAGCTTCCCCCAGGCCCAGTGCCTGCTCAAGTCCACCTCCCCACCTCCCATCATACGGAGGCCACGCTCCATCTTCTCAGTCACCTCAGCAGCTCACCTGAAGCTTCTCCCTCAGGAGCTGCTGAGCCTGTTCGCTTCAGCGGCTTACTCCACGGTGTACACTAGTGGGGAGCGGCTCTCAGCCTCCCATAATCAAACCCATAGCCTGCCAGGGTCCACACTCTGCCCCTCCCTCTTTCCCCCTCAGAAGGCAGAAACACACCCGGTTCCACCTTCCTCCTGTCGCTGTACAGCCTTTTCCTAGATGTCTGTCTCTCCCAACTTTGCTGTCCACTGACTTCTCCCCATGAGTGTCTAATGCCATAGGAACCTTGCATCTGAGGAAACTCCTTTTGCACCGTGGCAGGCTTGCCTGTGGCCTGGTATTTCTTCTCCCCAGCAACCACACTGCTTTAAATTGTCCATTCTGGTTAAGTCCACCTGTCCACTCCCACTGGCTTCAGCCCACAGCAAATCTGGCTCCTGCTCCCATTCTCCTCTATAGAAAGCTCTCTCTGCAAGGTCACTGTCACCCTCATTTCACACCTACTGGACACTTCTTGGGTACTTCAGGCTTGGTCTGGCAGGGCCCTGGTAGCCAACATGTCTGAAGGGAGTCCAGTTGTGGTTCTCCCTGGAGCCACAGGCCTACAGCTGACTGCTGACTTCACAAAGATGATGGATGCTTTATGGGCACATAAACTCAACCATTCTGAAAAGGAACTGAGTCTGCTATTTCCCGCTGTCCTAGCCCCAGCTCCATGATATGGGCAATAACACCCTTATCAAATGGCTGTCTGACCAAAAACCCTGGGCATCCTTCCCTTCCCTTCCCTTCCCTTCCCTTCCCTTCCCTTCCCTTCCCTTCCCTTCCCTTCCCTTCCCTTCCCTTCCCTTCCCTTCCCTTCCCTTCCCTTCCCTTCCCTTCCCTTCCCTTCCCTTCCCTTCCCTTCCCTTCCCTTCCCTTCCCTTCACTTCCCTTCCCTTCCCTTCCCTTCTTTTTTCCCTTCCCTCCCCCTCCCTTCCCTTGAGATCTATCCACTTCAGCCTACTGCCTTCTGAATCTCAGGTCTGATTGACCCTATCCTCACTAAAAAAAATGGTCCAGTGGCCTGAAACCATGCCCTCGGTCCCCACCGACATATGTACTTCTTTGGGCTCATTAGACAAACGGGGCTGTTCCCTGCCTCACCCCAAGTCTGCCTGGGTTGCCTGTCTGTTAGAGGCATCCTCCCACCCCTATTCTTATTCCCACCATTTTTCTGCCTTCAGTCAGTTTTATAGGCCTCGCTGTACACCATTGCTCATCGAGGCTGGGTAGGACAACCTTTCTGGCTCAAGACCCATGCATTTCTTATATCCAAGTGACATCACAGTGCTGGGGGGTTGACTGCTCACTCACCCTCTCCCTTTCTATGTCAGATCACAAGAGCCCCCCAAGGCAGACCTGTGGGTCTTGTTCACTCTGAATAGTTAAGGCCTAGCACAGTTCTAGACTCTCTCTGGATGAATTAATGGGTGGAAAGAAAATGGCAGCAAACTCCTAGAGACTAGATCCTTCTAGAAACCACAGCGGCCCAGATGTTGGCTTTCAGCTCCACGTTGAGCCAGAAGGGATAGCATGAGGTGAACCAATGAGGGAGGTGCTCTGTTGGGTCGGCATGTGACCCAGGTTGGCATGTGACCCAGGCAAGATCATGGAACTACCAGGCCTTTATGCTGTAGCTCAGTTGAACGTGATCCTAGGAACATGTCATGTAAAGTCATGGAGGCCTTGAGATGTGGCCAGAGGGCAGCACAAACCAGGGAGATTTCGGAGATTTCAGCCAGGGCATTGTAGGTCAAGGTCCAGGCAAGGAGTTTGGTGAGGATTGGAGCTGGTGGTCATGGATGGGAACCTGGAGAAGGGGCACCTATCCTCTGTACTCCCAGATACCCTAACACTCTGGCTACTTGAGATAGCCAAAGAGACAAGAGCTAGGCTCAGGACCCAGGACCCTCTCCTGAAACCGCCTTCTCCTGCCCCACCCCTCTACCCGGAGTCCCCTCCACCCCACCAGCTCCCCTCGTCCCCATGCCGCCACTGACACAATGCACAGCGCCCACGCTGAAAAATCTAAATGCTTTTGAAAATGTTTAACCTAGTTAGACAAATTAGCAAAAATTTGTGCAAAACAATTTAGGTATTTAAAATATTCAATGTTTTTAAAAAACTGGAAAACTGTTCTTAGCTTTCAGCTGCAAAAACCAACAAAATATAACATCCCAGCAATCTTACCATGAGGTGTAACATAACCCTTCGGGAAAGCTGTTAAACAGCTACCGAGGCATCCTGGGAAATAGCACTTCATTTATTCAAATGCACATATGTCAGGCTTTTGCACCATATGTCATTCCAAGCTATTTACAGTAATAATTAAATCTTAATCAACGTTTAACCTCTGTAAAATGTTTGAAGAATCCTAATCACCCTTCAGACTGCACTAATGAAGGAGAAATATATAAACATAAAAGGAAAATGATGCATAGATACCACACTGGAAAGAACAGTAATTGCAAAATTGTATTTCTTTTAAATATAATCAGTAAATGATGTAAAGTAAGCCAAGGAGTATTTTAAGTTAAGACATCTTGGATGTCAGAGGTGTGAGCAGCTAATTTTGTTCTGCTACCCATAACAGATGTAGCATATTTTATTTTAGTGCCATTATTAGCAGCTCCCCATGCAGCTTTCACTGAAGCACTGAGGCCCACATTAAAATCCTAGAGGCTGCTCACCACCGAGGCGGAGGACAGAGGCCCAGGGCCACGGCCTGTAGGGCCCGCTTCCCACAGAACACAGCACCCCGCACCCCCCCTCCCCCGCCACACACACACAACTGAGGCCTCTCCATCATTGCACCCAGGCTTCCCTGCGCCCCCAGTGAGCCGAGGACACCAGGTAAAATGGAAACAAGTGTGGGGAGAAGCAGGCAGTGCAAGCCTCCTGGGGGAGGTGGCCCAGGCACTCGAGATTAGGGTCTTGGGGACGGAGCGGCGATTCCTGCTCATTTTCATTCAGTGTGGGCACATGTTCACATTAGCCAACTCCACACGCTCATGCTGGGTGAACGGTGATGGACAGGGCCAGAGCAATGCCCCAGAGAAGCTGGAAGTCTAAGGGAGGAGTCAGAAAGTGAAAGCAGATGGATTCCTGAGAGACAAGCAAAGCACCATGGAAACTGGGGAGGGCCTTGGGGTTACCATGTGTGATGAAGGAACAAGGAAGGGAGGCTTCTCAGAGGAGGTGGGCCTGGAAGAGAATGGAGGGTCTGGATAAGAGAAGGTAGGCAATACTTGCTCAGTTAAGGGGAAGAAACCAGCTGGCCAGTCAGCGTGCCTTGTGGAAAGGAAGAAGAGCAGGGGTGGTCACGGGGACGTAGGGATGTCAGCCGAGGACAGGCCAGGCATCTTAGACTACCTGGAGGTGTCAGTCGTCATCTAAGAGAACCAGGGAGCTACGGGAGGACTGTGAGCAGGAATGGGCAACCCAGGTTTCAGAAAGGCCTCTCTGGTCATGGTAGGGTCGGGGGATGGGGAGGGAGAGCGAGGAGGCAAGGGAGCCTCCCAGAGGAGCAGCTATTGGAACCAGAAAGTTCTTAGGTCCTGCCTTCTGATGCTGTCCACGGAGGCAGGAGGAAGAGTGTGCCAAGGAGCCTTTCTGAAGACGACATCTACAGAGTTGATGACCAATTGCATGTGGGGGTGAGAGGGAGGTGTCGAGGATGACTGGGCTGGGCGTGGATGACTCCTAATTCTAGCTCGGGAGGTGCGGTGGTGGTGGAGGTGGTGGAGGTGGTGGTGGTGGTGATACCATTCTCAGAGGCAAGGAATTTGGGAAGGGGGTGGGCTGGCCATGCAGAGGCTGGGGTGCCTGTGGGTCTTCCGGGTGGACCGGCCTGAGCGGCAGATGGGCCCAGGGTTCTGGGCTCTGGGCAAGAGGGAGCCGGATGTGTGTGCACAGCCAGCGCCTCCAGAGTGGGGGAGCTTGCCCGGGAGAGCAGATGGAGGGGAACAGCCACATTCGAGGGGTGGGGAAGGGAATGAGGCGGCCAGCACGAGCAGCTGAACTGTGGCGTAGGGTACCCAGACACCTCAAGGCCCTCTGTACCAAGTGAATGATGTCTCACAGTGGTCCCTGTGGTGGCCTTACCCCTAGTAGCTAGTATTGTGGAACCTCCTCAAACCAAGACTTCCCAGTGCCAACTCAGTGCTGACCTTGGGGGCATGTAATCCTACTTCCTTTCTGAGGCAAGTCAGCCAGACACCTGTGAGGACCCCTCTCGTTCTCTGGCCATGGCCGGTTCTGGGGCCAATGGTCTACCATCTCCAGATCTCATGTGTATGGAGACCACTGAGGGCCTCACCATTGGGCTCAACTGGTGGAAGCCAGGACAAGGACCCCAGCGCCCCCTATGTCAACAGGCCACCATTTCCTCCTCTTTTCTATAACCAAGTGTACTTGTAATAGGTCACCTTTCTGAGATGAAGGCAGGAAGGCAAGGTTCTCCAAAAGAATTTCTCTAGGCCCTGCCTGGCAGTGTCATCTAAAGCTGTGGTCCATAGTATGATTGGACACTATAGGTTTTCCAGTTACCCTCACCAGCTCCAGGCCCTCCCAACTCCCCAGAGCAAAGGACAAGTGTTGTTCCTTCTCTTGAGGACTCCTCTGCTGCTGCACAGGGCTGAGACGTAGCAAGCAATAATTGGCCTTTATATACCACATTGGAAACGGTACAGTGGCCACAGTAGCTGGCAGATGGGGCTGTGACGGGATGGAGAGATGAAGGCTCAGAGAGGCATAGGTACAGCCAGAGGGACACCAGCATAAGAGCCCCAGGGGGTTGGCCTGAGAAGGCTGGGACTTGGCTATATCCACAAGGCAACTCCCCCAGGCTCCAGGGAGATGGGATAGTGCTGAACAGCCACGGGAAAGAGATCACCCAGCTTCAGGCTGTTGGCTAAGGCAACCAGGAATCTGTGTGTCTAACCTGGTGGGATCCTTCAAGCCCAGGCGGGTAGAGCTGAATGGAGGCTCTCATAGAAAAGTGTCTGGAAAAAGGTACCGAGCCTCTGAGAGCAGGAGCTGCAGGAACCATGGAGGATGCTGACAGTACTGCTCAGTACATGCTGGCTGGTACCTCTTGCCCCAGAACCTGTGATGCCATGAACATGTCCAGCCTGCCATGAATAAACACTACTACTTGGCTGGGCCTGCTTGATCAGCCCCATCTCTATCCTGCAGACCAAGTTTAAACCATGAAGCCCCCCTAAGGAGATGCCCCCAAGTGCAGAGCACCCTGTCCTATATCTCTTCCAAAATACCCCCAAGGCCTAGCTAGCTCCAGAGCCCTCTTCCCTACAGCTCTCCTTCATGGCCTGGGAAGGGTTAACCTTGAGTTATTTGCAGCCAGACACCCTGTGTTGGGGTGGGGGCCAGGAGTCAGGAATGCACTGGGGGCACCTCTGCCTCTCAGCCTGGGAGCACACACACCTGCAGCCGGCCCAGTGGATAGTTTACATATTTGAACCTGGAGCTAAGGTGCAGAGACATAAACAGGAAACTGGATCCCCCAGCCGTGCCCCATTCTCAAGGGCTTTTCCCTACTACAAAGCGCTCCCTCCTCCTGCCTCTGCTGCTGTGGCAGGCTTTTCTACCTCCTTTTCAAAGAGAAGGGCAGAGGGGTGGGACATTCAGCCTGACCCTGTGACACAGCCTAAAGCCACTTCCGTGCCTGCCCAGGGGTCTGGGCCTCTGAGGCAGGCAGGTGGCATAGCACTTGACTTAGGTTCCCAAAGCCTGGCTGGTCCACCAGGCAGCCAAATCCCACTTTTCTAACCAGGACTGAGCTGACCTCAGGTTCTGCTCATATACACACTGCACATCGGAGAGTCTTTGAAGGGGCCAGGGTAAACTGGGATACAGGAGTACCTGAGGCCTGAGCTTGGACCCCTGAGTGCCTGGGTTAGGCCTCTGGTACCCATGACAGCCCCCAACAACCTTCCTAATGGAGGCCACACTCCAGCTAGGCATGGGGGCATATGCCTATCAGCCCAGTACTTGGGAGGTAGAGACGGGAGGATTGAGAATCTAGGCCAGCCTGGTCTACACAGCAAGATTCTATCCTAAACAAAACAAAACCAGACTCTTTGACTGCAGACTCAGCATAAACCACCTCCCAGCCTGTCAATTCCAGAACCGTATAGGGCACCTGTCAAATTTGGTGAAGAAAGCTTGGGTGGGCAAAACTTCTACCGAGTGAAGAGCATGTCTGGCCTACTCAAGGCCTCTTGGGGCTTTCTCTGGGTTCCTCGGATGCTCTGCTCTTGAAGTTTGAGTCTAGGCTATATCCTCCTGGAGGGGTCCCCTGATCTCACCACACCCCAGATGGTGGCCTTAAGCACCCTTGTTTTTATCTTCTTCACATCTCTGGTGAAGACTAAGGCAGGGAGGAGACAGATTACAGTTTCCACATCCACACCATGGAGAGCCTCTCAAGATGGCTCAATATTCCAACTCAATCAAACTGAACTAAAGCTCTCCCCCCCAACGTGGGGCTCTTCCCCTGAACTTTGTAGACCCTGCAAGTGCCCCAAGCCCCATCCTCATTTCAGAACTTTACACTGTTCCTGGGTGCCCTCTGGTGGACTGACCTCAGAGTCTCTCTCCCTGTCTCCTCAGCCTTGAGGACTCAGTTTCCCCACATATACGGTAGGGGCATTTTTCTAGGAAAAAGATAACAGCTAGAAGTGGGTGGGAGAGTCTTAGGAGGGGGTAGAAACTCACATGATGCTATGGAGAAATGACCATCCTGCCCAGCCCTAGTCAACAACTCCTCTTTCAGAGCTGGGCCCTCGCTGCAGTCCAGGCATGCTCCAACACTTTTTTCTCTTAGTGTTTTTCACTCTGTGGAAGTTTTGCCCAGCTAAGCCTCCACTCCATCTTGAATCTCTCTAGAAGGTTCTGGGAGGGAGACCTGGGAAGGACAGGTTGGGAGGTGGCTTTCCCGAAGCCTGTCATTGAGCTTGTGTGCGTACTGGTGTGTATGCACGTGTGTGGGCCTGTGTGCATGCATGGGTTAGGATGGGGGTGTGGGGAACAGCAGTATGACAGGTGGCGTTGGAGTTCCTGGGATCCAAGTGGCTTTGCCATCCCCGTTCGTCCCTCCTGGGGGGTCCTGTGGGCAAATTCCAAGAAAGCAGCGGGCGGGGAGGCGGCAGATTTCTGACAGCAAAAATAGCCTGCTTCGGTGTTCAGTGGGGATTGACTAAAGCAGCCAACGAGAGAAAAACCCCAAACAAACATCTCTAAGCAAAGATGGATGTGAGACTGGCGGGCAAGAGGGACAATACTCTAGGGACAGTGGAAGGTACTGCGGACTCAGGAGGGACACAGTGCCCACTAGGCATTGTTGCCTGTCTTGTTTTAGTCCTGGAAGAACAGAAGAAGCAGGAGGCAACAGCTTCAAGGTGAGTCAGAATGTCAGGTGGTGACAGAATTGGCTTCTCAGCCTTACATGGAGGGAGTGAGATGCTCTGTCCTAAGGCTGGAAATGGGACCACAGCCTACATGTTTGAGGCAGGATAGATCCTGAATAGCGAGAAACATGTCACAGGGACAGGGCATTCTAAAAGATTCCCAAATCTTCCCTCAAATTTGTTCTCAGAGAAAAGGAGACAGACTGGGGAAGGCAGTGGCTTCTGATGTGACCCGCTGCCTAGCCAAGCGGGTCCACCAGTGCTACCACTTTCTGCAGGGATGACGAAGGTAGAGAGAGTGGTTCTAGTACCCACAAGAGGAGCACATTCTTACCTGGGGGGGGGTGTACACCTTTGTTTCTTATCTCTGAAAACTATAGAGGGACGAGAAGAGGTGAGGAGTAGGGACTGAGTAGGGACTGAATGTGGCCCTAAGAATTACTTCAGAGTCCCAAGTTGGGAGACTTGCATATAGTGCTGAGGACCAGCAGAGTACTTCAGCCCTCTTCCCATCATGCCTTGGCCCCAGGGGCCCTCTAGAGCTGAGCTGGGGAGCAGTTCGGCTGCCGGGGGATTGGCAGGGCAGATTGACGCCTTTTATTCCAGTTAAGGTGTTCAGCAAAAGCTAGAGACTGGGGAGGAGGCTCCATCTGCTGAGGTGTCATTAAGGCCAAAGGCCAGGGGCCAACAAAAGACAAGCAAACAGGCCCAATGGGAAACAACCTTCTGGCTTGTGAACATGACTCCTTGCCCCCGGGAGGCCTCTGCGGGCGCATCCTTCCAGCCACAGCTTAAACACTAGCCCTGATCCTCTTCTCCAGCCCTGCCTTTGAGTAGCTGGGAGGACAGGGCCCAGGAGACTCCAGGAAAGGCATGCCTCACAGCAGGCTGAGGGCCCTGCCCAGCCTCCTTTTGGCAACATTCAGCTCCCATTCAGAGGGCACACTCATGCTGCGAGAAAGGCAGGCGCCTAAGGATCAGCATGAGACTCAGGGTAGCAAAGCTGCCATCCTTCTGATTCGAGCACCTGCCTCTTAGTTTCACTTCCAGGTTCCCACAGGGCAGAGACTGGAAGAAACTTAGTTCTAATACTTGCCTTTCGACTGAGGTCTTAACCGGGGCCATGCAGGGTTCAAGCTGAGAAAAGCCAACCAGAGGACAGAAGGGAGGCCCAAGGGTGCAGGGCAGCCCAGAACAATCCCCCCTCCACCCCCCCGCCACACACACCTAGAGACAGGGCTGAGCCTCAGTTGCCCCCCACCCCACCCCCCACTCGTCCCCAGACAAGCCCCGCCTTCTTCTGTGGACACATTTCAACCTCACCAAATCGGCTAATTATTGACAGTTGGTGAAGAGGGGATTTCACTTTTTCCTCCTGTTAAACTGCTCCTAATTAGCTCCCTGTCACCAAGCCGGCGCCCGCCCGCTGCAGTCCCCGTTCACAGCGCCTCATTAACCTTTCGCTCCTCTCCTGCCGCCTGCCAACAAGATGAGGACAAAACCAGATTGCGGAACAATAGCTCCCGCTCGTACAGCAGCCCCATCCCCGAGCCCCTGAGCTCCCCTGGGAGCAGAGGGGGAGGGGAGAACCTGGGTACGGGGAGTCCCAGAGGACTCGAGGAATTAAGGAAGACAGAGGCGAAGGTGAGGGAGGCTTGGCCAGGGCACTGCTTCTTGCTCCCTGGGAGAGCCGAGGTTCATTAAACCGTTGGGTTGGATACATTCCCAGGTAGAGGACACCGCTGTCATTGCCCAGGCCAGACTCCGGTGACAGCCAAGCCCATGGACCCAGAGACTGGACTCTGGATGATCCTAAGAGAGTCTAAGACACCAGTGTAGACTACGGATGTGCAGAAAGATGGAGGTGACCACGTTTGCCTTGTTCAGAGGCCTAATATTCACAATGGGCAGGGCCTGAAAGGCCACCCTAAATCAGGACCTTTTCAACTAGGGAGCCGTCCATAACCTACCCTACCTCAAGGAGTCCTGGAGTGAGTGAGCCACAGCACAGCCCCTGGCTTGACCTCCATCATAATTCCCACCCTCATATGACTTTATTTCAGTTTTTTTTTTTTTTTGAGACAAGGTTTTATGTAGCCCAAACTGGGTGCAAATTCACTGTGCAGCCAAGGATGGCTTTTTTTTTTTTTGACCCAGAATTCCCCTGTGTGATCCTAAATGGCCCACAACTTGCTATATAGATGAACCTGGCCCTGAATTTGTGGGGATCCCTTCCTTCTGCCTCCCAATAGGAGGGATTACATGTATGAGACACCACACCCAGGAATGTTTAGTTACTAACTTTGTTTCAACACCAGAATCCTGCTTCTGGAGATTAGAAGGCTGTCCCAGTCACAAGAGAGTAGCCTAGTCTTCATGGGAGACCGTGGGGAATCTTATTCTAGGAACACCACCATCTAGCCAGTGCTCCCCTGCACCCTCACCCTCCCGGTCAAAGAGAAGATCCTGTTCTCCCTGTCCAGTCAGTGAGTTGAGGCCCAGCAGGAGGCCATACCTAGTTCCCATACCCAAGTTCAGAGCATATTCCAGTTCCCTCCTGCTGGCTCCGAGATGCCTCCACCCAGCCTAGTTCTGTGTTAGAAAACAAAGAAGGAGCCCACTGAGGTCCCTGGAGATGTGAGGGTGGATTCCCTAGGAAAGGCAGGAAGTCAGGAGGCCAGTTTTGTTCTGCAGATAGGTAAACAGTGGGCAGTCTGGGGCACATACTTGGTTCCCTTCCTTCCTTCCTTCCTTCCTTCCTTCCTTCCTTCCTTCCTTCCTTCCTTCTTTCCTTTCCTTTCCTTTTTTTTCTTTCTTTATCTATTTTTTTTTTTTTTGAGACAAGGTTTCTCTGTAGCTTTGGAGCCTGTCCTGCTAGGTCTGGTAGACCAGGCTGGCCTCAAACTCATGGAGATCCGCCTGCCTCTGACACCCAAGTGCTGGCATTAAGGGCGTGTGCCACCACCGCCTGGCCTTGCTTTCTCATATAGTAGGGTGTGGGCAGGCTGGAGAGGGTAACAGAATCCTGTCTGGGAAAGTTGCCTCTCTTATGACCAACATGGACCTTGGACAACACACTTGACCTTAAGTGGCCTCAGGGCCCTCCTTTGTAAACAGGAAAAACTCCCTTTGCTGTTTCCACCCCTAAGCTCCCTCCCAGCTCCTCCTTCACCTGTGCTCACCCTTGGCTCTCCTGAATCCACTCTGTGGGTTCACTCCCTACCTCTGCTTGATCTTGACCTTCCTTTCTCCTATATCTCCTCCTCAGTCCTTCAATGCACCAAATGAAAGGACAGATACTAGGTACAAGACACCCCAAGACCAAGTTCTCACTACAAAGGAGAGAGGGCGGGGTAAGAGACAAAGACAGGGGAGAGGACAAGGGAGAAGGAGAAAGAACCAAAGGAGAGGGGAAGGGATATTTATCCCAGAGGGACAAAGGACTGCTTCTGGATAGAGAGGAGACAGGCCTGGCCCATAGGCAAATGACAAAGGTAAAGGCAAAAGGGGAAGCCCTGTGTTAGGATGAGGTGTTTAATTTTGATTGGGCATCTTAATTAGGGAAGTCAAAGGGGGGCTTTTGGTAGCTGGACCTTGGTAGTTAGCGTCAGGAGGAGGAGGTGGCCAAATAAAGGAATGGACCTTGGTGGCTAGCTTTAGGAATGAAATTTTTTTAGCAAGGCAGAGGGAATGGGAGAAGGGCAAGGCTTGCCAGAGCCATATCTGCCATGCTCAGGTTGGCTAGAATCCCTTCACCGAAGGTTACTTGTCTCCAGCCAAATCTCTCCCCAGAGCTGTCAGTGACCTCTGACTGACTAGGTAACATCTCTTGATACCTAACTGTACTCAAAGAACTTAAAACACGAGGCAAGCAGAGAGCTATCATGCAACCTTGAGTCAAGGTAGCTATAATTACTATTGACATATGATGCCATTTCAATAAGCATTTAAGAAGAGCAAAGCTCTCTCCCAGGCATGGAAGGGGAAATGAAGCTCTTCCTCAAGCTCTGGGGCTGGAGAGTCAGCCACTACACCAGTCACAGCAAGCTAGCCATCCAAGGCACCAGCTCCTGAACTTGGTCTCCAAGTCTCCTGGTTAATTAATTAGTACTTCAGCGATGACTTCTGTTGACAACCCTGGTGATTTTTGGCAAGGCTGGGTCAGCTCAAGCAAGTCCAGACTCATATGGTAAATTCCCCTGGCTTCTGGGACGTGAGACTTGATCCCTGCACTGCAGAAACAGGACCTCGTTAGAATTAATTGGGAAGGTGAACGAAAGAGTGAGGGCCTTACAACCAATGGCTGATGGCTTTGGTACCTTGGGTGGCAGACAGGCCTCAAGATACTCTATAATATCCAGGTTGGCCTGCACCCTGCTGGGGAAGGCGCAGCTGAGCAGAGAGCTCTGAAGAGCATGTTACTGCCCTCCCTTCTGAAGGCCAAAGACCTCATGCAATTCTTCCCAACCTCTAAGAGGTTCCGGTTGTGGTAAGATGAATTTGGCCAGACTCCCGGAAGCACTACATGCACATCTACTTGGGACATCTAAGGGGGACAGAGGGGTCTAGACCTTGACTAGAAACTCTTGGAGCAGCTGACTAGACCCCTATTTGTACTGGGGTGTGGCCTGCTGAGCATCCCTCATATCACAGCTGAGCTGCTGTGACTGGGGGCTGGTCCAGCAGAGCAGGACGATGATATGAGGAATGAGCCTGTCTAGCTGGGACGGCTTCTCTGTTGTGGATCCTCTCCACAGAGAGAACTTCCAGCACAGTGCTGCCCTCAGAGACCTCAGGATGATTTCTGCCCAGTCTCCAGGGCTGATAGGTGCCTATAGCCTTGGGCTCCACTGGGAGTTCCCAAGCTCAGATTTCTCCGGATTAGAAGAGTCTGCGGGCACAAGGACACCAGGTTCTCAAACACGTGTGCCCCAAATTCTAGGCTTGGTAGGGGACAGTGACTCCAGCTTCTACACTAAGGCCCTGAGCTTCCAGTCTTCACTAACCCCCCCTCCCCCCAGGAACCCTGGTTTGCCCTCTGTCCCTCACCTGGGCATTCCTTTAATCAGGGCTGCCCTAAAACCACTCATGCAGAAGCGGCCCTCTCTAGGCACAAGCTCAGCATCCACATGGGTACCACAGCGGCCTAAACAGCTGGTTCTTTGCACTCTGGGCCCTTGCCTCTGACTTGCCATCATCTGTATTCGCCACCTACAAATTGCACCTGCCATCTGCCCACCCTCTCCACCAGTTTCCCAGAGCACAGAGCTTGCCTCTGCCAAGTCTGGTCCCTTGGTCTGCATGCTAGTCATGGACTTTGCTCTTTCCCTGAAGGCCTCTGTTCTCTCCTGGTGTTTCCATTTTGAGTGTATTCAAGTCTTTCTCCCTCCCATTTATTTTCTTTCTTTCTTTCTTTCTTTCTTTCTTTCTTTCTTTCTTTCTTCCTTCCTCCCTCCCTCTTTCTTTCTTTCTTTCTTTCTTTCTTTCCTTCTTTCTTCTTTTTTTTTGGGGGGGGGGTTGAGACAGGGTTTCTCTGTGTAGCTTTGGAGCCTGTCCTGGTACTCGCTCTGTAGACCATGCTGGTCTTGAACTCACAGAGATCTGCCTGCCTCTGCCTCCTGGGTACTAGAATTAAAAGTGTGCACCATCACTGTCTGGCTCCCATTTTCAAAAAAACAAATAAAAGCTCTAGAGGTCTGTTGCAGCTTGCTCCACTCCCCATCCCCACCCCACCCCTGCATCTAGCCACACACTTCACCACTGGGGTCAAGGTTTGCTTTTATAGTATAAGGACAAGGGGCACTACTCTCTAACTTCATGGACATCCCGATCTCAGTAAGCCTGGCTCTGCCCTTGCCTGGTGGCCTCCATCCTATTCTAGTGTCTTGAGACACTGTCCTAGACTGTAGACCTGGAGCCAGCACCCCACAGGGCACTTCTGCTGACACGGTGCACAGGTTCCTCCCACCCACAAGTTGAACTGACTCAACTCTCTGTCCTCCATCGACCCTCCCCTCTCCCATCTCCATCCTGTGACAGCAGGACTACATCTGCCTTCTGGTTTCAAAACCAGAAAGCCAGGCACACATCCTGCAGGCTCCCTTCCCCTCCCACCACACGTGGTTCTCGAAAATCCCGAGGAAGCGGCTGCCCCACTCTCACAATGGCCCTACTTCTCAACGCCCACTGCCAACAGCCTGGTCCAAGCCGCCATCATCTCTCACTGGACGCCCGCCACAGCTTCCTGATGGTTCCCTCTCCAGAGTTCCAACTCAGCTTCATGAAGCAGCCATGGAGACCATCCGTTCGCAATCAAGAATCCTTTGTGCAGCCCTTTGGAAGCCATCTCCTCTCTGCTTAGGCCGTCAAGTTCCCAGCATCCCCCAGGGTCATCGGGCTTTACCTGGCTTACCTTATCTCTTCCCACTATTGCTCACAGGGCAGACTTCATTCAGGTATCCAATGTCACATATTGCCTTACCTCAGAACCTTCACACCAACTGGTCCCTAGCCTGTGTGCTCCCAAATCCAACCCAGTTTCCGGGTCCCAGGGAAGAACCACTTCCCTTCAGGTTCTGTTTGCTCAGCTGCCTCTTTCTACCCACCCTGACCTTCCTTGAACTTCGTTTGCTATACCAGATCACCCTCGTGTTGCGGCCTGATAGCAGTCTTTGAAGGGTCTAAGTCTGGGTCAGTCTCAGTCCTTGTTTTTCCTTTCTTTATGTATTATTATTATTACTATTATTTAAGAAAGACTCTCACTCTGTAGCTTAAGCTGGTCTCCAACTGACTTCGTAGCTCAAGCTGGCCTCAGACTCACGGCAGCCAGGCTGCCTTATTTCCTCCACCCCACGCAGCCACTGCCTAAAATGCTGGGATTACAGACATGAGCCATCACACCTGGCTTCATTTCTCACCACCCAGCCTGGCTCAGTACTGGCAGTCAATACAGGTTATGTCTTTGTTAATAAATGGCTCCTCCCTGCCCTGCCCTGCCCTTTACCCCCACTGACCTCTGACATCTGCGGGAAAAGGCTGATGGCCAGCGGCAGGGCCAGGCCGAAGGCTGCCAGGCACACGAGGCTCTGCACAGGCAAGAGTAGCCGCGGGCGTGCCTGCAGGAGAGCTGTCCTGTGGAGAGAAGGAGGGCCATGTGAGGTTGCACAGCCAGGCTGGATGACCATGGGCTGCCAACCTGGGCCCCAAGCTACCTCAGCCCAGCTCATCTCTAGCTAAGCAGAAGAGTGAACATGATCTTTGGGGCCCTCAGTAACCACCACTGCTTTTCCCACACCCAGCTTTGAAGGACATGGCCGGACCCAGCAAGGAACCCTCAGCTACTTAAATCATAAACAAGCTCTTACAGGGGGACACCCATCCACAATGGTCTGGCACTGTGCGTGGAGGTGGGGATGAGGGGCAGAAGAGACGGCCGTGCCTGGCTCCTGGAGAAACACGTGAGTATGTGAGATGGCCTTTGGATGTACTCAACAGCAGGAAAGCCCCAGTATATGCCATCCGGGGGAAAACACAAAATATACCGTGTACATACACACATGTGCATACACACACATGCACGTGATCAGGAGAGGCAGTCCTGTGTCCTACGCATGAGAACGGAAGACATTCCATTGACTCCCGCTTCCTTCCAAGAGCCAAGGGGAGGGCAGGCACGGCGAAGGTAACTGCAGGCAGCTGCCTGGACTCTTGGAGTTGCTATGATCCTGAGCTGCTCCTAGCTCCTAACTTCAGGATCCTTTGAACAGCTACACCCCCAAACATGGTGCAGTTGTCACCCACTCCCTATGGCAGGTTTTGGGGGGCTGGTTGCTGAGCGGGAGAGGAGTATGAAAAGCTTCCTTCCATGTGCTAAGCTTGAGTGATTTCTTGAGACAGAGTGGGGGGGCCACCCTAGCAGGCAAGCACCTATTCACCACACTTACCAGGAACCACCATTTGGCAACAGCATTCCACCCATGGAGACCAGGCAGTTCCACAGGATGAATGCCTGGATCATCTGCTAGAGATATTAGGTGGGCACTAAACCTCCTCAGTGGTCACAGCAGCCTCACAGGACCAGCCCAAGTGATAGATTATAACAGGAGCTCTTACCCCTCCTCCACTGGAGCAGGTCTGGCCCCAGTCATAGGGGAGGGGCCCTTGCTGTACACGGCCTAGATCTTAAGTGTCTCCAAACTGCAGCACTTTAAAGGTTTGGTCTCTAGTCTGACCGTGTTGGGAGACGGCAGAAACTAAAGCGCTAGGGTGCGGGGAGGGGGTCTTCAAGAGCATAAGGGGCTTCCAGTCCCTCTCCTGCTGCTTTTTTCACTCTGTATAAGGGATCAGGTTGCTTGCTCTGCTACCCATTCACAGCAGCTTGGCCTGCAGCCCCAGGGCTAAGGTTGGGTGTCAGGCTGAATCTTCTGCAACTGAGAGCCAAAATAAACGCGTTTAATCCCAGCACTCGGGAGGCAGAGGCAGGCGGATGTCTGTGAGTTTGAGGCCAGTCTGGTCTACAGAGAGAGTTTCAAAACAGCNCTTTCAACCACTGAGCCATCTCTCCTTCCCTAAAAAAATAAATCTTATCAAAACAAAAAAAAAAAAAAAAAAAAAAAAAAAAAAAAAAAAGCTTGCTACATTACCTCAGATATTCAGATATTTATTTGAATAAGGGAAAACGGACTAATCCATCCCTCTGGCTCAGGGGCCCAGTGTTGGGGACAGGCAAACCCCCTGTCACCCTTCCCTGCTAAGGGAAAACTCAAGAACACATGGCCCCCAGCAGACAGCACAGCTGGGAGCCACAGTTCTCAGATCTTTAGTGCATCCCGGAATGGTCTAGTTAAAAGTGTGACTTCCCAAGGGCTCTTGATTCCGTGGGACCCTCCCTCAGCTGGCATTAGACCCAGGAACTGGCATTCAGGAATCTACAGATCACACTTCAGGGAGGCAGCTGCCTTTCCATGTTCTCACTCAGGTGTTACCAAGACCCAACTGCTTATGGATTCTAGGCAAACGCAAAGGTCAGCCAGCTCTGCAGCAGGTAAGTGTGCAGCATAAGTTGCTGCCCTTATGTGCACGGGGATGGGAATCTGACAGATGAATTGTTCTCGTGCCCTTCTTGGCTGGCCCAGACCCCATTCTCTGTGTTCGAGGTTCAATTGCTGGGGACTGGGGTAAAGAATCTCCAAGGAGTAAGAAGAGCAAGACAAAGGTGCTGAAATCAAGCTCAACACCCAGAGGAGCAGCACCCCATTATCCTTGCAGTCTATGTTAGCCCAAGGCCTCGCAGGCTTCCTCTGGAGTCACACAGGGGCTGGAATGAGGCCAAGACCAGTCCTGTAAAGCTTGTAGCTCTGATCAAGGTCTCATGCCCGGGACTCAGGGCTGTCTCCTGGTTCTGTAGCCATTCTCAGTGGCGAGAAGGTTCCTGGAGGCACAGCCCTAAGGGTCACCTAGGGCAGGGGAAGGTCTTCTGGGACCTCCTGGAAGTAATGCTGGACAAATTTCTATCCATGAAGTTTGTGGCCTTGGCTTCTCTCAAAGGAGGCTGGCTAAAGTCCCTGCAGGGCAAGTGGGTTCAGGGAGTCTCAGGGTTGCACCCTTTGGGAAGCCCGGGGAGTCTGGTCCAGAGCCCCCAAGAGAACACACAGCAGGATGGGGGGAGGGGAGAAGAGGGAAATGGCAGGCAGGGATTGGAGAGGCAGCTGGGGAGTTAAAATATGCAGATGGAGAGATGTGCGAATGCCTGGAGAAAGGAAAGACCCGGATCACAGGCAGCAGAGGAGCTGGGGGAGCGGACTCGGGCATCTACCATGGGCGGGACGAGGACCCCCATACAGTTTCCCCCGACCCAGGTGCACTTTTCAGTGTATCCTGAGCCAGGATTGCAGGGCTTGGGAGCAAACGATAGCCTTTTCGTCCCAACACCAATGCCTGTCTCTGTGATGATGAATTACATCTGTGGGCCTCCCAGCCCTGGATCTGAACCCAACTTCTGGCTTGTAGGGGCTACAGGGAAGGTAAGGAGTATGAAGTTTGGGTGTGTGCAGGACAGGAGAGAGGACGCTTCCAGCATAGGTGGCGGTCCCTCAGTTTCATGCTTCAGACTTCTTTTGATCTCGGGGGCAAGGAAAATGGAGTGCACAGGCAGTTTCCCCCACCTCTGTCTAATCCTAGCTGGCGGCCCAGGCTCCAGACCCCAGTGCTCCAGCCAGAGAGGATAGACTGAGGCCAGAGGCAAGCAAGGCGGGTCCCACCCCGCTGCCACACAACAGCTGGTCCTCCCCAGCCCCCGTGGCTGTGCATTCCTTCAGCACTTGCTGCGCAGCCCTACTTGGCGCTCCATTAATTTGCAAGTCTGCTTTGTAAGTGTTCTTTTGTCTTTCCTCCCTAGCTGTCCAGACTTCCCCACCCAACCTGGCTACAGAGGGAGAGGGGACCCTTCCCACCAGCCCTGAAGTCTTCCACCAAAGAACTCTGGGCAGCACAGCACCACTCCACAGGAAAGAGAGGCTGGATGGTGCCAGATGCCAAGCGTGCAAGAGCAGGAAGACAACAGCATCCTCGTTTTCTATGTGGGAAA
This sequence comes from Alexandromys fortis, assembly GCF_014885135.2. NCBI lineage: Eukaryota > Metazoa > Chordata > Mammalia > Rodentia > Cricetidae > Alexandromys > Alexandromys fortis. Next base: position 731,362 of record NW_026068034.1, read on the forward strand.
CTGAGGCTGGAAAAGCATGCTTTCCTATCAGAAGTCTCAGCTGACCCCGCCTCTCCCGACATCCAGTCCCATGGTTTTATAGTGGGTGTGAGATTAATAAATCTTTGCGCGTACAAACTGAATCTTATCCATCGTCATATTCTCGAGGGAACTGGGACTGGACTCTTCTCCCTCCAAATCACCCCTGGAGCCCCAGGGTGATTTTAGAAAGGATCAACTACTTTCTAAGCTGATGGGGCCCCAGACTACTGACTTCTTTTTTTGTCTGGAATAGTTTTTATTAACTGTGACTACTTTGGGGACAATGTGCAAAGCTTATTAGGTCCTAGCATACCAGAAGTAATTTCTTGGAGTCAAAATCTACAATGTCACACAGTTCAGACAGCATCATTACAGGACTACTGACTTCTTATTAGCCTACCCTGGATAGAAGAGGCGGCCATGCAGCACTCCAGACACTAGGTTGGGGAGGGCGCACAGCCAAAATAATCCTCATGCCACCTCCCATGGCTCCTACACTAATGCAAGCTGGCAAAGCAACGGCCTGCCAACCCTCCTTCAATTCTTTACAAACTCCGTTCCTACAAGGACTGGAAGCATCACAGACCACGTTCCTCTCCAGCAAACTCCTGCCAAAGGACGGGCCTCTGGCTGGCCTTGGTGGAACCAGTTTTCTACTCACTTCTGCGTGAGTCCCCAGGTTCCCGTGAACTGTGCTGAGGGTGCCCGATACTCAGACAGGGATGAGGGTTGGAGCTTTGGGGCCTGCTCCTGCTGTCTGCAATGGATTAGCCTAGCTTATCCCAGCAAGCCACGTTCTTTCAGGCCATAAAACCCAGAGTCAGGGCTTCTGAATTCCTCGACTGCTTGGTGACAGCAGTCTGGCCAGGTGAGACCCCATTCTCCCTCAGCAGCTTTTCCTGAGTCCCAGGCTTTGCTGGTTTCCGCTGTTCTTTGATGCCTGTGTGTCTAAGAAAACTTCTCTACCTGATCTGCCAGGTGAGGGCTCCGTCCCACCAGATTTGCACAAGTGTCGGATGACTAACCAGTATGCAGTGAGCATCCTCCATGCTCCCCCAACCCCCAGGCTTCAGCACTGAAGAAAACCATACCTGCTTCAACTGCTCCTGGCCTACTATACTTGCAGTCATTGGTATTTGGGGACAGCCTTAGTTCAGGAGAGGGCTTATACGCAAGGCTGGGGACACAAAGGATTACCTTCCTCAAATCTACTTTCGTTCTTGCTTACTTGTTGTAGGTTTCCAGACTAAATTGACTTTCTATTCTTCCTACCTTCCCTTCCCTTCCTCCTTTCTTAATGTGTTTTTAAAACAGAGTCTCACATATTAGCCCAGGCTGGAACTTACTATGTAGTCCAGGCTACCTTCAAACTCATGCCAATCCTCCAGCTTCAGCCTTCTGAATTCCAGGCCACCATCCCAGTTCCAAATGAATAATTTTCAGTCTCAGTGCTCAGATACAGAGGGTCTCCTCTCTGATGGGCACACAGGACCCTCATCCCTTTTCCTCAATGGGCAATGCTTTCCTTCAAGCAAGCTGGGTACTAGGGGGTCCCCACAAGGCAGGTGTCCAAAAGAGAGAGGTGACCACCTGCTTAACAGCAAATGCATGTACCAACCAGGCTCTGTGCCTCTAGGTCCCTCCACCCAGGGCCCATCCCTGCCCTCACCAGGCCTGCTAGGCCTCCATGTGCAGTTGGACCCTGGTCCGTCCTTCCTTCCTTCCTTCCTTCCTTCCTTCCTTCCTTCCTTCCTTCCTTCCTTCCTTCCTTCCTTCCCTGTTCGGTCTTTTCCCAGCTGCACCCTGGTCTTCATCATCCTATTATGAACTCACCAGTAAAGAGGCAGAAGCCATCTATTACGACGTTCCCTATATTGTGTGGATAGTGACATGAGAAATAGTTGTCTTTTGATTTTCCTCTGAAGGAGCCAGGGAGATTATTGTTCCAGTTATGCTTTATTTATTGATTGATTGATTGATGATTGATTGGCGGATGTCATTATGTAGACAGGCTGGCTTTGCACTCACAGAGATCCATTTGCCTCTGCCTCCCAGGTGCTTGGGCTATAAAGGCACGTGCTGCTACCACTTCTAGCCTACTTTTTGTTTTTCGCTTGTTTGTTGGTTTTTTTGGAGAAAAGCTCTTAACAACGTAGCTCAGGCTGGCCAGAATTCGTCACGTTCTCTCACACTCATGGATGGCAACCCTAGTTCTTCTTCTGGTGTGAGGCAGTCAGATTATTGTTCCGGTTATAAGTACAGACTCAGTCTGGTTGAAAATCTAGGCTTCCAGTCTCAGACTGTCCTCACAATAGACTTGAGGCTACTCACTAACAGAGCATGTGCATGTGTCCACACCCTCACACTCACAGCTCACACAGGTTCCCTCCAAAACTGCCAGCTACCCTGCCCCTTCTGCCAAGGCAGAACCACGCTTATCCATGGGCAACCTGGAGGCATTGGGCACCAGCTAGTTTGCAGAGGAAAAGTCATAAGTTTCAACACCACTGTCCAGTACAGCAGCAGAGAGAGTGGGTGCTTTCCACCCCAGAAACACACCAGGTAGGCTGCCTTGGGTCCCACGGGTCACTCCCCAGCATCCCCTCCCTTCCCGCAGCCTGACTTACTTCTCCAGCATGGACATGACGATCGGGGGAAGCACCAGGATGGGCATGGGCAGGACCACGCGAGTCAGTGCTGTCTCCAGCAGGGCCTGAGGATGGGGACAGGCTGGGTGAGAGGAAGGCTCCGAGCTGGGAACAGTCACTAGGGAAGCAAGTCCCACCCAGAGTCTGAGGTGTGTGCACTGCTGTTCTGCACATCTGGCAGCTCACAGCAGTACGCACAGAGCTGGGTCACAGATACCAGACAGCGTTGCCCCACCCCCACCCACAAGTGTTTGAAAAGAGCAGATTCTCTACATGAGGGAAGGGTAGTAGAGGACAGCCCCCCCCCCCCGCCCCAGGATGTGCAGGGATCAGGGGTTGGAGGAATGGTACACAGAGAGCCTAAGATGCTGTCAAAACAGAGCCAGAACAAATCTCTGGGACCTGCAAAGCCAGGGGGTGCCCAAGCTGAATGAAGCTGGGGGTTACTTTTTAAAACTGCATCCCTTAAAGACGCATATCTACAAGATCTTCTGCCTTCTGGCTCTAAGTCTTTTCAATTTTTCTTTCTATGGCTCAGGTTGGCCTTGGACCGCGTAGGTAAGGGTTCTTGACCTTGAGTTCTCTTGCCTTCACCTCCTGAGTGCTGAGATTACAGGCTGTGCCATCACCCCTGGACTTATGTGGTGCTGGGGATTAGATCCAGGGCTCTGTGTGTGCTGGGTAAGGACTCCACCAACTGAGCTACATCCCCAGCCCTGATGAGTCTTAGGGAGAAAAGGGCAGCTTTGTAAGGGGTACATGCTCAGGAACCAATAGGGATCTAAGGGTTCACTTGGGACTCCGTAGGATGCTGGGAGGCAGAGCCTGAGGCCTAGCTAATGTCCGTTCTGTCTGCACTACAGAGTCAGCCCCTGAAGAGACCCTTTGACTCACGGTGCGTGCCCTTCGGAGAATGTCCAGGAATGGCTGGCTCACAGCCCACAGATTAAGTCTCTCTAAGACGTCTTTCAAGCATGGCTGAAAGAAGCGGGGGCTGCAGAGGAGCTGGGTAACCTACCTGGATAGCCTTTAGAAAGAGTTGTCACCTCTGCTCTCTTCACAGGGCACTCTGAAAGGATGGGTTGGGACAGAGTAGGAACCTGAGGGTAGATTCCCTCTGCTGATGGGCTGGGGGCTGAAGTTTCTCCCGGAAACTTTGCCCCTTATAGTCATCCTCACGAAGGGCCAGGAGAGAATCTTTCCAGGCCCCAGAACAGCTGTGGGAGGGAGGGGAAGGCCTAGAGCCAGGCAGAAAACAGAGTACCGCTGCCATGCACCCAGCCCTGGCCCCATACAGGTCTAGATGGGCCCTGTCTTCCCCTAAGATGGATGGAGAAGGAAGAGAAGATCAGAGGCTTATCAACAAGGTCTCGTGCACAGGGCTACATCTCAGTCTCCACGTGAGAATTGCTGAATCTCAGAGGGTGGAACATCTGTGATGTTCTAGCCCCTCATGGCTGATCCTTTGTTTCCTTCCCACCACACAAGGCTAGAACCAGGATGGTAGGACAAACCACTAACCACCGTCAAAGGAAGGCTAAGAAGGCACAGGACAGGTGCGTGCGTGCGTGTGTGGTGTGTGTGTGTGTGTGTGTGTGTGTGTGTGTGTGTTTAAAACACAAGTGCTACAGTGAGCAGGGCTAACGAAGAGGGCCCTATAAGGAATTGTTGGCAGGGGCCACACATCTTCCACAGCCCCGACACCCAGCACTCACAGTGCTGCTGCTCCCCAGCCAGGGAGCTGCCTCATTCCACTGCCTGCAGCTTCCCATTCACAAGCCATGGGGATGTGAAGGCCCAGGGCATGGAGAGAAAGCCCAGGGGAGGCTCCTCTGCCCTCTCCAATTAACACCTTCTTAGAGGAGCTGCACCCTGAGGGGCTGGGATAAAAAAGGAGGACATATCACAGTGGAGATGGGGAGGGATGCTGAGGAGCAGGGAGGGACTGACTGTCCGGGAGAACAAGTCTGAGAGCAGACTTTGAGGCCCAGGGCTCACACAGATGGGCGATGGGGACTAGGAAGAGGAGGAGGAGACATCTAGAGAACCAAGCCAAGGTTCTGTGACCAGAAGATCTCAAGGAATGCGCCGGTTATGGATGAGAACGCCCATCCATTCCTGGCAGGGTTTAGCCCCTGGGAAACCCACATGTCTGGCTGCGATCTTTGAGGAGCCCACGAGGTTGCCGTCAGCATCCAGGACATCAATCCCTTCCTCTAGTTCCCCATACCGCATCAGGACCACGTTGCAGATATTGGCACTGGCTGGAGAGAGAGGAATACAGAGAAGCTCAGTGAGGCACAGATAGCTTCCTATCAGGCTCCACCCTCCAGCCAGGGCTCCCAGCCCCCAAGAGTTCTGTGACAGCAGAAAGGTGGAGTACTCTGTTGTGCTTTCGCTAAGCCCCTTGGACCACAAAGTAACAGGTGGAAATGGCGAAGGCTATGGGAGTTGCCACCTATAGAGGGCGCTGTTCACTTCGCTTCTGGGGAGGGTCCCTAGGCAGGGAAACAGATGTGCACACAGAAAGTTCTCTGTCCCTGGGATGTGTTCCCCTGGGGCCTGATGTCCCACCACCAGCAACTCAGTCCCTTGCTCTTAAATGCCACTCCCCATATTTAGTCCCTCATGTCCCACTAGAGCAAACCAAGAGATTTCCATCCACAGCAACAGGTGACAGAGCAGACCCTGCACTCACCCTGCACCGCCCCCTCATCATAGGAATAGAACACACGCTCAGAGAGCAAAGGGGACTTGACTGAGGTCACATGGCCAAGGGGGACAGAGTGGAAAGGCTGCAGTGTCTGAATTCCAGCTACCCAGAGACAGGGGGTCGGAGAACAAGCCGAGTTCTTCCAGTGGCTGAGCTGTTTCACTTATCCATACCTTCCCTGCCTCACCTGAGCTTCTGGGGACCTATGGCTGAGCAGGTGGTCCTGGATCCTTACATAAGCAGCAGACAAAGGTGGTCGGTATGGTTGCTCTGCTCCCCTGAACTGGGACTCATAGGCCAGACCCAGACTCATGGCGGTGTATGGATAGAGATCTGACCTGAAGTCCTCTAGTCCTGCTTCACGATGAAAATGGGGAGACTTGGGGGTGGTAGGTGGGTGGTGGGAAATGTGGGGGGGGTGACAAATGCAGAGTCTGCCTGCACCACTCCTCCCCCCAAAGCGCCTTGCTGTGTTTAAAGTTTTAATTTTTGCTAATTAATGTCAATTAATTTTGTATAATGAGTGTTTAATTTTGGGGAGTGTGTGAGCCTGGGAGCGACTGCAGTTCTGGGCTGTGAACGCTGATTAGCATCAACACCTGCTGCTTCCCCCTCTCCAGTGGGGGGGCACCCGGGTTTGGGGAGCTGGAGGGTGGTGGGGCTCAGTGGGCAAGTGGAGTGGGAGGGAGCCCACAGATGCTCCTGGGACCTGAGCCAACGGCTGGGGAGCCCAGCAGGGCAGGGTGCTCACAGCTGGGGGGACAGGGTTCTGCAGGTGAGGGTTGGTGTGGGGGCCCAGGGGTCTCCGAGCCTCATTCTCCTACTGCAGTAAAGTAGGGAGGTGGGATAAGCCGAGGCGACGACCAGGAGGCTCTGCAGTCTTTGGAGAGAGAAAGCAGGAGAGCTAGCAAGCTCTGAAATGTATTTCGAGCACATATGCTATGTTTGAGCGTCTCCACTATTCCCACATGATGCTGATCAAGGCTCACCATGGCAGACCTTCTGTGGCTTCCGTCCCCACGATAGACACGTTTACCTGGCTAAGCAGTGGCTTTCAGAAGGGCCAATGTGGAGAGAATTTTTTTTGTTATCATGGTTTGGGGGCTGGGGTGGGAGCGTTGCTGGCACATGGCTGGTAGAGACCACTGATGCTTCTGTGGACACGATAGTGCAAGGGGCGCTACCACAACAAGATGTTACCTGGCCCCAAATGTCAATAATGCACAGACAGAGAAACTCACCCCTTGGGTTGTTTTGAGATCGTGTCTTTCTGTGCAGCCCTGGCCATTCTCAAATTAGCAATTCTCCTTCCTCAGCCTCCCGAGTGCAGTTCCACAATGTCTGAGAATGACTTAACCACATCCAAAGAGAAGTAGGAAGGTAGATCTGAGGTAAAGACTTGGGACTGCAGGGAAGGTCATGGAAGATGGGCGTGGTGCCTGAGTTTGGGAACATCCGAACTTGGGGTCATTCCTGGCTTTGTTTCTCTCTCTGCTCAGTCCCAAAGGTGAGCTCCTGATAGACCCAGGATGCCCAGGACCCAAATAGGCCTTTTAGGGTGGCCTTGGGAAGCCGCTCCTGACCTCTGTTGGTGACACGCCCTCTAGTGGCCACAGGACTACTCTGCAACCCCTTGGGTTGCCAGACTGAGTTCTCAGAAGACATGAGACCCATCACTGAGTGGGAAAGTGGGGTTTTCTGCCTTGAGAGGATGACTCTTGCCTTTAAGAATGCCTTTCACCAGTGCCAGCACCACTGTTCCTGTCCCCAAGCAGGAAGCTGAACGCTGTCCCCCCTGCTGGGCATCCCCAGTATTGCACTTAGGGTCTCCAGGGGCTCTCAAGACATCTTACACAGAGGCAACTCAAATGCCTGCAGCCTCCACTGTGGGTGTTTATACAGTGTAGGAGGGCTGCCAAGAGGGTGGGCAGGCTATGGAGGTGGTGGGGGCCAGCCCCAGGAGCGGGGGTGGCAGCTCACGTTCTCTCCACGGTCTCCAAATGGGCGTGTGGGAGAGCAGGACAGAGAACTTTAGCTCCAAACAGAACCCGAGTGAGACCAAAAGAAGAAAAAAGTATGCCCAGGAGTGATGATGTGGAGCTGGGATTCTAACAGTCCAGAGGGAAGGAAGCAGAGGCAGGAGGATGGTAAATTCAAAGTCATTCTCAACTACAAATTGAGCTCCAAGTCAGCCTGGGCGACATGAGGTCCTGTTTCAACCCCCAAACCAAATCACAAAAGAGAGTGAAGCTCAGCCTCCCACTGTCCCCTCAGCGAGCCTCTCCAGGACACCACCGGGTAACAGTAACCCTGACATCTAAGCTGCTGGATAGAAGAGAGAGATGCCCAATGCCAAAGGAAAGGCAGCCACCACCACCCCAACCCGGAACAAGCATTCTCTGAGGTGACTGACTGTACAGGTGGCATTTGCCTTACCATCTTTCTGTTGACCCTACAGCGGTTGTCTGGTTACAACCAGCCTTTGTAGTAATCATCCCCAGCAATAAACAAGGACACACGTCCCCTGAAGGGACTGCGCTTGTACCATCTCATCTAGACTGTTTGATTCTGCCATTGTCCCCCAGACCTTCCCAGATCTCCCCTATCCCATTTCACACACACACACACACACACACACACACACACACACACAGAGAGAGAGAGAGAGAGAGAGAGAGAGAGAGAGAGAGAGAGAGCGAGCGCATATGCATGGCTCTCCCTTTTGACACACCAGCAGATCCACCACTGACAATATCACAGGTTAATTAAGCAGTCTATTAGCAATAATGTTACAAAAACTGGCACATCTTCAACTCAGATCGACACCATTCAAGACTCAGGCATGACTGACATTGGAGCAGTAATACCGAGAGACATCCCAAAATGAAGGGAGGGAAAAACAAGCTCTTGACTGCCACAGATGTTCTTGCATGGACCCACAGCCATGCAAACCCATGCAGATGGGGGATTGCTCATGAAGCAGCATCCACAGTAAAAGGGACAGTGTGAGAAACAGAGAGAGCCGTGGGAAAGCGTGAGGGAAGTTCTCAGGAGCCCACCGTTGAACCTGCACAGGACAGACAGGCAGCACACACCTCTGTGAGACACTGACATCAACTCACACAGGAGGCGGACTGTCCAGACACACTCGTGAAGAGCCGTAGGCCACTGACTTGGAGAAAATGAGATCCCATAACTCTTCAACTCTGAGATGCATCTTTCTACATCTTGATATCCTAAAATGATGATGTGGGGCTGGATTTGGTGCAGCTGGTAATGAGCTGGCTGTGCAAGGGCAAGGACCTGAGTTCAATCCCCAGAGCCCACGCAAAACGCATGGTAATGGTGCTACATGCCTGACATCCTTGTGCTGGGGAGGCGGAGACAGGAGCATGCCTAAGGCTGGCTGGCTGGCTAGCCTCACTAACCTCATAAGCAAATGCTAGGTGTCAGTGAACACTCTGATTCAAAAGACAAGATACAGTCATGTGTGATAGCTCAGTGGGTAAAGGCACTTGCCACCAAGGCCGACAACCCAAATTTGGTCCCTGAGGCCTTCACGGTAGAAGGAAAGAACCACCTCCTACAGGTTGTCCTCTGACCTCCACACAGGTGCTATGGCACATGAGTGTACAACATGAATGCACACACATGTGCATACACACGTACACACACCACCATAGTGGCTGTCAGGGTGCAGGGGAACCCTTCCTGCCTCCCAACACAATTGACAGGCCCCATGTGAGTTTCACACGGGTAAGAGGATTGTTCCATTCAGCTGTCACCTCAGCCGACCACAGCAATCCACACAGAACTTGCGCTCAAACTTAGACTCCTAATTGTTGCCTGAAACATCTTTTTTAAAACTTACACTATAATGGTGCACGGACACGAAAAGTTATTGTACATGCAGAAGATCGTCTGCCAGATACCAGGCAATGCAATTAAAGGCAGTAGAAATTGCCAAACCATAGATAGCTACCCTAAAGAAATGCTTGCCCATATGCACAAAGAGACATTTACAAGGATGTTAATTATAGCGCTGTTTGTAAGGAGCAAATAATTAGAAACAAGCTAAATGTCCGCCATTAGGAACCCACACTGGACTCTCTCCAACACAAATCACAACATGAAGGACGCTGGTGAGAGCAGGCAGGTGACTGTGTCAGTCCCTGTCACTGACAGAGCCAAGCGCATGCGTGCACAGACAGACAGGTAATGTTTAGGAAGGTACCTGTCGCCCAGAGCTGCCCATGGAAGAGAGAATGCAATTTGAGACTTAGGGCCTGTTTCGAGAGATTTCTGTATTTTCTACACTTAATGTTTCTGTATTATTTAAATTTTACAGTGGGAATGCAATCGTGGTTTAATTACCTAAAAAGCCATCTGAGAAAATATAGAAGTCTCCAGGTATACCGATACATGCTTTAATCCCAGGCGTTGGGAAGCAGAGGCAGAGGCAGAAGGAGCCCTGTAAGCTAACCTATACAAATTCCAGGCCAGCCAGGGCTACATAGCGAAACCCTGTCTCACAAAGAAAAACAGAAAAAAAAATTTAATCAAAACTTTTTTAATTAAAAAAAGAAATATAGAAGTTAAGATCTATTTTTAGCCTATATTATAAGTGAGAAGCCGGGGAAATATACTAATTAAATATAATAAACAAAGGTCTAATTATGTGAAGTTATGGGAGGTGAAGGTGACTGACTCCCAAGGAGCTATTCTACCCCTCAAAATTAACTCAGAGGATTTCCCTCGCCAGTGATTAGAAAGAGCCATGTGACCCGAACTCTAGCTAGTGAGGAAGGTCTTTGGGGGTACTGTGAAGGATCTCCTCCCATCCGGGGGGTAAGAGACAAGAATCAGAGCCCTTGGTTCCTGGGAAGAGTCAGGTTGGGATGTGACGCCGGGAGCTGCTGCAGCCACAGTGACGATGAGAGCTCCAGTCTAGAAAAAGGCCACTGGACAGCTGCAGGGACGAAGCAAAGGGCAGCAGGGCTCCGGGGTCACCTGAGACACCCAACTGTGAAGCGGGACATTCTCTGATTATTTAAGTCACTTCGTTAACTTTGGACCCAAACATCCACACAGAATAAAGAGCTTTAAAAATGATTAAGAAAAGGAGCTGGGGAAATACTCAGCTGGCCCAGAGCTTGTCATGCAGGACCTGAGTTCCAGCCCAGAACTCAGGTAAAAAGCCCAGCATAAGCGCTGTGAGCCTGTGACCTCAGCACCAAGGACAGGGAGCCTACTTGGTGAATCCCCCCCCCTCCCCCGTCAGTGAGACACTCATCTCAAAACGGGGGGGGGGGGGGGGGGGAGAGGTGCTGCAGAGTTGGTTCAGTGGTTGTGAGTTCTTCTCTACAGAGGACCTGAGTTCAGTTCCCAGCACACACTTGGTTAGCCTACAACCACCTGTTACTCCAGTAGATCCAACACACCCCCATCCCCGCCAGCCTTGCACTCACTCACGTTGTATTGTACATACGTGTGTACATACACACACTGGCTTAGTTAGGGTTTCTCTCGCTGTCAAGAGACACCGTGATCAAGGCAACACTCATTTAAAAAGCATTTAATTTGGGTCTTACAGTTTCAGAGGGTTAGCCCATTATCGTCTTGGTGGGGAACATGGCTGCATACATGCAGGAGCTGGAGCGGTAGCGTGAGCTACATCTAGATACAAGCAGGCAGGGAAAGAGAGAGACACTGGGCCTGGCATTTTGAAACCTCAGAGGCCACCCCCAGTGACACCTCCAACAAGGCCACACCTCCTAATCCTTCCAAATAGTTCATAAATTGGGGACCAAGCATGTACACATATAAGCCTATGGGGGCCATTCTTATTCAAACCAACACACACACACACAAATAAGGTGCCTGGTGCCCAAGAAAGGATACTTGAGGTTGACCTTTGGCCTACATGCATGCATGTGCACACACACACACACACACACACACACACACACACACACTAAGAGGAAAAAATCCAGTGGTCAAAATTGCAGAAAAATGTAAGACTCAGAGTTTTATGAAATGAAATATAAAAAAACTGATAAACATGAACTCAATCTTATGAATAGTCAAAGACAGACTTCTGAATCTAAGAAAAAAATCAATTTGCAAGAGCTCTTTATATTTTGGAAACTAATCCTCATTGGTCAAATGGTTTGCGAAGGGCTGCTGCTGGGCTGTGGCCTGGTCCTCGCACTCTGGATGGCACCGTCTGTCGCAGTTTAATATGTTCTCAAATGAGCAGCCCTTCCCTTCCCCAGTGCTTTCTGTGTCATTAAGAAACGTCAGTGCTCATCTGTATTTTCCTGAAATAATTTAAAATGTCTACTTTTCACATTTAATCTGCCGTGGAATTTATTTGTCTCTATGAAATTCAGATCACCTCATTTCTTCTATCTGAAGACCCAAACATCAAAGTTAAGAAAATTCTCAACTACACCAGGGATTAAAAGGAAAAATAAGACAATGAAAATGAGAACCAGCAGCTGGGCGTGAGAACACAACCTTAGCATCAGGAGGCAGAGGCAGGAAGATGAACACAGGCCCAGCCCAGGCCTCACAGCTTAGCACAGAGAACAGACGAGGCTGGGGAGAGGGCCCAGAGGGTAAGAGCACTCACTGCTTTTACAGAGGACCCAGGTTTGGTCCCCAGCATCATGTTAGATGCTTCACAACTGCTTCAAACTCTAGGGGATCCAACACTCAATTCCAGCCTCTGAGATGCCCGCACACATGTGCACACACACAAATACATACAATTAGAAATAAAAAGTAAATATTACAAAACTGAAGTTTGCATGGACGTGCACATGAGAAGAGACCGTTTCCACTGTACACAGCATTTAAAGGGTCGCTAACACTGAATGTTGAGAGATACTCAAGAGGACACAGGCCTGGGGAACAGAAATCCGGACCTCGTGGATCTGAAAAACTTCTGTCTGGCAAGAGCCTGACCAGAAATACTCCCTCCATTTCTAGCAGCAGGCTCCTGGATTCTCAGCACAGCCACGCCACTGAGACACAGTCAGAGGCAGGGCTCAGATCTGTGTCTGATTTCAGCTCCCTGGGCAGACATACAGATGAGGGTTTTCAAAGCGAAGTCCAGAAAAAGCACATCCCTGTCACATGGATGTGTGCTCATGGGAGTGTGTACACAGCTGGACAAAGAAAAAGGAAACAGTCCCAAAGTATCAGCTGTGGATGTCACTGTAGACCCCAAATGGCAGCTGAAACGGAGGTGTGTGTAGAAACACAGGAAAAAAAAAAAAAAAACTCTCCAAAGCAAGCTTCTGGAAGCTCAGTTCCTGGGACCCACATAGTGAAAGGAGAAAACCAATTCCTGGAAGTTGTCTACTAACCTCTGAACACGTGTGCACAGTCACACACAGACTGAGCACTAACACACAAAAGTGGTGGTGTGAACGAGAACGGCCCTCCTAGGCTCACACGATTGAGTGCTTGGTTCCCACTTAGAGCTGTTCGGGAAGGATTAGGAAGTGGGGCCTTATTGGAGGAGGAGTGTCACAGGGGTGAGCTTTGGGGTTTAAAAAAACACATTTTAAGGAGCTGGAGAGATGGTTCAGTGGTTAAGAGCACTGGCTAGTCTCTCGGAGGACCCAGGTTCAATTCCTGGCACCCACAAGGCAGTTCACAACTGCCTGTAAATCCAAGATCTGATACCCTCACACAAACATACACATAGGCAAAACACCAATGCACATAAAATAATAAGTAAAACTAAAAATAAACCCCACATTTTAAAAAGACACAGCCATTCCCAGTGTTCTGTTTCTTGCATGCTGCATGGGATGTGAGCTCTCAGCTGCTCCTGCTGCCACGCCTTTGCTGACACCATGGACTAACCCTCTGAAGCCATCACACACTTTCTCCTGTAAGCTGTCTTGGTCATGGTGCTCTGTCACAGCAATAAAAAAGTAACGGATGCATAAACAGGACTGGGGTTGGTCCAATCAGTAACATGTCTGCTGCAGAAGCATGAGGGTCTGAGTTTGATCCCCAGAATCCATGTTTTTTTTTTTTTTTGAAAAAAAAAAAAAAGTCATATGTGGTTGTCTGTGCTGAGGAGGTAGGGACAGAAAAACCCCTAAGCTCCTGGACAGCACACACACAACCCAAATCTGTGCACGATGCACATGCGCATGCACAATTCGTAAACAGCAGAAGCAGTCATTTCTGGAGCATATGCCTATCCTGAGATCTAGAAATCAGAATGAGCAGGGCCCACTGGTGGTGGGTCAGCAGTTGCTTCCGAGAGGTCCCCATCAAGAAGGTGAAGGACACCGGGGCTTCAAGTATATCTAACATTTCCTGTTACCTCGTTGATTTTCTTTGCATTTGAAAAGAAATAATAAATATTTCATAATTTATTATTCATTAATTCACTTACTTTAATATTTGGAGACAGTCTTGCTATATAACCTAGGATGTCCTAGAATTTGAACTGTAGCCCAGGCTGGTCTCAGTCTCATGATCCTCCTGGCTTTGCTGAGCTAGGATTACAGATGTGCACTATGATGTCTGGCTACAGTATTTCAAAACTATAAAAAAAAAAAGAGAAAAGCTGTCATGGAAAGAATCGCTGTGGCTAGATCTTATTGAAAAGGGGCGCCGGGCGGTGGTGGCGCACATCTTTAATCCCAGCAATCAGGAGGCAGAGGCAGGCGGATCTCTATGAGTTTGAGGCCAGCCTGGTCTACCGAACAAGTTCCAGAACAGGCTTCAAAACTACAGAGAAACCCTGACTCAAAAAAAGGAGGCGGGGGGGGGGGCACAAGTTAGAATTTTATGATTTTCATGGAAAGATTTCCAAAATTTGCCAGGTGTAGCGATATATTCCTACAATTCAAGCACTTTGGAATCAAAAGTATCAGAAAGTTCTAGGTCTTTCCTATTTCAATAGTGAGTTCAAGGCCAGCATGGACTGTGAGAGTCCTCCAAAAAAATCTATTGTGAGGCTAGTGTTTATGTGATCCCATTGGACTTTATTATATTTAAATGGATACAATAAATAATGACATTCTACACTTTTGCTGTTGTTTATCTTTTGAGATAGTCTCATGTAGCCCAGGCTGGCTTGCTCTGTAGCCAAGGATGCCCCTGAACCTCTGATCCTACTGCCTCCACCTTCTTATTCCTGGGGACATACACAGACATCACCCCACCTAGTTTGATTGTAAACTTTTAGGCGTTTACTTGACTTTGGGAGGGTACAGACAAACTTGTGTCTGGAAGCAGGATTTACTTTATGCAATAATTCTATATTATCAGGAAAAACCATCTTTTTCCTATAAACAAACCAAGAACTGTGGTAGCAACAGAAAGTAGCTACCATTTTTAGCTCCAAATAGAGTTGGTGGAAGTTCTTCCAAACTCCACCCTCTCAGCTTCAAGGAGGGTCAGGCAAACTTGCTTCCCACCCTCCTTCCCTCTCCACTACTTCATGGGGGAACAAGCCCACACGCTGTACATTTGTCTCATAGTTGCAGGGGATACAGTCCATCATGGCAGTAACAGCGTTGACGGCAGGAGCAAGCAGAGGCCGGTGGCTTCATATCCACAGTAAGAAACGAAAGAGCACCGACCGCTGGGTCCTCTGCTCATTCTGTCCAGCCCTGGCACTGTGCTGCTCAGACACAGGGTGGATTTTCCCACCTCAGGCAACCTAATCGGGGAAAATCCCTCCCAATGCCCGGAGGCTGGTTTCATCGGTGACTCTAGGTCCTGTTAGATCGGCAACAATATTAACCATAACAGCATGGTAAACAGCTCAAACCACACAGAAAGGAGGATAATCAAACGGGAGTGAGTCTCCTCTCACCCCTAGCTCTTAGCCTCATCCCCTCTTCAGAGGCAACTATTGTAGCCTGGTCCTCGGGCCAAGCAGCAGGGACCTGCACGTTCAGGCACACGCATGCGCAGATTGACAGACTCGCACACAGCCCTCTCAAATGCAGCGCCTGTCTTTGGGGGAACACTGCTCACCACACAAGCGCACTGACCTTAATATTTGCTTAATTTCACAGCATGGCTCAATACTGCACCTGAGAGGCGGCTCTAAAAGGCCCAGATTTTCTTTTAAATAGCTTGAGAATCAGGGGAGAGTTTCACAGCCCATACTGAAGTGTCAGCAACTCAGGACTGGAAATTTCTAAACTGGAAAAAAAATCAGCTTGTGCATTCTAGGTATAGCTAACTCGGAAGCGTGTAATCTCTGTCCATAAGATTCCCACTAAGGTAGCTGGGGAGACAATTCAAATGTCCTTGCTGCGCACAAGGCTCTAAACCCAACCCCTAGTTTCCACGGAGAAAGATGGGTGTGACAGTGTGCACTTGTAATCCTAGTGTTGGAGAGGAAAGGGATCCCCAGAGCTGGCTGGACAGCAAGCCTAGTCCTCTTAGGGAGTCCTAGGCCAGTGAGAGACAACACAGAGAAAAAGGAGAGAGAGAGGTGGAAGGTACCTGAGCAATGACATCAACGGTCGTCCTCTGGCTTCCATATGCACACACACAGTGAACGAGACTCCTGCTAAGACACCCCTCTTCTAAATATACTAGAAGGGGGAGAAAGGAAGCACTGACACCTTCTAAAGGCTTCCTTAGCCCAACAGTCCCCTGGCTGGAGACTACAGTGGCTCCCCAGGTGATGAGATGAAGTTTAAACCCTAAACTCGAGGCTCCAAGGCACCTTCTCCTGCCCTCCGACTGCCCCATCCTCTCCTCCCCTCCAGCTGCTCCAACTTCTCCTCCCCTCCTTGCCCTTCTCCTGAGCTTCTCTACCTCCTCTGCCTCTGGATCTCTCTGCTTTCCAGAAATTTCTTGAGTAAGATAGCTATTTGTTTAGTAATATTTATGGAGCACCTATGGGATGTCAGCACCTAGGCAAGCCTCCCAGAAAGTGGTGACCTTAGAGCTTTCTAGGTCGGGCTGCTAACTAGACACATTCCTAGAACCCAGGGGTCACCAATGACAATCACTTTGTTGGAGGGCCAGGCTCCCACGTGTCAGGGCTACTCTGGGAACCAAGTCCGTCATTCTGAATGTCCTGTCTTCAGTGACACAACGGAAACTAGTGTGAGCCACAAACCACGAAATGGGCTTGCTCTGAAAGGAGCCCAGGAAACCCTTCTGACCTCCAACCAAGTCACGTGGCAGCTTGACATTTGTGTAAATACATAATGTGTGTTCATGTGTGTGCAGGTGCATGTGTATGTGTGCTTTAGGAGGCCAGAGGACGACCTCGGGTGTCACCCTTGGACACTCCACCCACCTCCTTAGAGACAAGAACTCACGTTGTCCTGGAACTCACCAATTGGGCTAGGCTGCCCGGCCAGCCTCCTGTCTCTGCCTTTCCAATACTAGGACTACAGGTACATGCTGCCATGCCTACAATTTTTTTTTTCGAGACAGGGTTTCTCTGTAGCTTTGGAGCATGTCCTGGAACTAGCTCTTGTAGACCAGGCTGACCTCGAACTCACAGAGATCCGCTTGCCTCTGCTTCCCGAGTGCTGGGATTAAAGGAGTGAGCCACCACCGCCCAGCTCATGCCTACAATTTTTACGTGGGTTTTGGGGATTGAATGTCAGGTCCTTGGCCATCTTCCTAGCCCCTGCAATTTTCTATTTTTTTTCTTAAATTTTGTTTTTTTGAGACTGGGTCTCACTATGTAGCTCTGCCTGCCCTAGAACTTACTATGTAGACCAGGCTGGCCTCAGACTGACAGGGATCCATCTGTCTTTGCCTCCCAAGTGTTGGGATTAAAGGAGTGTGCTACCATGCCAGGGTTCCCCTCCAGTTTTTAACAGCACGCTTAATATCAGTCCCCTACAGGTCTTTTCAGATATTATGCCTTTGCCCCATGCATTCACAGCCCTTCTATATTACTGATCCTGTCCCTTGAATGTGAGCCACAGGCCTCCTCTGTCCAGGCAGCCAATAAATTAACTCGAGGACAAGACTGTAGATTGAGCTCGGGGCATACTACTAAAGACTTCTTTCCATTTGGACCCCCTCGTCAAGTTCTCTTAAAGCCTGAGGCATTCTGGGAGTCCATGTCAGTTCTGAGGCAGCCCCAGTTCTCGGTCCTTGGTCATCCTTCCCGGAAGCTGTGACGTAAGGGTCCTATGGGTGATCAGACTCCATGTCAATCAGCCACACATTCCTCTGATGGAGAAGCTGATCTCCCTCAAATGAAACATGCATGGCCTAAAACACTAAGTTCCTAAAATCTAGGAAGTACAGGAAGACTGTCTGGAAACAATGTTTCATTAGCTCTGCAGGTGTGTTCCTGTAACTCTAGCTCTAGGGCATCTGAAGCCTCTGGGCTCTTTAGGGTACCTAAACACACACACATACACACACACACACACACACATACACACACACACACACACACGTGTGTGCGCACACATACTCACACACGCACACACCTTGTGGTAGTGTAATCAAATCCTAGGCATGCTAGATGAGCACCCCAGCACTGAGTCCCAGCACTGGCCTCCATGAATTGTTAGAGTAGATGTCCCAAGAACATTTGGTTTTGTGCCATTTTGACCATCTGACCAATGCTTGCCTCCAAATTAATATTCCATAATGCCAGGTGTGTGTGTGTCTGTGTGCAGGTATGTGCACATGAGTATGGGCGCCTGCAGAGGCTAGAGTGTCAGATCCCCTGTAGCTGGAGTGAGAGCAAGCTGCTGAATGTTCAGGCTAGACTGGACCCGAACCTTCCATGCCAAAGCACTTTGTTTGAGCATTAACAAACCTGCACGAAACTCTGTCATGCTAATCTTCACTGTCAACCTGATTGGAGTTAGGATCACCATGGAAACAACTGCTGGATGTGTCTTTGAGGGTGCTTCCAGAGGGGTTCAATTAAGGAGGGGGATCCACCCTAAATGGGGGCAGCATCAAGTCATGGGCTGCCGTTCTGGGCTAAATGAAAAAGAGAAAGCATGGGGTCGGGGAGGTGGCTCAGCAGTTTAAGTGCTTGCTATGCAAGTAGGTGAGGACAGGAGTTTGGATTCCCAGGAACCCACCTGTCATTCTAGCCTCCAAAGGGGATCCCCAGAGAGCTGATCTAGCAAGGCTAGTCACTTCAACAAGCCTTGAATCTGGTTGGGTGATGCTGCTTTGTTGGATAAGGTGAGAGGGACCAAGGGCGATTCCCAGCATCAGGTCTCCACATACACATGTGCACATGCATGCCCATGTGTGCCCACACATGCAAAAACATGCCCACACATGCACATCACACACATGAAAATAGGGGGGCGGGTGTATCAAGTAGAGCAATAACATTCCCCCCCCTCCCTTTCTCTCTCTGCTTCCTGACTGTAGGCTCAATGTCACCAGTCATCCTAGGCTCTTACTGCTATGACTTCACCACCATGGGGTAGTCTTTCTTTTTTTTAATTTTGCAAACTTTTAATTTCATAATAAAATAAAACAAACAAAACCCCCACAACACACAGTACCCAACCCTGCTATTCTGTGGGAGGGGATTTTCAGGCCTTAAGGTACAAGGACAGGATAGAAGAGCTCCTTTAGACATGGCAGAGCCAAGGTGGATCAGGGCCATCCAAGGCTGCTGGGGGAGCCTATGCACAGGACATGGGTTTCCTAGGAGGTCTCTAATCTATTTCTTCCATGCAAACGTATCCTCATCACTCAAGTGGAGGGAGGAGCGGCAGTAGGCTCCTCTGATGTCAACTCATCTTCATAAATGCCCAGGCCTCATTTGCTCATGCAGTAGATGCTGTTAGAGTAGGTTTTGGGGATCCTCGAGAGAGGAACCAGAAGCTTGAAATTCCTCTGATGTATTCTTTCTTAAACTGTAAAGCCAACAGAACTCCTTTGTCCCTTAAGTGATGTGGGATTCCCCTCTGTATGCTGTGAATAAAGAAACCGTCTTGGGCTTGAGCAGGGAATAGAGGTAGGCAGGGAAAACTAAACTGAATGCTGGGAGAAAGGAGGTGAAGTGAAGGAGAAGCCATGCAGCTCCGCCAAAGACAGACACTAGAACTTGAGCCAGTAAGTCACAGCCACATGGCAATATACAGATCACTAGAAATGGGTTAAATTAAGATTTAAGTGTTAGCCAATAAAAAGCTAGAGCTAATGGGCCAAGCAGTGTTTTAAATAATATAGTTTCTATGTGATTATTTCAGGGCTGAGCAGCTGGGAACCAACAAGCAGCCTCCTTGCAACACTTAAGTTTCTTCTAGGCAGAGATTTGGTCATAGTAATGAGAAAGTAACTACTTACACCCTGACTATGTGGTGGGCTGAGGGGCATGAGGAACAGTACCTGAGACACCCACACAGTCTGACGAGGGAAGCAAACTTGAACTTAGGCAGCCTGTCCTGGACAGGCACAGAGTAGCTGGCAGCCAAGTGGAGGGCTGAGTATGGGAAAGAGTGAGCATCTGGGCCAGCAGGGCCATGTGCCTGAAGCCCAGCAGGAGGTAGAAGGGAAGACAGCAGCCGTAGCAGCAGTGGGTTCAGGAGCAAGCACAGAACAGGCCCAAGCTGGCTCTGCCGACCACCAGAGGAACCTCAAAGGGACACGAGTGCCTCATAAAGCACCACTGGCCTCTGTGGGGACACAGCTGCCACAGGTGTGCCCCCGCTGCCTTCCAGCTCACAGGGGATGAGTAATGGGAAGCTATGTTTTGATGGGGGGTCTGAAGCTCAGGCAGCACCAGTCCACCAACTCCTGAAGTAAAGCAAAGAGAGAGTCAATGTCATGGACACCTCTGTGTTCTGGGGCGTGGGAAGGGCACAAGGGAGATCTAAGGCTCACTGGGTATGAATGTTAGAGGAGGCTGCTTGCTCTTCCCGGCCACCCAGAACTGAAAGAATCACACAGAAACTGTATTGTTTAAATCACTGCTTGGCCCATTAGCTCTAGTTTCTTATTGGCTAACTCCTACATATTAATTTAACCCATCTCCATTAGTCTGTGCATCACCACGAGGTTGTGGCCTACCAGCAAAGTTTCAGCACATCCGTCTGTCTCCTGTGGTGGCTCCACAGCTTCTCTCTCCCAGCATTCAGCTTAGTTTTCCCTGCCTAGCTCTGTTTCCCTATAGCTATGCTATAGGCCCAAAGCAGTTCCTTTATTAACCAATGATATTCACAGCTTACAGAAGGGAATCCCACATATGAAGAATCAGGAACAAGCCCCCCCTTCCAGCCCCATACATTCTAGAAGTCCTGAGCAACAGCTCCCCAGGGAGCATAGGAAAAAAAAAAACTCTTTTAATGGCAACGAAACACTTTTTGACAACTCATGAAAGGGACCCCTTGGAAGGACCTAGACTTCCTAGCTAAGGATGGACTTCTGGTCTCTGAAAGATTATTATCCTATGGACGGCTGGGACGGTTCATACTGATTCTCAATTTGACAGGATCTAGGATCACCTAGGAGACTGACCTGTCTACGAGGGAGTGTCTACTCTAGGTTAACTAACTGCGGTGGGAAAACTCACCCTGAATATGGGCAGCACCATTTTGTGGGCTGGGTTCTGGACTGGATGAAAAGGAGCAAGTGAGCGGAGCAGCAACGCTCTTCTCCCTCCACTGCTAGCTGCACTAGCAGAGTGACTCCAGCTCCCGCCATCATGACGTCCTGCCATGACGGACTTTACTGTCAAACCAACAAACTGGCCCACAGCAAACCCTGCTCCTAGGGTGCTTTTGTCACAGCACAAGAACAGTAACTAATACAGAGGCTTGAGTTCAGAGGTGCACCGAGTTCAGATAAGGTCTTCGTTACCCAAGAGCCTTTGCTGCTGTTTCCTTCTCCATGGGTACAGTCAGGCAGACATGGAGCAGGGGCACCAGTTCTTACCAGATGCACCGAGACAGGTGACTACCGGCATTTCTGCGTCTCTAGAGGCCTCGGTCCACCCACCTCTGACCGCAGGCCTGCCTGTCTTCTCAGTTGTCTTATCTGGAGACCCACGCCTTGCGCTCCCTCCCTCCACATTTCCTCCACGGCCTCGCAGAAAGGCTATGGACCAGACGTGTCCCTGCAGAGCGGCTCAGCTCGGGAGACCAGCAACTGGACCCAGGGGTATGTATTTTTCCAGTATCTCCTCCATTGACCTCTAATGGCACTGTTTGCCCAGCTTCCCAAACCATTAACTTCCACCTCCCAGCAGCCACACATCAATTAACGGAGGGCCTGCTCCAAGCCTGAGCTCCTGAACACAATTAAGCGTGACAGTCCACAAATAAGAAAGAACTGGAGAATTAATTAAGGTCTAAACAAATTAATTACCAGTCCCCAATCGATTCTGATGCCAGTGCACATGCTCCCAGGCTCACCTTCTTTCCTACCGTCTCTATGTATAAATAGAAACCAAGATCTCCCACGTGACTGCTGTTCTAGACCAGAGCAGGGGATTGTGGGTGCAGAAAACCTCCCTGAGAGAGAGAGAGCAATGGCTGCGGGGAGCATCCAGAGCTTGCTTCCTGTGCACTTGGCACTTACGTGCACACAAGCGCTCACACAATCCTAGATGAAAAGTCAGGGGCAGTCTTGGAGATGGAATGAATGCTCACTGCAAGACACAGCATAGCCTGGCCGCCCCCAGGACACACACATCTCAGTTTCTCCACTCCAAAGGCAGGTTCACCACCAGATTGAGTGGCCCTGAATGGGGGTTGGGAGGCCTCAGCTCTGGGCACAAGGTGTAGATCCGAGCTGGAATTTGTATATTCTTTTGCAAAATGGAGTGTCTCCCCCAGCACTGAATGAGACACACTGAAGGGCCAAAGGGAGAACTAGGTGGTCCCTGGGAGTTCTGGGCTCTGCAAACCTAGTACAGGCCTGTGACATTGTTGGGGTGGCCCCAGGATAGAGCAACAGACTTAAACAAAGGGATAAAGCATTCCAGGCTGGGGTTAGGTGGGTTAGTAACCTGGGCTCTGGACAGTGCAGAGGCCCCAGAGATGCCTAAATGCCTAGACTTTCAGCTTCCAGCTAGCATCTAGAGGAGCAAACCAGAGAAGTGGGGGACACAGCAATCCCACTTTCCTTGTTTGCCTAGGAAGAGAGTGGTTCCTTCCTATGACAGGGTCCTCCCACCATGCCGGTGCCCTAAAGGGAAAGCGGCCTTTTACAAGGTGAAGCAGGCTCTGAGCAACCTTCTCTGAGGCTGACAGCGACCAGCCAGCCTGCTGCAGAAGGTAAGGGCCAAGTGACTTTGAGATGCTCTGTCCTGGCCAGGGCAGGGAGGGACATGGTAGAGAGAGACCAAGTGCAGGGATCAGATGATGGCATTGACCTTACATTACACTGGCAATCACTCACCAGGGAGATGAACAGAATCCTCTTTGCAGATGGGCCTGCTTCTCCCAAAGTCCTGGGAGTGAGAACTAGTAAGTCATAAAGCCCGATGTATACAACTGGCTATGTATTAGGGGCCTCAAGCTGTGTGGCAGAGGCTGTACTTGGGTGGGAGGGATGAAGGTTGTCCCATGAAGACAGGAGGAGAATCAGGCTAAAGCAGGAGCAGGTCAGAGTGTCTCCAGAGGAGGAAAGGCTTCTCCTCCTGAGTCCCAGAGAGGTTAAGACCAGCTCAAGGTCACACAGCACAGTGGACGCTAGACAGGGCTGGAACAAGCCACTGGCAAAGTTCTTATCTGAGGCTTGCCCCCACCCCCACCCCAAGTCCCAATTACATCTTGGTGGGGCCTCCGAGCCAGTCTAGTCTGCCTCGGACCCTCCAGCCCTGGCGGCTGAAAGCCCAGTCTCTGAGTAGCCTCGTTCTTTGCTCAATTAGACCCCATGACAAAGTCAGCTTTAAAGAGCTATTCCATTAATGGCCCACGGCAGAAATAGCTAAGAGTTCATTACAAGTGTGGAGTTGCTATAGCAATTATCTGGGTTGGCTAGGCTCCACTGGGTGGTTGGTTCTGGGAGTTTATTAGCCGCTGGGCATAGAGTGGGTGAGGTCACCCCATTTTGTAGGTACTCCACAGCAAGTTCCTGTCAATGAAGTCTGGTCTGTGGCCTCCCGGGCAGTTCTGGGTCATAGATGGAGAGTATCAAGCCTACATATTACACATATTACATACAGGAAGCTGAGGCCTGAGGGGAAGGTCAGATCAGGGCTATGAGGTGGGGGGAGGGGTGTGGTGGAGGACTCAGCTCTTCTGAATGAGCACTGTGAGGTGCTGGAGGACTCAGCTCTTCAGAGTGAGCACAGTGGGGGTGGAGCTCAGTTGGTAAAACGCCTGCCTTGTGTGCATGAAGTCCCGGGCCCCATCCCTAATACCACAAAACAAAACAAACACACAAGAATTTCTACTAAAACTGCATCTCATGAATTGAGCTGGTGGGTCCTGCATTTCTGTCTGTGTGAATTTTGTTCAAGATCTCCCAGCTACAAGTCAGCAAACATCAGGGAGATGTGATGTAGAAGAGCCACCATGCACCCAGGTTCTCGCAAGTTCCCCGACCCCCCACCATACAACACACACACACACACACACACACACACACACACACACACACACCTGTGTGCACATCTTACCTACTGCAGGGAAGGGCACGAATCTCTGCACAAGAAGGCGAGTGGCTGGGGTGAACTTGTTGGCTTTCTGAACCAGCACATTAAGGCCCACCTTGGAAAGGAAAGAACACAGAAAAAGATGCAGGATGCTGCAAGGGCTCATGGGATGGAGGAACAGAACTGGAGGGACGGCAGGAAGGAATTCCCTCCAATTTCCCTCAACCCCACACCCAGGTGCAGCCCTTCTGAGGCCAACTGGGCCTTCTAGCCTCTAGCCTTTGCTGACCCGGTCCCTAGATGTGGGGTGATCCACCCACCTCAGGCCACACCTGTTCCCTCAGGACCAGCTCTGAAGTCTACCAGCTCTGTCACTTACTAGCAGTGGGACCTTATGCAGGTGACTCATTACCCTCTCTCTACTTCACTGCCTGGTGGTAGAAAAAGGACAGTTATTTCTGCCACGTTCAGGGTTCAGGATAAGAATGTACATAAAAGGAATGAGCTTGACACGCACGAGAGCTCAGTAAGCGCAGTCATGGGACAATGTCACCTCTCCCAGGCAGGCAGACCATGGATCCTGTTTCCCTGGCACCTTTCTCCAAGCACTGAGTCCTCGGCCCATCAGTGTGGTCCCTGACCCTGGACCCGTGAGAGGGAAGGACCACAGGCCTTTTCATTGCGCACTCAGCACTAAATGCTGTGTCTAGCAGCCCTAAGCGCACGCTCAGTGAGCTAGTGGTTCAGGAATAGGTACAAGCAGACAACTGGATGGAGAGCTCCCACAGGTGAATGACACCTTATCTGGGGGACAGGAAGGTGAATTAGGCCATCAGAGGATTATCTAGAAAAAGCTGGATAGGCAGCAGGCATGGGAAGAAGCAGATGTGACCCAGATGGTACCCCAGAATGATGCCCAGCCAGCCCTGCCCTGACGGTCCATCCTGGGAAGAGGAGGCAGTGAGGGGCATAGCAAGATCTGGGCTGTATTCAGCTCTGGACTCCTGGTGGGTTAGCAGGCTACCCTGTGCTCGTAGCCTGGCTCTGGACTCAGGGTTTTTGTTTGCCAGGGCTTTAGGAAGTCTCCAGAAGGTTGAAAGCCTGCTGGAGAACAGGAACAGCTGGGCCCGGTCTCCAGTGCAGGGGCATAGGACAAGGGTGTGCCTGATAACCATCCCGTAGGCAGCCAGCCTCTTCTGCCCAGGCTCTGAGTGCTGAATGCATATCCTAACTGTCAGGGTGATGTTCAGAGCCCTGTCTGCGTCCTCACTGTGTGCTTGAGTCAGGGCAAGCTGAGTGGCAGGAACTGACAGCTTATCCATACTCCAGCGATACTGGAGGACCTTTCCGAATGCCACCAGCCCATCCTGGGTACTACTGCTTGGATGGAGCTCACGAAGTCCAGGGAGCCCCAGCTCTCAGCAGCGAGTGACTCAGAAATGGCCTCTTGAGTCCCACAAAAAATAAAAGCACGGGGGAAGGCATGAAGAACAGGGAGCGGAGTGGACTGTCTGGAGATCTGTGTATGGTCAGCATGTTTACTTGCAAGAGCTTTTTATTTTCTCAGTGCTGGGGGCTGAACCCAGGATGCCTGGCTTCTGGGCAAGCGCTCTACCACAGAGCCACACCGCCGCTATCACATACAATGTCTTAACAAAATATTTTCACCAAGAAGAGGCAGGCCCAGAAAGGATTGGTGACTTTGCCCAGGACAGCCAGCCATGTCGTGGCAGGCAAAGCTAGGATTTGAACTCAGGACCTGCTGATTCCAAAACTTCACCCCCACTTTCTAACTGACCGGTGTGATTGTTAACACCCTTAACTCGACAGAATCTAAAATCCCCTAGGAAATAACCATGAGGGTGTGTCTGTAAGGGAGTTTCTAGATTGGGTCCACTGAGCTAGGAAGAGCTACCCTAAATGTGGGTCAGGGTCCTGGACTGCATAAGGAGAAAGCAGGCTGGACACCAACACGCATCCCGCTTTTCCTCCTACTGTGGGTGCAGTGACATGCGACCTCTATGTCACCATGCCTTTCCTGCCATGGCAGACGGTACCCTCAAACTGAGAGCCCAACCGCAAACCCTCCCTCCCTTAGGGCATCCTTACGGGTGTCTGATCACAGAATGAGAAAGCAACTAACACAGCCTTCTTTCAAGAAGCAATGGCCCAGTACCCCAAACCATGGAGCACGTGCGGAACACAGAATCCCTGACAAAGGCCCACGAGGCCCACGAGGTGTTGTGTAATGGGAGGTGGGGCCTTTGACGTATCCCTATCCTGGAAGGGGGCAAGGCCCTGCACACATACTTAGAAAGATGATGACGTATTGGAGGAATGGGAAGCAGGAGTCATGGGGGAAGGGAACAAGGAGGCCCAAACTTTCTCATGACTGGCAGCCTACTGGGAGTAGGCAGAGCTGAAGTGCAGGGGGAGGGAGACAGAGACTAGAGATAACTGTTTGTAGCCAACGCTGAGACTTGCTGTGCCAACCTGAGACTGACCCCTCCCTGGCTGGCCCTTCTCCCCCCTGGCTAGGACTGTCAGTGTCTTGAAGGGGTAATCTAGCTGGTTTGCCCCATGCCAAGTGGGAATGGGGGTAGGAAAGAAGGACGGCGAGTCTCCCTGAAGCCGTAGGAGCTAGTCTCTAGGCTTCCCACCAGCAGCTCTGACCTCACAGTCAAGGCCCCGTGCCTCCTTCAGGCAGTGGTCGCTGTCCCGCGGGTCCTGAGCATGGGCATGGCCGCACTAGGAAACCGGCTGCAAATCTCTACCTTGTTTGTTTTCCCCCTCTGCCCAAATGGAGCCCCTGTTTGGTTAATTTCTGTTTTGTAGTTTATTTGGAGGCTGTTAAAACAGACCCTGGGGGACCCTCGGCGATGGCTGTTCCATATCTCATTATCTCCCCTGAACCCGATTATTAGCTCCGATTCTTCTGATCGCTAGCTGCTGTTCGTGATGAGTTGTGTGCCATTAATGCCAGCTGGTTCCCTTAAACAGGACCTACCATGCCAGGGAAAATGAGCTGGCATTCCGAGCCTCCAGCCACTTGGCTTTTTAATTTTAATGGGCTCCACCAAATGTTCCAGGCCAAAGGACCCCGAGAAACAAGAACAGACGGGCTTCAACCCCCAAACTGCAGCCCTCCCTGGGATCCTTCCCAGACTGTCTGTCCCTGTCCAAGGTTCTGGTGTCGAGGAGGTGAGAGCAAGTGGCCGTTTGCCTCCGTGTCTTTGGCACAGACCCCACACCCACTGCCAGTGGGTGGGCGAGGCAGCCATATTGCCTCCCAGTGAACCCCCAACTCGTCAAGGACCTTCTCTCCACCCTATAGTCCCCCGTCCCTCTGTGGGTGTGGAGTGTTGGTCTACCTTCAGACAGATGTGTGCTTCTTGTTTCGCCCCAGCCAAGTGGGGCTGCAAGTTTTGTTTTGATATTTTATTATTACTTTTTGATACATTTATGTAGTCTAAGGTGGCCTCAAATTAGCTGAGGATGACTTTGAACTCCTGATCCTCCAGCCTCTACCTCCTCAGTGCCAGGAACAGGTGTGTACCTGGTTTATTTAATGCTGGAGACTGAACCCCGATCTTCAAACACGTCCTCTAACAACTGGGCTCTAGTCAGAGCAGCCTGCTAGCTCCCTACCATTTTAAAAAAGAACTGCATTTAACGTTTTTAATTTCATTTCATTTTTATGTATACATTTATATTTTGAGACATGGTCCCACTAGCAGCCCTGGCTGGCCTATAATTCACTGTGTAGAACAGACTCAAGTGGAGCTCACAAAGGTCTGCCTGCCTCTGCCCCCTCACCCTTGTCAATTCTCCCTGCCGTCATCTCCATTCCCCCTGCTGGCTCTTCACAGAAGTCACAGAAGGCGTCTTCTGAAAGTGAGCATTGAGGCCAGTGAGAAGGCTTAGTGGGTAAAGGCACTCGCTGCTAAGTCTGACGACCCAAGTTCAAGCCCCAGGACCCACCTGTTGGAGGAAGACAACTGATCCTGAAAGTTGACACACAAGAAAGAAACGGACACCACCCTGCTTCACAGCCTTCATTGGGTCTCATGGCATCCGAGGAGCCGAAGAGCCCTCAATGACCTCACTCTATTGATCTGGAGGCTCCTCTTGTGGACCAGATCTCCCCACCCCCACCAGGGCCTCTGAGCACTGTTCCTGTCAGGCCTCTCTTTCAGCCTAATTGTCAGACCTCCTCTCTGCTCAGGGTGCTCAACTAACAGTTTCTGGAAGAGCCTGGAACTGGAACTGTATGTGGAGTGTTTGTGTTCATGTATGCTCGTATGCATGTGTGTGCATGTGCCTTTTGTTCACGTGTATTCATGCACGCATGTGTTCGTATATATTTGTGTGTGTGTGCATGCGTACGTGTGTATACTTATATGTGAGTGCCTGTGGAAGCCAGAGGGGGCTTGGGATCCCTGGGAGTTGAAGTTACAGGAAGTCATAAACTACCCCAGTGTGAGAATTAAATTCTGGTCTTCTACAAGAGCACCAAGTGCTCTTAACCAGTGAACCACCTCTCCAGCCCCACACTCAGATGCTTACGTGAGTTTGAAATCAAGCTTCAGTTGTCAAGCTTGCAAGGCAAGCATTTTCTCCAACTGAGCTATCCCTCCGCCCCACCCCACCCCCTGGCCCAAAGCCAGAACTTTCTTCCATGTACCTCAGTCTCCAGTATATATGTGTTTGCCTTTTGCACATCTCTGAATCAAAATAATACATGTATTTGCAGTATGAAAGAACACTGCAATATTTTGTATCTGTGGACTTGAATAGAAACCCATCTCCCCCAAAAGACACTGAGTCCCAGGGCCCAGGGCTTGCCTCTCTTACCCGCCCACTGAGTTCCCAGTATGTGGTAAAATGAGTGTGGGCTTAGTGATGTTTCTAGAATAAACTGAAGTGAATGGTGTCTGAAGCATGACAGTAAAAGGGGGAAGTCCCAAAGCAGGCCTGCATTGCAACCACTGCATCTGCCCTGCAACAAATGCATCTGCCTTGCAGCCACTGCATCTGCAATGCAGCCACTGCCTCTGCCTTGCAGCCACTGCATCTGCCTTGCAGCCACTGCCTCTGCCTTGCAGCCACTGAATCTGCCTTGCAGCCACTGCATCTGCCCTTGCAGCCACTGCATTTGCCTTTGCAGTCACTGCATCTGCCTTTGCAGACACTGCATCTGCCTTTGCAGACACTGAGCTGGCCCAGGTCTGTGGCAAGCTGCTCATTTCATACTCAGTTTGGGGAGGAGACCCTGAAGGTCACTAAAGCTTCAGAAACAAAGTGCATCCGACTGAACCCTGGGTGTGAGAAGGAGGTAGCTAGGTGGTGAGGGAGGAGGGCAAACAGAGGAGAGAGCCGGGCTCTGCAAACTCTTCTGCGCCTGCCAGTGAAGTCTAAGTGGTCCTGAAGAACAATGAGGAGGAGGCATGCTGACAGGAGGGATGCATGAAATCAGACCTTAGACCTCTCTGAGGAGACTGGGCAATCAATCATATGCCCAAATGGTCCTGGGTTTGTGTGGGTCCCGGAAGGTAAGGGGTGGGTCAGGAAATCACTGAAGTACCAGGAATACCCACCAGAGGGCACAGCTTTGTAAACTTAACCTGGCTACCAAGTGGAATGACTGGTGACCCTTCATGAAGGTCAAATGTCTTCCAACCTCAGCCAGCCAGTTGCTTGGCAAGGAGCTCAGGGTCAAAGAAGCAAAGGAGAATGGAATAGTCAGTCAACAGTCGTAGTTCCTGTCAGCTGCAGTGGAGGGGCTTATCTGCTAGGGACAGTGCTCACGCCTAATGCCCGAACTGTGTTCGATAGGAACCAGTGTGCTGGCTGTGAGGAACCAACTACATCAGACCCTTGTCCTCCCAAGAATAGATGCAGGGCTTCTTCTCCTGTTTGACTCGCCACTGCCAGCACCACCATCTGCAGGCTTCTGGAACACTTCACGGCTGCTGGGTCTGTGCCATGGGCCCTCCAACCCAGAAGTCACTTGAAGGAAAAGTAGCATGACAATAGACTGGACCAGGATTCATGGGTATGTCCCAACTGCCCTGGGAACTCTGAGGAGAACAGAAAGGCCTGGCTATGCCCTTGCAAACAGCCAGACCTTGTCTTTCAAGAGGCAGGGTGTGGCCTTGATCATACCGTTGACTTAATGTTGGGCAGAAGATAGAGGTCTATAAACCAAGCAAGAAGGATGGTGGTAGAAGTACAGAACCACCTCGACTCTCTACTGCTCTTAGGATGCCCATGGGGGGACCAGCCTACCAAGGGGCCCCAGTGGGAACAGGACAAAAGGTCCTACGTGTTAACAGAAGAGGATGAGAGTAGTCCTGGGTGGGGTGCAGAGGCTGTCCTTGACTTCAGTCTGTGCTCAGTTTCCCCCTCTGTAAAATGGGGTTAAACTAGCATAGTGCCAGCACTCTGGAAGCACCAGCCACTGTTACTACCCACAAGGCTGTCTACCAACCTGACCAAGGGCACATGGAGCTGCCAGTAAGCAATGAGAACTGAAAGGCTCCCTGGGCCTCTCCCTGCAGACAAACGCTGCATCCAACACAGGAAGGACCACTCGGGGGAAGGAGGTCTGCATTGTTCCTTAAGAAGAGGTCAGTGTAGCTAAGGTTTAGCTGAAGATAAAGACACAGGTACAGGCACAGACGTGTCTCTTGTCATTAGGCTCCCACAACCAGCTCCTGACAAATAACAGACGTCAGCACTGAACCTTCCTCCCAGCCAGGAGCCAGTGGTCAGTGGGTTGCATTGGCCACCTCCTCCTACTTCTGCCCAAGGACCTGCAAAGCCCAGCCTTGGACACCACGTAGGCATTCACAGCCCCTAGTGAAGAGCGCTGCTCTCACTCTGTCGTCCCCATCACCATTATTCTCTACACGGCAGACACGCTTCTGACGGCATCCAGAATCTGTTCCCATCTCTCTGAACCTCCTGTGCCTTCTCTCTAGGACACCCAGCCCTGCCGTCTGCTGGCTCTCTCCATCTGTCCCCTGTGCCATCCTCAGGACTGAGTTAGATACTCAGAGTCAGCGCCACCAGGGTTCTGACTGCCCTATGCTCGCCACTCGCCCTCCCAGCATCTCGAAAGCCATAACCGCAGCCCTGGCTCCTGCAAAGTCTGGACCTTGCAGATTTTTCAGAAGGAGTCAGGGTCCAACCTGCTCTCTTCCTTCACTGAGAACGCAAGGGCAAGCCCAGAAGCATTCCACACGAACTTCAGAACAAAAACACAAAGACGGGGAGAGGCTTCCTTTGTTAAAAGACGGCAAACTGTTAGGTTTCAAAAATAACTTAAGACGGGGTTTCTTTTTTATTCTAGAGAGAGCGCCCAGACATTGCCAAATCTATTTAGGGGGGCCCAGAGAAGCCTCTCACCCCAACAGTCTGCGGCCCAGCATGAGGTTTCGTTTGGGGGAATGTCTGATTGGCCAAGGGGTGCTACCCACTAAGGTCAAGGGTTCTCCTGAGAGAGAGCCAGGGCTCTGAAGACCTCGCAAAGGAGGCTGCGCCTCAGCTCAGCGGCGTCTCCGGGACCTGCTCGCGGCCCCGTCAGGCTCCATCCAGCCACCTGCTTGTAGGGACTCATTTTAATTAATGCCAGCCCTGGGCCAACCACCGGGGCCGTGACACCTGTTTGCAGGTCATCTGCTCCTAACAGGCTCGCCCTGGGAGGGGATTTGTCTCTAATTGAAGCCGAAATCAGTTAATGAGCCTGCAGGGCCTGGGGTTCCGGGGAACAAGGGAGAGGAAAATAAAATCAAGGCCCCGTCTTAGGCAGTTTTGTGATTTATACACACAAAAGAACAGAAAGCAAGCTGCCGATTTTCCAAGTCAGGAACTCCCCTCCATCTGCCCGAGTGAGACCCTCGCTGTGTGAAGCCGGCAGGCAGAGGGACATGCCACTGCTAAGGCTCAGGCTCCTGGAGGGGAGAGGAGGGGCCTCTCAAGACCAGCAATCAATCAGAAGCCTAATTAATAGGTATTTATGGCACAGGGCTCTATGGTTCCCTCTGTGGGGTACAAGACAGACGCCTGTCCCTAGCTAACTTGTAATCCTACTGGGGACAATGAGAGGACAGTGACAGGGTGTGACTGAGTGTGGGAAGAACAAGAAGTTTCTGGGACTTAGGTCGAAGAAAATCTCCTCTGGGGGCATCTGGAACCAAGCAAAGAGGAGGAGGTCGAGGGTGTCCAACACCATGCAAGCACAGCCCCGTGTGAAGGACCAAGTCCCAAGTAACTCTGCTGCGTTCTGTGGTTTTCCACTAACCAATCTGAGGGCGGTACAGGTCTGGGAAGGATAGGGATGAAATAATGGGAACCCCAGCACCGCTAGGAGCCCAAGGGCTGGGATTCAAGAGAGGCCAGAACTTTCATAAGTAGAATTCCTGAGCCCCAGGCCCAAGGGGAAGGTACCAGGGCAATGACCTCTCCTTTGAAGCCCTTCCCTGTGTGGCCCCCACCCTCCTTCCAGATCCTTCTACTTCATCAGAACATCTCCAGGAAGGGGGAGGCTGTTGAAGCAGCTGGGCCAGGGAGGCTCCGAACTTCTCTTGAATGAGGCCTCTCTCCTCAGCAGAGTCAGGAAACCTCAATTTTTCTGACTCCCAAATTGAGTCCCAAGCAGGGTTGCAAGGCAACCGGGCGGATTTGCAGGTTTTCTACAGTGAGCCGTCTACACAGGTCTGGCTGCATATGGCTTCTCACTGGCAGCAAGGCATAGGATTCAGGGAAAGAATGAGATCCCAGGCACAAGAAGGGATGCCCCACTTAACAGCCACTTGGAGATGGCTTGGTCTGTGTGGGAGTGAAATAAAGGAGGCCACTTGAGGACAGCCCCAAAGCTCTCCTGTAGAACACAGCAATAGCAGTGAGCGTGTAGGAGGAAGGCTTGTCACACAGTGTGTACAATTATGTTTAGTGACAAAGGAGATGAGGAAAGAAGGATTTATCAAAAGATTAGTGTATACGAGTTCTTTCTTGGTGTTAATTTGCATTTTCTTTCCTTTTAAAATTTGCTTTTATGCGTGTTTGGCCTGCATGTACATGCACCATGTATATGCAGCACCCACAGAGGCCAGAAGAGGGTGTGAGATTCTCTGGGACTGGAGTTATGGATGGTTGTGAGCCACCACGAGGGTGCTGAATCAAACCCGGTCCTCTAGAAAAGCAGCTTGTGCCCTTGACTGTTCAGCCATCTTTGCTGTCAAGACAGAGTTCCAGGGAGCCCAAGGTGACCTCAGACTCACCGTATGCCTGCGGATGACTTTGGGTTTCTGATTCTCCTACCTCTACCCTGTGAGTGCTGGGTACAGGCATGGGCCACCATGACCTGTTTTATGAGGTGCTGGGGATTGAAACAAAGCTTTGTGCACGCTAGGCAAGCACTCCAGCGGCAGAGCTGCGCTCCCAGCCCTGATTTGCACTTTCTTTCTTTTTTAATTTAATAATTGCTGTGTTACTAGTTCAGAGTTGACAACTGTGAAGGCACTTCACCCTCTGGAGTTGGTTACAAGAAGCCACCCCAAGGGGGATCCGGGAAGAGCCATACATACAGGGGTAGGAACAAGGTTGGACACTGTCTCAGAGGCTGTTGCCCACACCACTCTCTGTGGCCTGCTTGCTGCCCCTGCCTAGGAATCACCAATTCCACTCTCACTCAGTCTGCAAATTCCTGTAACAATTCCAGCTTTCTTTTTTCAGGTCTGCAAAGGCTCAGCGCGAGCCTGACTCGAGGAGTTTTATAAACCTTCTGGGGAGGCTGAATGGTAACCCTCCAAGCAAGACCGAAGAGATTACACACAGTTCTGTCCCCTGCATGCCAGCTCTACTGTAGGCCAACAGCCTCCTCTAAGTGAAAGACCAAGAAAAAGACACACACACCCTTTACTCATGGAGCCTCCCGCTTCACATGGTTGCTATCCAGGGACCCTTAGCTCAGTTAGGAGAGGAAACTCAGGATCTGGGACTGTAGACAGCCATAGACTGTGCCCCAGAGGCTGCTCTGAGGAAAATATGGAGACAAACAGCTGAGCTGTTCAAAGAGAGTGCTCAGTGCAGGGAAAGAGAGATGGCCGCCCTCCTACCCTGAACTACACATCCCCATCCTCCCAATACCCTGCAGTGCCGATTTGTGTTCTTCCTATCAGAGACTCTTCTCGGGAAAAATGGCTGGGCGTCCCCTTGCAGACTCCACTCCCCACGCCCTGGCAGCAGCTCATGGGAACTGGGTAGGGATTACTCACAGCAATGGAGACAGCACTGATGACAGCTCCCAGGTAACCCTGGATGAACTTGGATGCAGGTGAAGGCTGGAAGACACGCAGAAAGGTAGACACACTGGGTATCCAAAGCTCCTGGCCCATGAGAAGCATTCCCCAGAAAGCCGAAGGGGCCCAGGCCTCCCTCAACAGCCTTCGAAACAGAACATACAAGGCGGGGCAGGTATCGTTGGGCCCCTTTACTCCTGCTTTGTTCTAGAAAGATCTGGGCAGACACTTGCTGGCTGAAGGGTGGGAAACAGCAGGGGCCCACACAGGCCCTTTATGCCCAGGCTGTTCAGGGTCTCAGTAGGAAGGTTGTGCTGTGAGCAGGTGTTTAGGCCTGGCACACTTCTACGTGAGATAGCATTGTCTCACCAGCGACAGTCGAGCTGGCTCTCACAGCCCCCTCAGCCCAGCCATCAGGCAGCTTCGCTGTGGGTACTGCTGCCCAGTCGTCCCATAGAACAAAAGACCTCAAGTCCCAACTTAAAGAGAATTAAAGGAAAGCTGAAGAGCCAGTCTTTGCTACAGCTGCAGTTTGGAGACAGGTTTAAGGTTGTGTAGGAGCTAACTGAGGGGAGCCACATAGGCAAAACCTGCAGAGGGATGAGGGATGCAGGGCTAGATGAAATGGTGCCCTTAAAGTCTCCGGCCCCTCAACCTCCCACTGCAAAGACCAGCTTCTAAATGCTCTTTTTTTTTTTTTTTTTTTTTTGCCTCTGTCAGAAAATATTAAGAACAGCCCCTCAAAGGGAACCCAGATTCCTCTGGATCCAAGGATGGCCCAGAAGGAAAGATGGCCTTATCAGACATCAGCTTGTGTCATCGGCAACCTAAGAGCCGGGGACACTGAGCTGGCTTCTAAGTGGGTTCAGAAGTGTAGGTCAGTTCTGTCCTCAGGATGTTGACACCGTCTAGATGCGGTCTCTGAGTGTACGAGCTCCTCCCCAGAAGCACCCGGAAGCCAGCAGAACTCACCTCCTACAGACCACCCTCATTTTACCCACCTATCGCCCGGCTCTTCCCAGAGGCTCCCTGACCCATGCCACACAAGCTGGATGCTACCTGCCTGTGGAGCTGGCAGCACAAACAAGCACTCAATCATGGTAGCCTGTCACACTGTAGAGAGAATGACCAGGTCACTCCCACCTGAACCGCCATGTACGGAGAAGGCAGCAACACTCACCTTGGTAGCATTGCGGTTTGCATAGTTGACACAGGCGTTATGGCTCTGGTTCAGCCACTGAAGGCAACAGGGAGAGAAGTGAGGGAAGGCATGGACACCTCTATGGAAGACCCCACCTCCACTCCTGCCAGAAATCATGGAAAACTGTCTCTCTATGTATATAGAGATTGGGGACACTGTGGTGATGTCTAGGTGAGCACAGAAGTTTGGGGTGTGGGGTACAGTCCTCAGGATGCAGATACCATTTGCATCTAAGATCTGAATGTACAAATTGTCCCAGAAGAATCCAGAGGCTAGTGAAAGTCACCTCCTACAGAGCCCCTGTTATTTGACCCCTCTTTACCTGCCAGAGGCCCTGTCAGAAGCAACATGAGTTTCTTGGTGGTTAGCATGACGTTGGCATGAGAAAGGGGCTACAGGCCCCTGGTCACTGACCAGTGGTCAAGCAATCAAGGGGTAGAATGAGTTGCCAGTGACATGCCATTGTGTTCCAGGCACGCGTGCCTGCCTTCAGAAACCCTCTCCACAAATTCTTACCTGCCAGAAGACAGTGGATGCCAGAGTCTGGTTGGGCAAGAGAAGACCCACTACCTAGAAAAGTGAGAGGGGTAGGTTAGGGAAGGCAACAAATGCCCAATGCTTCTTTCTTCCTTTCTTCCTTCCTTCCTTCCTTCCTTCCTTCCTTCCTTCCTTCCTTCCTTTCTTTCTTTCTTTCTTTCTTCCTTTCTTTCTTTCTTTTGAGACAGAGTCTCACTACATCCAGGCTAACCCAGGTTGGCTTTGAAATCATAGCAAACCTCCTGCAGCAGCCTCTTGAATGCTAGGATTACAGGTGTCTACCACCATGCCTGGTTCACCCCGTGAATTTGCAAAGCAAAAGTATATAGCCATGGAATAGAGGGACTTGGAGCTATACAGACATGGGTGTGGTCTTGTATGCAGGTGAACAGTGATGCCCACGGTGAGACTGCATGTAGCGAAACAACCGGAGTGCAGAATTCCATCACTGTGCAATCCTGATTATATGAAAGAAAAAATATAGCTGTCTACACACACTCACATTCTCACACACATTCATGCACATTCATGCACTCACACTCATACACACACATTCACTCACTCTCTCACAACACATTCACACTCATACACAGTCGTGCACACTCATACACTCTCACACATTCTCACACTCACACACTTATATACATTCAAACACACTCACATACACACACCCTTACACACTCTCATACACACACTCTCATACACACATACACACTCACTCTCTCACACATACTCATACTCACACTCTCACACACTCTCATAACTCTCTCTCACACACACACACAACACACACACACAGCATCTGTAGTTAGCAGAATCAGCTGAGGATTTCCATGGATGCCATTCCAGACGACCTCCTCATAGTCTGACTGCTACCTTTCTCTTAACAATGGATTTTATTTATTTCCATAACTGGAGGGAGCCATAAAAACAAGTGAGCAAACAAAGGAATCGCACATCTTCCTCTCAAGTAGACTAAACCTTTCTCCTATATGATTCTTTTTTTTTAAATTTTTTTTTTTATTTTCAAGACAGGATTTCTCCGTAGCTTTTTTTGGTTCCTGTCCTGGAACTAGCTCTTCTAGACCAGGCTGGCCTCGAACTCACAGAGATCCGCCTGCTTCTGCCTCCCGAGTGCTGGGATTAAAGGAGTGCGCCACCACCGCCCGGCTCCTATATGATTCTTGTGATAATTAAATAATCTCAAAGTCCTCCAAGGAATTCATACACAGAATTTGGGGAATTGTTATCACTAAGCCTTCGTCAAGAGAAAACTGACACTGGTTAACCTAATGACTGGGCCACAGGAGTGTAACAAGCAGTGGTTTCCATGGGCGTTAGACTGCCCCCGGGGTCATGTGCTAAAAGCTCATCCCTGAGTTATCAGGGGAGGAAGTAGGTCACTGAGATGGTACCATTGAGGCATATCCTGTCTCTAGGCATTTCCCCTCATGCACGCTCTTGGCCTCCTGTCCACCACGCACTGAGCTTTTTGTTCAACCACGGATGTATTCCCTTCCACATCTGCCTCATCACAGGCCTAGAAGCAACAGAACCAAGTGACCATGAACTGAGACCTCTGAAATCATGAGCCAAAGCAAACCCTTTTCTCTTTTATATTGCATTTTGCTACAACGGGACGCTAACATTTTGAGTGAATGAATGAACAAACAAATGCAGTAGGTATGGTTGTCGAACCATTATGCCTCAAACTCAAATAGCACCTGGAATCTAGACTTGCTGGCTGCCTTTAAAATGTTTTATTTTATTTATTTATTTATTTATTTATATATTTATTTATTTATTTATGTGTGTGTGTTTTTGTACATGGAGGCCCAAAGAGATCATTGGATCCCCTGGAGCTGAAGTTATAGGCAGTTGTGATTGCCTGATGTGGGTGCTGGCAACTGAACTCAGGTTCTCTGGCAGAGGAACAAGCGCTCTTAACCACTAAACCAGTGGTTCTCAACCACTGTGACCCTTTAATACAGTTCCTCATGTTGTAGCGACCATCAACCATAAGAATATTTTGTTGCTACTTCATAACTGTAATTTTACTACTGTTACGAATCATAATGTAAATATCTGATATAAAGGATACAGTCCCTGTGAAAGGGTTGTTTGAACTCCAAAGGGATTGCTGTCCACAGGTTGAGAACCATTGCACTGAACCGTCTCTACACCCCCACACCCCCCTCACACACACACACTTTCTGAACAGTTTTATATGTCCTAGGATGGTATTGTACTTATTGTATAGCTGAGGAAGATCTTGAAGTCCCTCTCTTGCCTCTGTCTCCCCAATGCTGGTATTGCAGGAAACAGAACCATGCTGGGGTGCTGGGGATTGAATCCAGGGTTCTGTGCATGCTGAGCAAGCACCAAGCTACATCTCCAGCCTTGATGTGTGTGTGTGTGTGTGTGTGTGTGTATCTGTGTTTCTGTGAATGTGTATATCTGTGCATGTGTGTGTCTGTGTGTGTCTGTCTGTGTGTGCATCCGTGCATGTGTGTGTGTGTGAGACTGTGTGTCTGTATGTGACTCTGTGTCTCTGTGTGTTTGTCTGTATACCTGTGACTGTGTCCATGTGTGTACACACAGACACCAAGGCTCATGCATTTGGAGGTCAGAGGACAACTTTTACAAGTCAGTTCTCACTTTCCATCTTGTTTTGAAGTGAGCTCTCTCTTGTCTCCGTCCCTGCGCTTCATGCTCCAGGCAAGCTAGCCCATACACTCTGGGCAATTCTCCTGCCTCCACTTCCAATCACACCATGGGCAAGATTAGATTATAGATGTATGCTCCTGTCTCCGGGTTTCTACATGGGATCCCTGGATCCAGGATCAAGGATCTGAACACAGGTCATCAAGGCAAGTGCTTTACCCACTAAGTCATTTTCCTGGCCCTTAGCTATTTTTTTTTTTTTTTGAGACTGAGTCTACTATAGCTCAGGCTGGCTATAAACTTCCTACGTAGTTGAGGAAGATCTTGAACTCCTGATCCTCCTGCCTTACCTCGTGCATGCTGGGCTTACAGGCATGCACCACCATGCCTGGCTGATCTTGACACTGGCTGCACCTTGAAACATCAAAGACTGGTGTGGGCCTCTTAAGTTTACCTTTGGAGTGTTTGTGTGCAAAGCAGCATCTACTAAGTACTGCTGCATATGGGGAAAATGTGCACAGCCATCCACATATTGACTTATTTATTATTCCTGTAGATAAAATGGCTCTTTGGCAAGAATTTCTGCAAGGAACAAGTATAAACATCCAATACTATGCAGTAAATCAAATTCTAGACATCCTTAGCAGCATTAGTAAATCATGTTTTAAACATTAAAATGTTTTAAAACAGCGAGCACACACGCACATTTATATTTATTGGCCCATATCAGCTTGAATAAAATTATATAATGTGAAGCCATCCCACAGCTCCAACAGGAGCTACACACAGTAATTCTTTTCCAGGATGAAATCTCTGCTTGATTCTTTTGTGCAGCAGCCACATAGGGCCATGAACTAAAACCCAGGCAGGAGACCATGAGCCTCGGCTGCAGCTCTAGCCTGGTGGTCTCAGATCCATGATTCCCTCTGGAACATGACCTTTCTATGCTATCAGCTCCACACACCCCCCCACCCCAGTATGTGCTCTGTTGTGTGTGCCTGGGATCTATGTTTGTGTGTAGATACATGTGGAGGCCCGGGGGAGATGTAGAATGTGTTCATTGATGAGTGTTCAGGTACTCCACCATCTGTGGTTTATACATCATCATACTGTTGACTATGCAGTACACCCTTCACCCCCAAATCCCAGATTTCTGGATGGTGCTTAAGCCACCAGGCATGTCCTCAAACACCATTTCCTGGGACTTTGTGTATCGTCACCAAGGCACCTGCTGTCCAGGATGATCACTATACTTTGAATGATGGGGTCCTGTAGGGATATTTCATGCGTATTTTAATAAATAAAGCTTGCCTGAAGATCAGAGAGTGAAACAGCCACAATGATCAGCCGTACAGACCAGGCAGCAATGACACACACCTTTAATCCCAGTAGCCACACTAATTTGCCATAGAAACCGGGTGGTAGTGGTGCATGCCTTTAATCTCAGCGCGAGAGAGGAATATAAGACGGGAGGAGACAGCTCCCATTCACAGTCTCATTCTGAGATTCCTAGAAGCAGGATCGCCATTTCGGACTGAGGTAGAGGTCAGAGCCATGAGTGGCTGTTTTGCTTTTCTGAACTTCAGGTTGAACCCCAATTTCTGTCTCTGGCTTTTTATTAATCATGCTGCAGGGTCCCTTCACTGAATTACCTCAGAGACACTTCTTGGTTTTTGAGTCAGAGGTTGTATGTCCAAACAACTGGTTCCCATCTGTCTTGCAGTCCCTGGGCCATTTACCTGTGTCTGGCTATTAAGAAGCCTAGGCCAAGGTCAGTAAGATGGCTCAGTGGGTAAAATGCCGGCCATGCAAGTCTGACAACTTGAGTTCCATCCTTAGAACTACTCACACTTTGAGTCCTCAGAGCCCTCTGACCTCCACACATATGTGGTATTATACACACACACACACACATTCACGCACACACGCACACAGACACACACGCATAGACACACACACATGTATGCACAGACACACGCACACACACAAATAATAATAATAACAATAAATAAAATTAAAAGAAGCCTGGGCCATCTTTCTCTGTCCACAGCTCTCATGGACAGAGACTCACACTGTTCATTTCTCTACCCACTCCCAGCCTCATGATCTTCCCCTCTCTAATCTAACCTATTTATTTGTTTGTTTGTTTGTTTGGTTGGTTGGTTGGTTGGTTGGTTGGTTTTTTGAGACAGGGTTTCTCTGTTTAACAGCCCTGGCTGTCCTGGAACTAGTTCTTATAGACCAGGCTGGTCTCAAACTCACAAAGATCCGCCTGTCTCTGCCTCCCAAATGCTGGGCTTAAAGGCTGCACCACCATCACCTGGCCCTTGGGTGTCATTTTTATCTTTACTCATTTTATTCTATATATGCATTTTAAAAACTGACATATACTCTTTCCTAGAATACTGCAGAGCCCCGAATGGACGTGTACCTAGGCTGTGTCAGGCACACTCCCACTGCACGTAATTCTGACTAACAAGTGTTTGAATGTGTTGAAAACCTTGTTACCTGCTATAACACAAACCTGGGGTCCATGCCAGGGCCTCAAACCACTGAAACTTCTCCATGCTTTTCTTAAAGAGATCACCTTGTTGGATGACCTTGCCAAGCACGAACCCCTTACCATAACCTTATAATAACGAGGACCCTATAAAATGGAGACAGCCTTCCATATCATGCTGAGGTCTCAAGAAGTTCAGGGATCTTCCCAAACCTTTATAGTAAATTCAAGAGCCGAGTCTCTCAATCTCCAGCTTGGCATTCTGGTTCCGATTTTAGGGTACTCCTCCAGCTTTTCTCCATGAGCTCCAAGGAAGAGGGAGCTCAGTTACTAATCTAGTTGATGGGACATAGTATATGTAGTGTGTCCTGAGGTAGGGAAGTGGGGAGCTTAGATGGTCCCTGTGAGGGCAGGGAAGGGAAGTGGGGAGCTTAGATGGTCCCTGTGAGGGCAGGGGAGGGGAGTGGGGAGCTTAGATGGTCCCTGTGAGGGTTATTAATCTTCATTGCCAACTTGGCTGATTGAATTTAGAATGACACCTCAGGGTGTTTTCATGATGGATTCCATAAATATTTAATTGAGGTGGGAAGATATGCCCCTCAAATGTAGCCAGCCCTATAAAGTAGAGAGCTAGCTGCTTCCTGAGAAGTGGATGTCATGTGACCAGCTGCCTCAATTCCTGCTGCCACGACTTTTCACCATGAGGGGCAATGTCCTCAAACTACGAGCCAAAACAAACCCTTCTTTACTTAAATTGTGTCTATTGTGCATTTTGTCACAGTGAAGAGAAAACCAACCAAAATCCTCCCTAATCACAAAACATAAAGAACAGAAGATAGCTAGGCGGGCGATGAGGTACATGGGAGTGAGCAAGGCTGACGGACCCTAACACTCAAATGGGACTTTAAGAAGGCCAGGGTTGACTACAGGCAAAAGAGGCCAACTTCTGCTGAGGCAGCCGTGTACATGTGAGTGTGTGCGTGTCTGTGTGTGTGTGTGTGTGTGTGTGTGTGTGTGTGTGACAGAAGTCAGGCAACAGAGGCATCAGGGACAACAAAGTTACTGGTCTGACTGAGGAGAATGTCCCAGAAATTGACAAAAGACAATCTGGAGAGAGTAAAGATAGGAGAC
Source organism: Alexandromys fortis (assembly GCF_014885135.2). Classification (NCBI taxonomy): domain Eukaryota; kingdom Metazoa; phylum Chordata; class Mammalia; order Rodentia; family Cricetidae; genus Alexandromys; species Alexandromys fortis. Next base: position 773,634 of record NW_026068034.1, read on the forward strand.
CAGGGACCCCAAGGAGCCTCCGGGGTCTGAGGCAGGTTCTGTAGGCCCCTGCCCTCTGGGTCCCTGAGGCGAGGAGGGACCAGAGCACACGATGCAGCCTCTCTCCCTATTAGGCAATGCACAGCACCATCTGCACAGTCCCAGGAGCAAGAGCAGGCATTTTATAACTTCCTTTTCTTTTTCAGTCTACATTAAAAATAAATGTTCCCTTCAGCTCTCAGATGTATATCTCTGGTGCAGCCTGCCCACATTCCCTCCTGCTGCCCTTTCCAGAACATGGCAGGGGAAGGGAAGGAAGAGAGGGAGAGAGGGAGCCAGTCCACCCGGCTGATGCCAGTGGATCACACCTCTTCCAAGAGGGAAGCGCGGCAGGCATGGCCACACTTGGTGAAGAGTGCCCAGAATGCATGGGGACCAGGGAAAGTGGAAGTAGAGGAAACAGGAGCCAACAGCCAGGCTTTCTTCCCGCCCCCACCCTCCCGCGCTGCAGGACCTTGGCCAAATCACACATCCATCTTTGCATTTACAGTTCATGCAGTGGCTGGAGTCCCCTCTACAGTTCCAGCTCTCTGCTGGCTGTCCTCTCTGCACATCTGTGGGTACCATGGGCCATGAAGTCCCATCATTTGTCCTGCTGTGGCCTAGTGATCAGTGGATGCTGGAGCCAAGACGGACCCAAGCAAGTTACCTGAGGTCTTCACACCTGTCTTTACCTGTTAAATAAAGGGCTGCCCTGGCATCTCTTGGGAGACCCAGGAGAGGAAGAAAAGCACAGAAGGAATCTGCCTCAGTGTCTGGCACGTGTTCCCGGATGTCAGGTGGCGGTGTCATTCCTCCTCCAGTCTAGTTCCTCTTTCAGTCTTGCCTGCCCCCCAACTTCGGGCCCCACAGCCTGCACCTCATAACTGAGCATCATCTCAGAACATAAGTCTTTGTGTGAATACATATGTGTTCATGTGTGTGCACATGCAAGCACAGCCTGTGGAGGCTGTGAGGACCAAGGATCAGACAGACAACAAGGATCAGAACCAGCTGTTTGAAAACCTCCTCCAGAGGTTGTTTCCAACTAACCAAGAGTCCCTGTGAGTGTGTGCGGAGTGTGGGGTGTCTGTGACAAAGCGCTGCAGCCTTCACTGACTGTCTCGGGACAGCACATCAGAGTTGCTGCTGTTGGCACTGTGATCAGCGCTCCTTGCATCGCCATCTTCACTCATGCTATCGGCTCCTGAGCCCCCGCCCACCCGGGCTCTGGGGCTGGAGAGGGACAATGTCTACTCTGAGGACAGAACAGGGAATGGGGTCAGTGGCTCCCACCTGGAAGACAGTTCAAAGGAAAACTCACTCCTCCAGTGCCCTCACGGCTATAGATAGACAAGATTTTTAAGGATTTATTTGCATTTGTATTTATGTGTATATGTGTGGGTGTGTGCACAGGAGTGCAGGTGCCCACAGAGGCCAGATGAAGGCTTAGATGCCTTGGAGGTGGAATTTAAGGCAGGTGGGAGCTGCCCAATGTGGGTGCTAGGAACTGAACTCAGGTCCTCTGGAAGAGCAGGCAGTGCTGTTAGCCTCTGAGTCATCTCTTGAGCCCAAAGTGTCTCATATACCCCAGTCTTCTGGTCAGGAGCCTTACCTGAGCTGCCGAAGTGTGTGTGTGCACACGCGTGCATGTGTGCATCCGTCCGTGTGTGTGTGTCCATGTGTGTGTGTTTGTGTATGTATGCTACCTGAGCTGCTGAACTGTGTGTGTGCCTGGGGGGGGGGGGGGAACTCAGTGGTGAAGTGCACTAGCTCTTGCAGAAAAACCTGGCTTCAGTTCCCAGTACCTACATGGTGGCTCACAACCATCTTTAACTCCAGTTCTAAGGGATCTGACGCCCTCTTCTGACTTCCATGGGCACTGCATGCACATACTTGCCAGTAGAACATACACACAAAAGATAAACAAATCTAAAGGTGAAGGCCACTGGGAGATGGCTCTGTTAGAAAATGACTTGCTGTACGAACATGAGGACCTGAGTCTGATCCCCAGCACTCACAAAGAAAATCGGAAGCAACAGTATGTAATCCTATCACTGAGGAGGAGGTGGAGACAGGCGTTGTCTAGAGGTTAGCTGGCCAGCCCATCTAGACAATTGGTTAGCTCCAGGTCCGGGGAGAGATACTGTGTCAAACAGTAAGGTGGAGCACAATTAAGGAAGACATCTGAGGTTGACCTCTGGCCTCCAAACACAAGTCTGTACCCCAGCATGTGCATGTGCGCACACACACACACACACACAAACAGCACAACAATCAAACTATTGGGAGGCAAAACCACCACAGGGTACCACCAAACTATCCCAACTGACAAGAAAAGGAAAGGGATGACTGTCCCTCTACCCTCCACTCCACTGTCCACTGGAGATCAACACCCCTCTCCACTCCTCAGGTCTCCATTCCAACTGAGGTTCTGCTCCTTTGCAGGCTCCCCTTCCCCGCCCCCCCCGACATTCACCTCAGCTGTCACTAGGTTTGTTTCTATTTCCCCAGAGCTGTCCTCGGCTTCGGAGGTGAGAAGCCAGAGGACGTTCACAACCCTCACTAGTGGAACACCTGTCTTCTGATAACGCCCCTTTCCACCGCCACCACCTCTTCCTCCTCCTCCTCAACAGCTGTCTCCCACAGACCCGCCACAGCTGGGGCACCCAACGATGTGCTAGGTTTTTCCCTGTGCTTTGCTTCCATCTTCTGATTTATACGGCAATGATCGGAATGAGAAGTGACACTTGGTGTATCGGGGATGTCGCTGCCATTCAAAGGACGCAGCCATCTCAAGCATCACCTTTCGTCAAGACTGTGTCTAGCCGTGGCTGCTGGGGTCTAGCTCTAACTGGACTGACACCTCTTGCATGGTGTGGATGGGGTCAAAATGGCTGTTATTTGGTGCCACTGGAGGTGGGCTGAAGGGAAACAAGGATTGGGATTAGGATACTGGAGAAAGTTTAGGTTAAGGAGGACTCGGGATGCCAGGAAAGCCCCGGGACGTGGACAAACCCTAACATCCTTTGCTGCTCCCCCACAGTGGACATTCAGTGACCTCGGGGATACCTTCTGAGTCTTGGGGTTTCTATACTCATGGGACCATCTGTAGCAGCAGGAGAAGGTTCAGAGTGTGTAACCCAAGGCTAGAAATGTCCCCAAAGAGTCAGAATCTGTGACCAGGAGGGTAGCTGGGTTGGTATAGTGCTTGTCTAATAGGCACAAAGCTCTAGGTCCCACACCCAGCACTGCATAAGCCAGATGTGATGGTGCACTCCTGCAAGCCTAGCACTTGGGAGATGGAGCAGGAGATCAGGAGTTCAAGGCCAGCCTCAGCTATTTAGTGAGTTTAGGACAGGCTCAGTTATTTCTGAGACCGATTTCTATTTCTATTTCATAGACCGATAGATAGATAGATAGATAGATAGATAGATAGATAGATAGATAGACAGACAGACAGACAGACAGACAGACAGACAGAAAGATAGGGCACCAAACTCACTGACCAGGGGCTCATAGTCTGTGTCCCTCATCCTCCTGAGATTTTAAAGTTCCAGACTGGGTGGGAACACGGAGCTGAGGAGGGAGGTGCAAATGTGCTCAGGGAGCCTGAGGCCCAGGAAGGCCAGAGCTCCTGGTGTGTAAGGCGTGCAGGGCACAGGCAGAAGAGTTGAAGAGACCCCAGGGCAGGGGGAAGCTGGGGAAAGAGCTACTGACTGTAGGAAGCACCCCCACGGTGGGAGCTTCTTGGAGTACCCTGAGACAATGGGTACCGGGGCCACAGCAGCCGCAGAAGTGGCCCGGGCACACTGGCTTAGCATCCGTGCTTCTGTATAAATTGGGATCTTTTTGCCACACACTAAAGTGGGGGAAAGTTCCCATCTTTAAATGTTAAGCTTAAAATAAGCCCCGACACGGGTGCCAGTGGATCTGTGAAATCTGCTGACTAAACTGGCACCCGCACTGGTGAGAGAACCAGCTCGTCCCTCTGGAGCCCCTGGGTAGGCAGTGAGGTGATTCTCAGGCTACACAGGAGGGCATGGGGTCAGGCAGGGATGCTCACGCAGGCAGGAAGTTGCTTGGATGTGGCATCTAGAAGCTTCTCGGTTGAGCTACCTGCCAGCCTTGATCACCCCTTCCCTTCATCACTCAGGGGCCCAGTTCCTAGCACATTCGCTGGCACCCTTGTTTCTATTTCGGTAGGCGTTTTCAGTGGCTTCTACATGCGCATGATTTCTTATTCTGACCACGGGCTTCATGAAGGTGTGGACTGGAACCTTCCAGACCCTTTAGGGCCAGTAATGAACGAATGTTCAAGGCTGTCAGGCAACAGCGGGGCATTCGAGGGGCCACTGTGGCTGAGGGGCTCCAGGCTTCAGGTGGAAGTGCTGGAGAAGCACTCATGTGCCTTCTACATAAGGTTAAAGTTTTGATCTGGTGGCAGTGGGAGTCCAAGCCTAGAGACAGAGAGCCATGGCTTCTCCATATCCATGGGCTCAACTGGAGATCCACCTCCGGCCCAATGCTCTGAATCTCAGAACATGGCTATGTGGGGCTCAGAAGAAGGTCCACTGCTGGGCTATCTACTGGACATCATGTCCCAAGCCAGGCTTCCAGTTTGGCCTCCGTGGAGAGATCATTACTGCTCTGAGGTGTCTCATCTCCACACTGTACGCTACTCAGTGGCTCTGAGGTCTGGTCCACACTGGACATCTGCTTTCACAGCACGTAGCCCACGGCAACGGAGATGAGCATCCCAAGCTTAGACACCAACCAACAGGGCTGCAGTTCCCTGCAACAAAGGGTTTGTCTCGGGCATGAGGGGAGCACCTTGGGGGCACTCCAGGACAGAGCTGCAAGCACACACTCCAGCACACAGCAGGCTGAGGCAGGGACATCACAGTTCAATACCAGACTGCGCTATACTGTGAAATCCTGTCTTAAAACAAATACAAAGCCATCCTAACAAAACAGAGCTGAAGCTCTTAGCTTTGTTGATTTGTCCTGGCTGAGGGCAGCCACTGACTCTGCAAAAATCTACCTGGCTGTTTAGTGAGTCATGGGCCCATATCTACCCATGAGTGACCACTAGCTCAGATGCCCAGGTCTCCGGTTTGATAATGTTGCCAAATGATGTATCAATGTAAATGTGTATAAAAATTATTATGTCAGGGATGAAGAGATGGCTCAGTCAGTAAAGTGCTTGTCTTACAAGCATGAAGACCTGGGTTCAATCCCCCCATGGCCCACTTTAAGAAAGAAATGAGGTATGGGGAGGGAAGGCACTTGCTCATCTCACACAGGGGAAGTGGGAGCAGGAGGATCCTTGGGGCCCACTGTCTAGCCTAGCCTGCTTGGTGAGTTCCAAGCCAGTGAAGGACCCTGTGTCAAAAACAAGATGGCATGGGTCTGGAGAGATGGCTCAGAGGTTAAGAGCACCAGCTGCTCTTCCAGAGGTCCTGAGTTCAATTCCCAGCAACCACATGGTGGTTCACAACCATCTGTAATAAGATCTGGTGTCCTCTTCTGTACTGCAGGATACATGCAGGAAGAATTCTGTATACATAATAAATAAAAATCTTTAAAAAAAAAA
>NW_026068034.1:779466-808319 GCF_014885135.2 Alexandromys fortis
GCATGCCTACCCTTCTTTCTCATTCATAAAAATCTCTGTATGATTGAGAGTCAACTATGCACCAGCTAAATTCTCCATGAAATGCCACGGTTGTATGGGACTCCCAAGAAAACTCCTCAAAGATGAATGACTCAGTTGGGAGATATCTCACTCCTGTCTTCTTTATCCTCTTTGAGATGTGCACATGACTGGATCCCAGCAGCTGTTGTGTGGGCTGAAAGGTGACAAATACAATAAAAACCAGCACAGAGAGTGAGCGATAAAAACCGGAAGACTGGGTGCCTGGTGGCCCTGGGCAGTTCTAGCCACATTCAGACTTCTTTGACATTCGAGAGAATAATGTTGTTCACATCATTGTTAGCCTGGGTTTTCTATGGCATGCAGATGAGCCTACACATTGATAACAGTTGTGCCACAAAGAAAACCACACTAAATTCTAAATGACAGACTGACAAAAGTCACGTTCTCTGAGCAGGATTAAGCTATAGTGATAACAGATAATACTTTTCTAAAAGGAACCAATTAATCTCAACCCGGGAGCTGGAGAGACGGCTCAGCAGTTTAGAGTTGGTACTGTAAGACTTTAAGACAATTCTAAAGCCATTTCTGACAATTCTGGATCCTCTCGGTCTCCGTGCCATAGTGCTTCCCCTCCTCCCCTGGGAACCAAGGACGTAACAGCTACACTCGCACATACTCAGTTCCTGAACAATTATATGTATGTTTTGGTTTGGTCCCCTGGGAAACGGGGTCAAAATGACCTCTTACCTCATCTGATCTGGCAACAGCTCTCCAGTCAATTATTGGTAATAGCCCTTTCAAATAAGCCAATCAGAATAGTCAAAGAACAACCCCCCCTTGCTTCTGTGGCCCCTTTAAAAGTAGACTGTACCAGCTATTCGAGGTCTCTCGGCTTCCCAAATGCTGAGGGTCCCTGTCATGACAGAATTAATAAAATCCTCATGCTTTTGCATCGGCTGTGGTGTGTGAGGTGGTCTCTGGGGGCAACTCCTCCAGAGTCCAACAGTACCACTCTTGCAGAGGACCTGAATTCAGTACCAAGCGCTCCCAGCAGGTAGCGCACAAACTCCCAGAACTCCAGCTCCAGGGGATCCCATGCCCTCTTCTGACATGTGTAGGCACCTGCACACACACACGTCCAAACCCATACACAAGGACACATATTTAAAAATAAATCTTGGGGCCAGAGATATGGTTCAGTGGTTAAGAGCACACACTGCTCTTGCAGAGGACCCAAGTTCAGCTCCCAGCATTATACTAAGTGGCTAACAGATACCTGTGAGCCAGCTACAGGGAAATCGGACACCTCTCGCCTCCATGGCCACCTGGACGCCTATGCATACACACAAAAAATTTAAAGGAAATCTTTTTTTAAAAATCTCCACTAAGGATTCAAAATTATAATTTCAAACTTATTTGGAAAGCAAAAGCATAGGGCTACATTATGTATCTATACACAGGAAAATATATGATACCAGGACCTTTAAAAGGCAAATAACAGTCATAAACACTTTCAAGATAAAAAATAAGAAAAACAGGCTGGGGCCTGAGAGGGATGGCTCAGTGGGTAAAGGTGCTTGCCCCAAAGACCCATGACCTGAGTTTGAGCCTTGGAACCTACCTGGTAGAAGGAGAGAACTGATTCCACCCGTGCTCCATGTGCACAACACCCAATAAACACAGTGATAAAAACACTGTTTAAGGATACCAGGCCAGAAGTGGCTCGGCTGGCAAAGTATCTGACTAGCATGCACCCAGCAACACATGAACTGGGTGTACAATGCCTCCCTGTGATCTCACGGGGCTCTGGAGTTGAAGGCAGAAGGATCTGAAATTCAAGGTCATCCTCAGCTACCTGGCCAACCTGGGCTACTGTTACTGGGCATTCTGCCAACTGAAACTTTTCTTCCTCCCCTTCTTCCATTTTCTTTTCTTTTTGAGAAGTGACCTCACCATGTTGACCTGACTGGTCTCAAACTGCACGGCTCAAGTGATCCTCCTGCCTCACTGGAGTTCTAATGCTAAGCACAAGCAGGGGAATCTGACTTCAAAAGATTAACTGTCCACGACAACTCGTATGTACACACACGAGGGCTGAAGCGTGTGGGGAGGACCTGCGCTTCTGTCTGTATTGTCTGAACCCGGCCAAGAAGATGCTCATGTATCGCTTATATAAATGCTAATGACTTCATTTTTAAATGTTAACTCCTTTCAGTCACAGTCTCGCATGTCTTAGGGTTTTGAACTCTGTGTGACTGAAGTTGGCCCTGAACTCCTGATCCTCCTGTCCCCATCTCCAAAATGCTGGGATTACGGGCATGTGCTAGCATTAAAATATTCTTTATAAAAAAAAAACACTCTTGGTGGTATTTTTGAATCCCAAAGAACATATTCATATATTACTTGTATAAAATATACATCTTTTTTCTTTTAATCCTAGAGATATTTTTGAACACCAAAGATAAGAGAAAAATATATCAAATGATTCCCAAAGAGATGAAAAAATTTACTTACAAAAGAAAACACATTTGAGCCAAATATTGTTCATGGCTAAAAGGGGGAAAAAAGACATTGCCTGCAAAGCCATGATGCAGACAGTAGATGATCCGTAAGCCCAAATGTTACTCAAAAGAGCATTCTAGCCAAACACAAAGTCTACATAATCATGATGTTTGGGACAATTGTTAAGACTCCAAATTATTTCCAAAAAATTGGCAGGTGTATAGAAGCAAAGGCTAGAGGAAGAGCCAGGCTTGGTGGCACAGGACCATAATCTTAGCACTCAGGATGCTGAGACAGGCTTGGGAGTTTGAGGCCAGCCTGGGCTACATAGCTGAACTCATCTCAACACAAAGGCAATGCCCCAAAATGTGAATGGAGTCCTGGTCTCTCTCTGTTTGTATTGGGAACATCGGGAGGCCAGGCTTCTTAGCCTTCTCCAGCAGACAAGAGAGTTTGTCTTTTCCACCTTTGTGTCCCCAACCTTACTCAGAGTCCTTTATGAAACAAGTGCTAGGGAAATGCACCTTAGGAAGTTCCCTTTCCTAGGAGTCTCCGCTAGTGAGCCCTGAACACCTGCAATAATAGTTATTCAACTGAAAAAAAAAAACAGGACAAAATGGTATGCTAAGCTCCCTCCCCTCACCATCTTCCCCTCCCCATGCCCCTGGTCAGGCAGATACACACACACACACACACAGAGGCAGAGATACACACAAACACACACACAGGCAGAGACACACACAAACACATACAGGCAGAGATGCACACACACACAGGCGAATATACACACACACATACACACACAGGCAGAGATGTACACACACATAGAGGCAGAGATACACACAAACACACACGGGCAGAGTGGAGATATACACACACAGGCAGAGATGCACACACACACACATACACACACAGGTGGAGATGCATGCACACAAACACACGCACACACCTGGCACAGGACAGGACACACCGCATATCTACTATTTGATTCTTGATATTTATAATGCTTACATATAGAATGTCACGTATCTGCTATTAAACAATGTGAGTGAATGGCCATCACCAGAATTTGGAGGGTCCCCTTCCAGAGGACCAAATAAAATCCAGTGAAAACAACTGCTCCAATATAAACCAGGGGTAAAATGGAAAAATTAACCAAATATAAGTAGCAAGCCAGAAAAGAAAATGAAAAGCCTGGCTTAGCGAGGGTGGGATATGGCTTGGTGGGTAGAGTTCTGGCATGCAAGGGGTCCTGGGTTTCAACTGCTGAGTCACACAAGGCAAGTACAACCACACACATTTGTAAGCCCAGGACTCAGGAGGAAGAAGCAAGAGAATCACCAGTTCAAAGTTGACCTCAACTACATATCAAGGCTAGACTGGGCTACATAGACTTTATCTCAAAAAAAAAAAAAAAAAAACCCAGATACATAGAGAGACCATTTCTTTTAAGCCAAGTGTAACAGTATACAGCTGTAGCCTCAGCACTTGGGGGGCTGAGACAGGAGGATCAGGAGTTCTGGGCCAGGCAGAGAAAGTGTCGGGGGGAAAAAAAAGCAAATCACCCCAGAACCGTGGATGTGGCACTGAAGAAGTTCTTAGGTTTGACGGAAAGCAATAGGGGAGAAAGCTGAATGAAAAATGAAATATCGGGGGAAACGAGCAATCTTCAAAACTAAATTGCGTATGTACGAGATGAAGTTTTCAAGCGCACACACATCTGGGGTAACATGATGTGCACTCTGTCGCTGGTCAGAGGACCACGTGCTGCCTTCTCCCTAAGAGCCCACAGGAACCGCGGCATGGCTTTCCTGCGAGGTTCCCTCCTCAACCCAAAGCGAAAGGGACGGTGGCTCCTGCTTGTCATTCCCGGGGCCGCTCTCACAGACACGCAGCACACACCCATACACTATATATACTATCACTTTGCACATTTTTAAACATGATATAAATGACATCAGCGAGTATTACTACCGTGCCACTAGTTTCTCATTCAACACTGTTTTTCAGACTTAATCCATATTCATAACACAGAATACTTAACACAGGAAAGAAACCATGCACAGGGCTAAACCCGACTCCAAAACCAAACAAAAAGAACACCAGAAACCCTTTCTGAATTAATTTGCAACTTCAATTTCCACAAGGTGCCCTTGTCTTCCCACTTCCCTGATTCCTTTGGAAAGCTTCCAGTCTCCAAGGAGGGCCCAAGGCCCCACCAAGTGGGTGCAACTCCCGGTGCAGTGCTGGATAGCAGCAAGGGCAGAGGGTGTGCACGCCCCTTCTCCTGCCCCTTCTCCCTGCAGTGCCCCACCAGAACAGGAAACTAGGTCCTCTGCCAGGTGTTTACAAGCAATGATGCTGTTAGACCTTTGACGTTTCATTTGGGCAAAGAAAACCCTTTGCAGGTAAGACTTACAATTGGCGTCCCGAAAGGAATGTAACCTGTGGGTGGGGAGAGAAAAAGAGTCAGGTCCCATGAACCTTCTGGGTCTCATGAGACACCCAGAAGCCTCTGGGGCTTGCTCTGCCCCATGGCCCTGGTGAAGAAGTCCAGGACAATCACAGAAAGACACCACAGTTTTCCTTCAACTCAGCTTTTCCCACTGCAAAGGGCTCACGGTCCCTCAAACTCTACCCCTCACCCCATTCTCCAGCTGCCAGACAACTCCAGCTCCCCCCAGAATCCAGAGGCTGACCTGCAGACAGAAGAGCCTGCTGCTTGTCACCAGTGGTCTCTGAACCTTTTCCTCCCCTAAGGCACAATATCCCCATCCTCATGGTTTACTCTCCCAAGGAGCCCTAAGCATCTTCCTTCTTCCTTTAGCCGTTTTGACTTCTTCCACTTCACAGCCAATCCTGGGACAGGAATTCCCTCTCCACCTGAGATGACATGAGTTAGATGCTAGAGCATCTAGTGTTCTGGCTGGCCAGCCTCGAGGAGCAGGGGAACACTGGGTGAGGTTCGGCCAGGTCTTGTGTACAAGGCTTCCTCACTGCTGTCTGGGAGCAGACTCCTGTCCCTTGGCCTGACTTACAGTAGGCAACCAGCTGATGGTCAGGCACCAGGGACCACACTTATCTGATTGGCATGGAGAACCCAGGTTCACATCCTGAGCAAACACAGCTCTATGTGCTGGTGCCATGGCTCTCCTGCGCCTCCCTCTGGGGACTGGGCCAAGTTTGGGGGGGGGGGGTGGAAATAACTGCCTGCCTCAGAAAGGTCCAAAATTACAAAAGAAGGCGAGTTGGGGTAAGAGCCTGTTCTGCCCAGTAGAGGGACAGCGGACAGCTCCAACTCTGGGTCCTGTATGTTCAGAGCCTTTGCTGCCTGAGCCCTTCACATCGAAGCCAGGGCTCCCAGCTGCCAGGGCTCCCAGCTGCCAGTGCCTAGTTTACAAAATGGCATCCTGCAGCCACATCGTGGCCGAGCCTGTGAGGTCAGGCTGAGGCAGGTAGGATGTCCTCACCTGAGTGAGGTCTGCTGTTGCAGCCAGGTGGAGGCTTTTCAAGGCAGCAGACAGTAGCCCTCTGCAGCATTCTCATGAATCAGTGGGGAAAATGGCCAGGAAGAGATGGTAGCACACTGGTGTGAGTCTATCCCTCTGCAGAGTGACTTGGGGCAAAATCCATAACCTCTCAGACCAGGGGAAGGGCCCCCACCTCAACCTGAACTATTGTATTCCAAGTCCCAAGAGTGAATCACACAACATAGCCCTCTAGGAACTACTAGACAGGGACTTTCTAGGGGCAGAAACTCATAACCCCCGTGGACATCAATTCCACTGAACGGAAGCCCTGCCTTGTCTATCCAGACAAGGGTCGTGAGTACACACTGCACACCGGCCAGAAGGGGAGGCTATTTAACAACAACATCAGAGGACAGTGAGTCTGTCTCGATGCTACAACCCAGACCAGGGAGTAGACAGTGAGAAAAAGTGCATTGCAGGGGTCAGGTGGAACCTGTAGGAGCCAGGGCTTGCCCAGGACAGGAGACATGAGGCTGCTTATCAGGAAGGGGTTTGTGACTCAGTAGAGGCCAAAATCTACGGCAGAGACCACAGTGCCACCCCAACCACACGGGGGGGAAGGAAGGCAGGTGTGAGCCTGGCCAGTGTCTAACAGGCCATGGAGCTAACATGAGCAGGTGGGCAAAAGTGTGGCTGTATGTGTGACAGGCTAGGCCCTTCTCTGGTGCCGTGCTGTGACTACGGCCTCCAAACTGAAATGTTCATTTCTGGAGGCAGGGAGCTCAGATGGCGGTACTTGGACCACGGCGTAGAATGCTCAGAAAGTTCTCAGATGCCCAGGAGCCTCTCCGAGGCTGAAGGAGCTCTAGACACTTGCTGACGAGTCTCTTCAGGTGGAGCTGCCTGCAAGGTGGTCAGGGAGTGCCAGGGATGCAGCTGTCCTGAGGTGCCACCTATGCTGGGATGGGATTTGGGTAATGCACTTGCCTGAGAGCCAGCAATGCTCCTTTAAGTAACCCTAATAAAACTTGGCTCACCAAGAGATTTGAGTGCACTGTTTGTTTGGGGTGTCATCAGTTCTTTTTCTGGGGTGAATACATTTTTTTCACATCTTTCCAGGAAAAGTCATATAACTGAGCATGTGACTACTCCTAGCAGAGGCCACAGCCAGCACTCTAAGCTGGGCAGAACCAGGAGGAGCTCACCTGACATTCTGAAAGGCATGAAGATCTTCTCATTGGTGTCCGGGTGTAGGATGGCCTGATGGTGGGGAGAGAAGATGGGGAAGGAACATGCAGAGGATCAAGGATGAGAATTAGGACAGCTTCCCCAAGCTGACCCTCCCACCAGTGACTCAGCGCTGCTCTGGACAGTTGGTTTTCACCACTTCAGGATTAAGGAAAATCAAACATGAGCCATGGTCAGTGTCCTCCTCCTGACCCATCCTCCAAGCCCATGGGGGCCAAGACTGTGCCCACCTTGAAGTCTCCTTGCCCTGGACTGGCACAGACCCATACTTGGTGGACAGAACCCAGAGTTTCTTTTCTTGAAACCCCCAGAGTTCCTGGGATGAGGCCAGTAAGGCCAGAACGGGATGCTGGGAGGAAGGAAGGGGTGAGGAGAGGCTGAGTACCCATTAGCCATGGAATTAGGGCTTTTGTTGGACCCCTGGGACAGGGAGAGGAGGAGGTCCAGGAAAGCACAGAGGAGAAAAAAGAAAACCAGAACTAGACTACCTGTTTGATTTTCTGGGCACTCCAGAGCTGGAAGAGAGAGAGAAATGAGAAGTTTAAGTTCTCTGGGCCATGCTTTCTTTTAATTTTTTTTATTGTTTTAAGATTTATTTTTATTTATGAGTATATATGCCTGTTATCTGTGTGAGTATATGCCACATGTGTGTATGCCTGTAGAGGTCAGAAGAGAACTTCTGATCCCTGGAGCCGGAGTTACAGGCAGTTACAGTTACGAGCTGCCCAGTGTGGGAGCTGGGAGCTGAGCTTAAGTCCTTTAGGAGAGCAGCCAGTGTTGGAGCCACTGAACCACCTCTCCAGCCTCCAATTTATTGATTTTTGAGACAGGCTATCCCATAGCCTATCCTGGCCTCAACCTCAATATGCAGCTGACAATGACCCTGAACTCATGGCCCTCCTGGAGCCTCCACCTCCAGGGTATTCAGGTTAAGGTAGTCTACCATGCCTTTAGGGGGTCCTGCGGATGGACCTCAGGGCTTTGAGCATGCTAGCCATGCAGACTACCAACAGGATTACATCCCTAGCCCACTCTTTGTTTTCCTTCTTTTCGCTAAATAAAAAATTTAATTAGCCCATCTTCATTATGACAGTCATACATATATGTTATTGTACCTGGCCAGTGCCATGCTTCCTAACCAAGGGAATTTTGAGACACCTGATCTTCCTGTCTCTACTTCCCAAGGGCTGGGGCCACAGGTGGGTACCATTATAACAGGTACTTTTTGAATCAAGCAAACACAGCAAGTGAAGATCAACACTGGATAAAACAGTAGCCTGTGGAAAGATAATTGATCTGGGTGCCTGTGATCCCAGCAACTCAGGAGGGAGAGCCAGGACAATCAGGAGTTCAAGACCAGCCTGGGATACTTGAGACCCTACTTCAAATTGATGTTTGAAAAACCTAAATGAAAAAGATCCTTTCTCAGTGAGCCTGGGTATGTACACATACAGAAAGGAGACAACTCAGGAACTAAAGAAAACTTTGAAAACCCTGCAGTGTCTTTAGAGAGAGAGAGAGAGAGAGGATGGACAAGGAAAGAGGAGGGGACAAATCCTAGCTCTACCATTTCCTGGATGGGAAGCTAGGCTGCCTGCCTGTTTGCTTTTCCTGTTTCTTCTGTCATTCTTTCTTCTTTTCTTTTATAAAATATTTATTTTTAGTTATGTATATATGTGTACATGGGGAATGTATGTGTATATGAGTGCAGGTGTCTACAGAAGCCAGAAGAGGGCGCCAGATCCCTTAGGATTGAAGTTGTACGCCATTGTGAACTTCCCAATAAGGGCGCTGAGACTCAAACTCAGGTCTTCTGCAAGAGCAGGGTGCACTGTTAACTGTTGAGTCGTCGTTCCAGCCCCATGTTTTGTTTTGCTTTTCAAGACACAGTCTTGTATATTCCAGACTGCTCTCCGACTCTCTATATAGACCAGGATGGCCTTGAAATACCGACCCTCTCTCAAAGCACTCTACCAACTGAGCTACATCCCCAACTAAGACTTCCGCACACAGGGGATGAATGGGTGGAGGCCAGAGGTCAATGTCAGGTGCCAATCTTTATGATCCAACTAGAATGACAGGCCAGTGAGCTGCGCAGATCCTCTTATCTCTGCATCTCCAGTGCCTGACACAAGATGCCTGCCGCCCTCTATGCCTGGCCTTTGCATGGGTGCTAGCGCGTCAGCTCAGGTCCTCACGCTTGCCTGGCAAGCACTTTACTGAATGAGCCATCTCCAAAGCCCCCAGAACATCTTTATCTGTTCTTTGCTCTTTTTATGCTTCTAGAATCCTGTCTTGTTCACATATTACCTTTTCAAAATTTATATGTGTGTGTATGTGTATATGAATATGGCTGTAATGGGCAAGACCCTGGGCTCACACTGTAGACTAATCAATTAGTTAATTAATATAATATAGGCAACTACTAGAAAAAAGAAATTGTGTGCAGTTAATATTTTTCATGAGTCAGGCTTAGTGGCATACACCTTTAATCACTGAAGGGCTCTCCAACAAGGCAAACACAGGCCCAAACATGCAAACATGGGCCAACAGGTTTTGCCCTTTACCCGTCTCTCTCCGCTCCTAAAAACCATTAGATTACATTCCTTTAGCTAGCCCTCAAGGTCCATTCTCTTATTTGGCCACTGACTCATTCCTGAGACAAAACTCCAAGGTCCAACAATCAAAATTCACTGACTATATTGGCTAAACTGTCCAATAATGTCTTATCAGCGCACCCTGGCATAGATACTCTTTTCTCCCTAAAAACCCCGTCCTACAAGAAAACTGCTGCTGCTGCTGCTGCTGCTGCTGCTGCTGTCTGTCTGGCTGGCTGGCTGCTTTTGCCCAATCCAGAGATGTCCCCTCCCACAAAACCCTACCTTGCTTGCCCCTCTGGGGTAAGAAATATCCTTTGTGCCAAGCACTTGGTGTCTGGGTGTACAGACTCCAAGGGACCAGGGGCTGTCCTCCCCTACAATCACAGTACTCAGGAGGCAGAGGCAGGTGGATCTCTGTGAGTTCACGGCCAGCTTGTTCATAGTGAGTTCCAGGACAGCCAGAGCTACATAGTGATACCCTGTCTCGAAAAGAAAGAGAGAGAGAGAGAGAGAGAGAGAGAGAGAGAGAGAGAGAGAACACAAGAAAAATGCTTTTGTTTCTGTTCTCGTTTTGGTTTTAATGACAGAGGATGTCCAGCATCCAAGTCCTTTACTGACTCCTATGGTATATGGAAGATTAAATATCCAACAAAATCCCCATATCTAGAGAGCAACAGCTGGCAGGTGGCTGGCTGACCAGGTGGGGTCTGTGTGACTGAGCTCCTGTGGCAGAGATGAGACAGCACCTTTCCCAGGCCAGTGCTCCCTCCTGTGTGTCAGTCTCGCAGATGCTAGCAGGACACCACGAGGGAGGCTAGAGTCACACCAGCCAAAACAAACATCCCTTCCCTTCTTAGCAGGGACTTTATTTCTGCCAAGAGCAAAGGGACCGTACACAGGGTCCAGCACTTTGGCCCTGGCACAGCCACCATGTTGCCTTGAACTCCTAGTTAAATTCCCACATACTTTCGTTTTTTGTTTTTTTTTTTTTTTTTTTTTTTTTTAGTCAAAGCACAACTGTAACCCCAGCACTCAGGAGGCTGAGGCAGGAGCCTGATCCCAGGCCAATCTTAGGTCCACAGCAAGTTCCAGGTCAGCCTGGGCTGCATGGAAAACAACTGTCTCCACAAGTCAGAAACAAATAAAAATTAACCAGAGCTGGGCATGCTGGCATATGCCTACTTAACCCCTGAATTCTAGAGACAGAGGAAAGAAGGTCAGGAGTTCAAGGTTATCCCAGCCATCCCAGGCTACAGGAGACCCTGTCTCAAACAGCAGCAACAATAATCAGTCAGAAGAGGAATGAGGTGGACGGCATGCCCCCTTCCTGCCCGACCTACCACGCCAACTCAAAAGGGCAGGTGAAGGACCCTGGGCTTTCAGTTTGAGCTGAACTTTCCCCCACGACCTGCTGTACCCATGAACTGGATTCGGAAGAGGCAGCAGGCACTGCCCACAGAGGAAAAACTACAGTTCTTCAAGCCATGCATGGAAAGCCACGGCCACCCACATGGAGAGCCCAGGACAGGGCACCCTGACTCTGACCTGCACTCCCAGGTGTAGCACTGACCGGCATTGTGCTCGGTGCCGCATTCTCCGCACTTCTGGCTGGACACGGATCTGTGCAGCCCTGACCCCGTGGGGCTGACTGGCTTAGGACCGACCTGCATGGATCTGAGAGTTGAGACTCCATTTGTTTGGGTCGTTTGCAGAACAGGGACAAAAGGGCAGTGTGGGGAAGCCATCTGGGTGGTGTTACGCACACAGATTTACTGATTTCAGAAGTGGTCAGTGTCCCAGCTGAACCTGCCTCAGTCTCCAAGTGGAGACCAAAGTGGGGTGGGCTGGGGTCCCACAGGCTGCTAGGAGACAGGACACACCCCAGCACCCAGAGGGAGAACAATGGCCCCACCCCCAGTCTGGCTCACTTACTTCCCCTCTGTCTCCTAGCAAGCTGCTTCTCTAAACCTCCTAAGGCAGCAAAGACAGAGCCTATTTAAAACAACCTCCAGAAGGTAATTAAACGGAGCCTGAAGGGGACCCTTCTGTACAGGAGGAGCCTCCATTCAACAAACAAAAACCTTCCTAATTGATCAGTTGGGCCCATTGTATTATAGCGGCACTGTTAACTGTGTTGCCATGGTAACTCCCAGGTACCCTGTACCTATGCAAGCCTATGTGGGGTGAAGGGAGCCCCCAGTTCTACAGACACGAATAAAGAGGGATGTTCTGACTGCTTTGCAGCCTTGAGCCAGCAGCAGCTGTGGCTTCTTCACACTTGAAGTTTCTCTCCCAGTAGAGGTCAGGCCTTACAGAGGAACCCAGATTTGAATTCAAAATCTCCACTGGCTCGCTAGATGTGGGTGATTTACTTAACCTCTCTGAGCCTCCACTACCTCTTCTGTGATATGAAGACAGGGATATTTACTTTCATGTTTATTATAAAATTATTTATTTAGTGAGCAAATGTTTTGGTTTTTGTTGTTTTTTTTTTCCCCTGCGAGCAAGTGTTTATTAGGCACCTACTGCACACTAAGCACTAAAGATATCTCCGTGCAGAACAATAAGGTGGCAGCTCCGTGGGCAGAATGCTGTCTTAGCATGCTCGAAGTCCTGGGTTCCATGTCAGCATCGCACACACCAGGCGCGTGGTACATGCCTATAATCCCAGCATGCTGGGGGTGAAGAAGGAGTTTAAAGTCATCCTCAGCTATACTGAGTTTAAAGCCAGCCTGGAACACGAGATCTATGGTGCAGCAGCTTCCTCCAAACTAAAACATTCGTTCCAGGAGGAAGAAAGGATCCTGAAACTCAAGAGGTAAACAAAAGGTCACGTATCTGGGAAAGCAGAAACTTGGAAGATTCTAGGAGGTGTTTCTCAAGGATTATCGAAACAGAATATAACTGCTGGGGGAGGGGACTGACCAAGCAGGCTGAGGGAGACTCTAGACTATGGAGCTCCTGCCAGTCAGGCATCCTTCATTGGTGTGGCGATCATTTAGGAAGTCAACCGTCTGTGGAGAAGCTATCAGTTGTCCATGAGCAGAAGAGCAAGCGAAGCTGCTACAGGACCAAACCACCTCAGGTGGCTCAGATGACTAGGAGCCCTCAGTAGGTATCCTCGCTACAGGACCAAACCACCTCAGGTGGTTTGGGTGACTAGGAGCCCTCACTAGGTATCCAGGCAGCTCAGGACATCAGTAACAGCTGCAGGTCTCAGGGCCAGCTGCAGGCTTTTGACCCATCCACCTGCCAAAGGACCTTGGAGCAGACAGCGTGCAGGTGTAGAGAGTGAGACTACTGTCTGCTCCAAGTCCAAGAACTCTGTGGGGCTCTTCAGATGCCCCAGACGTGATGCCTGAGCAGAGCCATCTCTGAACAATTTCATACCGCCGTGAAGCTGATATGCCATCTCTATGCCCTATATCCCAGGCTGTGAAGACCAGTGGCATGTGACTTCGATGACTGTGGCCCAGGGAAACAAGCACTGTGACAGCCACCACACACAGCCCAATTGTTGAGGCTCTGCAGAGGGAGCTGCTGCTCTGGGGACCAGCGTGGCAGCTCACACCTAGAGTGCCATGCCACCCAGCCACCAGATGGACCCATCAGGCACTACCACCGCCAGCCAGAATGCAGAAGCTCGGGAAACAGCTAAATGCCAAGCTCAGGGCCCTTCCCCCACTCCCAAGAGGCCAGTAAGGGCTTTGGGGACAGAAAACAAAGCAGGCCGAAAAACAGGACAGCAGCTCTTAGCTCTCCGAGGGAGCAGGGAGAATAATGTGGCCTCTATCCCCAAACTCTGGGGGCGGAGCGAGGTCCCGAGAGGCCCAGCTCAGAGGGAATGGCCAGAGTCAGGAAGTGGCCTTCCTTCTGACAGGTACAAGGAGACTAGAAGGGCTGGAGGTTCAGGTCCACCATGCAGACCCAATGCCAGCCAGAAAGGACACTACTGGGGAACAAGACTCCAGCCTGCCTCCCTGCGCAGGGCTGGAGGGCAGATACATCAAGACAGACAGACTCGCTTGACTGCCTGGGCTTCCTGTCTCATCGTTCCCTCAGGGCCCTGCACGGGCTTTTAGCCAAGACGCTGAGGTCACTTTGCCATGCCAGCATCCAGCACATCTGCCCTGTTCATTTCTTCTGGGTGCTTCCTCCCCGGACCTTCAGCATAGTGTCTGTCTCTGTCTGGACCAAACCCACCGCAAATGTGCCTAGCTCTCTCCTTTCTCACCCTTGCCGGCACCCCTCCCAGCCCGCTCCCTCCTCACTAGCTGGCTTCTCATCAGCCCATCTCAAGTAAGAAAACTCTTCCAGGCCAGGTATTGTAGCATACACCTTTAATCTCAGCACTCAAGTGGCAAAGGTGGAAAGAGCTTTGTGAGATTGGGGCCAGCCTGATCTACATAATGTGTGCCAGGACTACATAGAAAGATCCTGTCTCAAAACACCAAAACCAAAGGAAGGAATGGAGGAGGGAGGGAGGAGGAGAGGGAGGAAGGGAGGGAGGGAGGGAGGGAGGGAGGGGGGAAGGAAGCAGAAAAAGAGGGAGGGAGGGAAGGAGGGAGGGAGGGAGGGAGGGAGGGAGGGAGGGAGGGAGGGAGGAAGTGGCCCTGAGTCTGGACAAGCTTCTGCTCCTATTGACCTTCCACACCATCACTTTTCTTCACTGTCACTGTCTAGGGGTGGGGGTGGGGTGTCCTATGAGCAAAGATCCTCACCCCACTTCGTCCTTGCTCTCTGTCTATAGTGATGGGATGGAAGGGGAAGGAGGGCTGAGGAGACCTGAGAGTGGAGGACTTGGTTCAGTGGGCCCTGGGTCAGTTCCTAGTACTTAGAAGTAGAGGAAAAGAGGGAACCTGAGTGGCAGTTTAAGATGTACATGTGGGACTCGGGAGATGACCCTCTTAGGGATCCTCTTGGCCATGCAAACATGAACACCTGAAATTGGATCCCCAACACTTGTGTAAACACCTATGTGACAGTGTACACTTGTGACCCCAGTGATGTGAGGGGTGAAGACAAGTGGATCCTTGAGGAGCAATGGCCAACGTCACAGGAGTGGCACTATGAGGAGGTGTAGCCTTGTTGAAGTAGGTGTGACTTTGTTGGAGGAAGTGTGTCTCAGTCTCTTCCTGTTGCCTTTGGATCGGGACATAGAATTCTTAGCTCCTTCTCCAGCACCATGTCTTCCTGCATGCCACCATGCTTCCCACAATGATGACAATAGACTAAACCTCTGAACTGTAAGCCAGCCCCAATTAAATGTTTTCCTTTATAAAAGTTGATGTGGTCACAGCAATCGAAACCCTACCTGAGACAGCAACCTTCAGAAATATCAGATATTAAATGGCATCAGAATCTCAGAAGCCATACTGTAAGCCAGGAGAAAATAAGTAATGGTCTTCAAAATTATGAGGTCTTCCTCACCCAAGCTGTCAGTTACATCTGAGTGGGGACACGTGCTTTTAAGGTGGATCTCTGCATATCTGAGGCTAGCCTTGTCTCCATGGAGATTTTAGGACAGTCAGTACTGCACAGTGAGACCCTATCTCAAAAACAAGAACAGAAGCCCTCCAAACATTTAAACATTCTTCTCTTCCACCCCTTTTGGGGAGCTACAAAACGTATTTCACTATAACTACAGACACACAAAGAAAAGAAAGACCTGGGACTGGGTGGGCTTAGGAGAGGGAAAATGGTAATACAGGGGCTTCACATTAAAAGGAAGTAGTAAAATACCGAATGCAGAAGATACAGCTGTTTGGTCAAAAGTGAGACCCCAGCCCCCGGACACCCCTACATCTAAGGACTCTGGAATGAATGATTGAAAGCATCACCCTGGCCACTACCATCCATTTCGGGTCCCCTCCCCTGGGAGTTGCCTTGGTCTGAACTCCGCTCCGGGAAAGCCTGCCAAGTGCGAGGGTCAGGACCACTCCACGGGCTATTGAGGCTGCCGCACAGAAAAGGAAGACGTGGTCTCCGGGGTTTCGCGTGGTCTCCCCTGCTCTCTCTCTCCATGCTCTCCCGGACACCCAGGAGCACTGAAGTAAACGTGGGTATCTTTTATTTGGTCTAATCTGGTCCAAATAATTCTAATTTGGAATTACTGGTGTTGGCAGAGAGGCTTGTCTTAAGGACTGTTCCTAACAGCAGCAAGAGCTAGAAATAGAACAAAGTTCATCAGTGAAAAACACGGACAATAATTAACTCCAGATAAAACATAAAGTTGAAAAAAAAAAAAACCAGCCATGGTACAAACAATTTGACTGTTCAGAAAATGTTATTTAATAATCGGGATGCCATGACAGCTGAAACACAGCTCTCACGCCATGATTAAATGTGTGAGGAGGGGAAGGACTAGAAGGAAGATGTTCTGTAATCCTCAGCAATCTCGCCTGGCAGTGCTGAGTAGCGGAGAACCGGGAGTTCAGGGGACAGATACAGACTCACACCTGAGATGCGGCTAGGAGGAGGACTTGGACTGGGGCATGACAACTCAACGCTTTGGTCTTTTTAAAAAGGGCCTTTTTGAACTATGTGTAAATATTTCTTTGAAAAATACATAATTAAGTTTGGAAATAAAGTTTGTGAACAAAAAGAAATATTTTGGCACATTACCCACAAGCTTTGGGATCCCCTCCTCTGGCCCCTGCTCCCCCTGGCAGAGGTACCTGTTCATTGGTAACTCCTGGACGTAGGGTGCCATGCTTGTAGTCCTCCAACAGCTGCACGGCCTCTCGGAGACGTCTCTGTGGGGGAAAGAGAAGAGACACTGTGTGACATCAGACCGGTACTTCTGACAGCACCTTCCACCAGAGTGACAGTGTTCACAGTGCGTGACCACAGCCCTCAGAGTACACACCAAACAGTAGAAGGATCTGGCCTACGTCCTCCCACAGAGACCTGGCTCAACGGCCATGCTGTGATACACAACAGATCAGACCAGCCCACCCAAAAACTGAAGTAAAACTCAGAGATGGTTTTGTCAGTAAATGCTTGTATGCAAGCACAAGGACCTGGGTTCAATCCCCAGAACGGCACTAAAAATGAAAGTTTTTAGTAGTGCCTACTTGCAATCCCAGAGCCGGAGGGGTTGAAAAAGGATTCCTGGGGCTTGCTGGCCAGACAGCATAGCCCTCTAGGTGAGCTCCAGGTCAACAGAGATCCTGTCTCAAAACAAAAAAAGTCAACTGTACCGAGGGAAACCACACAGGGGTCGACCTCTAGCGTGCGCGCGTGCGCGCGCACACACACACACACACGCAAGCACGCACGCACGCACACACACAGATGTGAAGTAAGGACTGGGGTGTAACTCAGGGCTAGACCATTTGCTTCACAAGTTTTAGGCTCTGGGTTTCATTCCCAACAATGAGGAAGAAAAATGACACAAAACTAAGCAAGCATTTCCTGACCACATCCAGGGTAATTTCCTGAGTGAGAACAAAATGGCCAAGTAGTATAACATCACTCACTGAACCAAACACACACACAGACACGCAGACACACAGACATGCATGAAGGGGCAGCAGGTAAAAGGTTTTTCTAGGAGTATATTTATGTGCTTATGAAAATTTAAAAAAAAAAAAAAACAGGCCCACCAAACTTATAACAGAGCAACTTTTAATTTGGAGAAAAAAAACGGACCAAGCTGACATGGGTCAGGAAAAACTTAACTTCAACCGCAACACCAAACATTTTTATTAGGTGGATATAATCACATTGCACTTCCACGATTTATTTTTATCATTTAAAAAATACTGGCAGAAGTCTGGCAAAATGGCTCAGTGCATAAAAGTGATTGTTGCTAAGTCTGTCTGCATTGTGTTCAGTCCCTGGAATCCAAGCAGAAGAAGGGAGAGAACCAGTTCTCGCCAGCTGTCCCCTGAATGCCACACATGCACGGAGGCATGTGAACACACACACAAAATTAGTGAATAAAATTAAAAAATAGTGACAGATTTACCTATACAAGTAACTCTTAGAAGCAACCCAGGAGATAGAAGTGGCTTTCATTCACCAAGAGACTGGGATAAAGGCAACAGCGCCTACACATGGCCAAGACTACACACAGACAACTAACAAAGGCCTAGATATACACACCCAGAAAAAAAAAAAAAACTCACACAACAATTCTCCAGGAGTGGTGGTGTCCGCCTGCAATATCAGAGGCAGAGAATCTTGAATTCCAGTCCAGTTTGGGCTACATACTAAGTTCCAAGCCAGCGTACACTAGACAGTGATACTGTCTCAAAGGGCGGCAAACAAGCCAGATGCTACGGCACACATATTTAAATGCCAGCGCTCAGGAGGCAGAGGCAGGCAGATGGCTGGCTGAGTTTGCTGCTAGCCTGGTCTACAGAGTGAGGCTACAAAGATCCCTTGAGGCAGGGAGAGAGAATGATAACTTACATACACCTAACACCAGAACTTGTAAGGTGGAGTAAGAAGGATCAGGAGTTCAAACCAGCTTTCTGAATACAGCCTGGTCTACACAAGAAACCAAATGAAGGGAAGGGGAAGGAGGGGGAGGAAGATACAGGGGAGGGAGGGAGGAGAGGGGAGAGGGGAGAATATACAGCAATTTTAAAAGTAAAAGAAGTAAGCTGGCAGGGTAGTGTGCAGTACAGGCTACAGGTAAATCCTGGAATCCTGGAATCCTGGCACTGTAGAGGTGGAGACAGGAACATCAGAATCGGGTCCGTTACACAGCAAGTTCAAGACCAGCCTGTGTTATATGAGATCCATATATATCAAAACATAGAAAACAATGACTACCTTGCCACATAGATGACTCTCACTGGCATAACGGATACTCTAAGGACAGTCACCCATTATCCCAATGTCCCAGAGTCTTCCAGAATATTTCCATATTCAAATCTAGCAATAAAGTGTATGCACCCTCACTTTGGTTCCAGACAGACTTTGTGACTATCTCGACACACAGAAGGTGGTAGGAAAAAGGAGGTATTACCTAAGGCTAGACCATAAAGTCTTACAGTTTATTTCACCTTGCTCTCAGTCGTCCCTCTCTTAGAAGCCACCATGTTGCAAGGGAGCCCGATCGGCTCAGGAAAGACCCACACGCTTCGGCGGGAAGCCCTTAGCGCACTTCTCCAGCTGAGCTGCTCACCAACAGCAGCACACACAAGGCTACCACATCCCCGCCTGAAAAGGGGATAATTTGCTTCCACCCCCACCTGTAGGAGCCCCTCTTTTCCAAATACGTGAGCAATTTATGATATTCAAAGACCATGCCATGATGTTTAAAAAGCACAGGGTTTGGTGGATACACCTGTAATCCTAGCACTTGGGAAGTGAAAGAAGGAGGATCAGAAGTTCATGGCCAGCCTGGGCTACACAGTGAGCTACAGGACAGCCTGGGCTACAACAGTGAGACCGCTTCACAAGCCAACAAAGACTGGAAGCTGGAGAGGTGGCTCGGTGGTTAAGCAAACACACTGCTTCTGCAGATGACAGAAGTCTGAGTCCCGGCACCCACATCAGAGGGCTAACCTGCAGCTCCAGTTCCAGAGGATCTAAGGATCTCTCCTGGCCTCCATGGGCACAAACTCACATGCACAAACTGTTAAAATGTTAAAAATAGCAACAAAGAAACTGAGCATGGTGGCACATGCCTGGGATCCCAGCACTCAAGAGGCTGAGGCAGGAGGATCAAGTTTGAGGCCAAAAGATTTTTAAAAAAAAAAAAAAAAGTAAAACAAAGAAATCAGAAGAGTCAGGAAA
This sequence comes from Alexandromys fortis, assembly GCF_014885135.2. Lineage (NCBI taxonomy): Eukaryota > Metazoa > Chordata > Mammalia > Rodentia > Cricetidae > Alexandromys > Alexandromys fortis. Next base: position 799,061 of record NW_026068034.1, read on the forward strand.
GCATAAAAAAACCTCATTCCCAACCATGGTACACAACACCAGGATAACCACAGCAAATGCTTAACTTTTATTCTAGACTTGGAACGTTTTTTTCTTTGCATCCTTTGTTTTTGTTTTGTTTGTGTTGTAGGAGATTTCCACTTTGTAGCCCAGGCTAACCTAGATCTCACCTCCTGTCTCAACTCCCCAAGTGCTGGGTCAAGAGGTGTGCACCACCACAACCGGCCTTGTGTTTCAGGAAAATTGGATCACATTGTGTTTAATTTGCTTAAGGCCGCGTAAGGAGTAAAGTGAGGCAGTTAGCACTTGAACCAAGTTTCATTAAACCTTTGCCAGGCACCCCTGACACCCAGTACCCCAAAACCTCCTAGAGGTACTCAGGTTCCCCAAGTCCGGGTGGCTTCCTCCTGCTGCCAGGGCCTCTATGAACCTGGACAATCACGCTCTACTTTCTCCTGAAATGCGGTGAAAAGCCCTGAATTCTCATTATTTCTCCCACCCCAGGGATTCTCCTGAGTTCCTATAACAACCTGGCCAGATTCCATCTCATTTGACACAGTCATCAAAGGCAGCCTCAAGCCAAAAAAATCAGTTCCATTAAAGCCCTGAGCTTGGCAAAGAGCATAAGGGAGGAGAGCCAAAGTTCCTGCAGACAGGCCCGAGGGCCCAGAAGGGAAGACAGCCAGAGGAACCTGTTCGCTCTGGGCCTCTAGGCTGGAGCTGGCCTAACTAAGCTTTGCTCAGAGGTCCTGTGGGGTGGACATGGCCACAGTCACCTGTGTGGACAGGCCACAAGAGCTGACCACTCTGGGGATTTTTCAGAGAGGCTTGGTGCTCACAAGAAATGTGTCCCTGTTACGCCCTGCTCCCCAGCCACTGTATTATGGCGCTTGGCAAAAGGCCCTTGAGGAGGAGGATGCTGGGAGGTCAGCGCTGGGTGAGCTTGGCAGGAAGTCTTTTTAACCAGAACAAACAGGCAGCCCCTGAATGGAAAAGCTCCGAGGGGCCCAGCTGGCTCAGGGGATGCTGCTGGGCTGTGGCCCCTGCTGAAGCCCCAGGCTGGAGCAGCCGGGCCAATGATGCTGCTTCCCAACTCCCCACCACCAGCCTGGCTGCCCACAGCCAGCTCATAGGCCCCAGGGGTGAAACTACTAACACTTTGTTAAATGGACACTTTCTAAATTCCTATCTCTCCACCTGTATATTAGTGCAGACTTCATCAGAGAAGTTTCTTTGTACAGTGGAGGTTTAATTAAATCTCTTTAATTTAATTTAAATCTTACAACTGGTCTAAATGCAGAGAATGAGTGTCTGTGGAGGGCTCAACCATAACCTGTGGATTGCTCAGCCGTAACTGGGGCATCTAGGTCAACCCTCAGCCCCAAAGCTCAGGGCCTATCGCTGAAGAAGAGGCAGAAGAAGCCAGAAGTTAGGGAGCAAGGGGACAAAGCAGTGTTTTCTTGACATGACAGGACACTGCCTTCCTGACTCACAGCAGTCTGAGCCTGCACGAGACCTGCATAAGATGAAGCCAGTCAACACTCCAGCCTGGAGCTGGGGAGGACTCGTGAGCCCCAACCATCAGCAGAGGAGTTAATGATAGTTGATGGTTCCTGGGAAAGGGAGAGTCCATTTTCTTTGAGGGTGTAAGCTGACCATGCTCCAATGGATGATCCCACACCTATGAGTCTGAGCAGCATAGATTGGAATCAGTGGGTTATTTTTTGTTTGGGTTTGGTTTTTCCTTTTCAAGACAGGGTTTTGCTGTTTGGCTCTGGTGTCCTAGAACTTGCTTTGTACACCAAGCTGGCCTCAAACTCAGAGATCCACCTGCCCCGAGTGATGGGATTAAAGGCATGCGCCACCACCACCCTGCAATTAAAAAAAAAAAAAGAGAGAGAGAGAGACTGTGATGGTTTGAATGAGACGGGCCCACATAGGCTTATAGATTTGCATTTTTAATGCCCAGTTCGTGAACTCTTTGGAAAGATTAGGAGATGTGGCCTTGTAGGAGGAGATGTATCCCTGGGAGTAGACCTTTGAAGTTTCAAAAGTCCACACCAGGCCAAGTGTCTCCTCTCTGCTGTGAATCAGGATGCAGAGCTCTCAGCTGCCACGACAGAACCATGCTTGCCTGTATACCACCATGCTTCCACTAGGACAATGGACTGGCTCTCTGAAACTGTAAGCAAGCCCCCAGTTAAACGCTTTTCTTTTGAGTTTCCTTGGGAGCTGGAGAAATGGCTCAGTGGTTAAGAGAACTGACTGCTCTTCTAGAGAACCCCGGTTCAAGTCCCAGTACCCACTTGGCAGCTCACAACTGTCTGTAACTCCAAGGTCTGACACCCTCACACAGACATACATATACATGCAGGCCAAACACCAATGCACATAAGATAAAAATAAATTCTTTTTAAAGAAGAGAGTTCCTTAGTCTTGGTGTCTCTTTGCAACAACAGAACAGTGACTAAGACAGAAGATGAGATTGGGAGGGGGTGGGGGTGGATCTTGGAGGAGTTAAGTGAAAGAGTTGGGGATGAATATACTCAAACTATATTGAATGCAAGTATTAAGTTCTCAAAGAATAAAATATTGCATTTTTATTTTTCAGACAGGGCCTCGCTACATAACCCTGGCTGTCCTTGGAACTCACTATGTAGACCAGGCTGACTTCAAACTCAGAGAGATCCAGAATAATGTTTCCTGGCATCACAACTCATTTCTAGGTAACATGCAAACTTCTCTGTAACCTGTGTGACGGCCATGCTTGGTTGTCAACGTGGCTACATTTGGAATTAACCAAACCAAAACTGCTGGGTGCACCTGTGAGGGACTCTTCTTGATTACGTCATTCCAGTCAAGAAGACCCACCCTAAATCCACATCCTTTGAGGTGAGAAGGCCCCTCTAAACCTGGGTCACACCTTCTAGCGGCAGCCTATATACAGGATATGGAAGAAGCCCTTGCTCATCTGGCAAGCCATTCTTTCGCTGGCATTAGAGCCTACTTCTTCAGGATTCTAGTGTATACTGCAGACCAGCTGAGACATCCAGCCTCCTGGACCAAACAACTATCAGATTGTTGAACTTTCTGTTGGAAGACAGCCATTGTTGGAATAGTCGGGCCACTGACTGAAGGGCACTCTATAAATAATAAATCCCATCTGTATAGTATATATTCCTCCTCTTAGTTTTGTTTGTCTAGATAACCTGGACTGGGTGCGCCCTGTGTAGCTAAGCAGGAATGCCAAACAGACACCTTACCATCTACTGGTCAGGGTGATAAGACAAGACGGGAGCAGGAGCAGGAGCATCTGGCCAAGAGCTGAGGGCAAGTGAGAGGGAGGAGAAACAGGGAGAGGGAAAGAGGGGAGCGCAGAAGGAGAAGAGAAAGAGGGTGTGGGGGAGAAAGGGAGGATAGGGAGGGAGGGGGAGGAGAAAGAAAGAAGGGGGAAGAGAGAAGGAAGAGGAACTGAGAAAGAAAGACAAGGCCCTTTTTTAAACTACCATTTAAAACTGAAACCCAGGGCCTGTGAGATGACGTTCTAGGTAAAAGTACTTAAAACTAGGTCTGGCAACCTGAGTTTCACACTCAGAATAGTGGAAAGAGAGAACTCTTTCCCAGAACTAAGTCACATACAATAAAGAAAAAACTGAGCCCACACAATGGGTAGGGATGTGCCAGGCAGAGAGTGTGAGAGCTAAACAGGAGAGACTGGCATGGGAGAACCAGTAGGCAGTAGGGTCCACAGCTGGTAGGAAGCCTGAGGTTTACACCACTTCCTTGACTACTCAACAGCTGGTTCGGGGGCTGGTCCGTGTGTGTGACCTAGGGCCAGAGATACTGGCACTGCAAGCAGTCTCCAGACCTCCTCTTAGGGTGCTCTAGTCTCCTTTCTATCGCTGTCACAGAAACACTTTGACCAAAAGCAGAAGAGAGAAAGCTCAGTAGTTAGGAGCACTTGCCGCTAACACAGGAGAGCCGGGCTGGGTTCCCAGCACCTATTATGTTCAGAGTGCTAGGTATGACAAAACTGCCAGCAAATAAACAAAAACTTGACTTGCAACATGGCCGTGTGTGTGTGTGTGTGCATGTGTATGCATGCGTGTGTGGTGTATTACTGCATCTGTACATGTGCAGAGACAAGATGAAGACACCAGGTGCCCTGCTTTATCGCTCTCTGCCATTATTCCTCTGAACCTGGTCTCTCTCTGAACCTGGAGTGAGGCTGGTGTCCAACAAGCCCCAGGAGTACCCATCTCTACCTCTGACAGAGCTGGCTCACATCCACATCTGTCTTTTTATGTGAGTTCTGGAATTCAAACCCAGGTCCTCAGGCTTGTCCAGGAAGCACCCTTACATAGCGAGCCATCTTTCCAGCCCCTTGGGAATTTAAAATTAAAAGTCCCATTAGAGAGCAATGAGGTGGCTCAGCAGGTAGAAGCAGTTACTGCCTGACCTGACCACCTGAGTTTAATCCCCAGGCCCCACACCTTAGGACAAAACCAACTCCCAAAAGTCACTCTCTGACCTCACATTTGCACCGTGGCACATAAACACATATTCTCTGTCTCTCTCCACCACCCCAAACGTTCACTAAATTAAAATGTAACTTATTTTTTGAAAGACCTGAACCCATCTGAAAGGCCAGTAATGGAAACCATATGTAAATGTACAGCATGACATGTGACGGTTTCTATGTCGTGACTACGCATGTGGGTTTCTCCTTCCTAATAGGGTGCTTCATAAATCTGCACGTTACCCTCGTGCAGGAGTCACGATGATCTCTGTAGTTTTAGCATCTGTGCTGCCCAGCTGGGCGCTTCCCACCCAGCTCCACAGAATGAGTCTTCAAAGAGGAAAAACAGAGGGGCTGGAGAAATGGCTCACTGTTTAAGAGCTCTGCCTGCTCTTGCAGAGGAGACAGGTTTGGTTCCCAGCACCCACGTGATGACTCACAACTGCCTAACTCCAGTTCCAGGAGACCTGATGCCCTCTTCTGGTCCTGGAGACACGTGCACATGTGTGGTACACAGTCATACATGCAGCCAAAACTCCCATACCTATAAAATAAAATGTTTAAAATGTTAATTTAAAAAAGAAATTTTCTCTAAAACAATTTTATATACATATCATTTTTCTATTTATTAAAAATGAAAGCAAATTTGCACACTAATGAGATGAAGACATTTATTTTTGCATAAAGAACTAAATCTCAGTGGGGCACAGCATGCACAGCTGTGATCCCAACACTCAGGAGGCAGAGGCAGGAGGATTGCTGCAAGTTCTAGCCCATCCTGGTCTACAGAGTGAGTTCTAGGTCATCCTGGTCTACATAATGAATTTCAGGCCAGCCAAAGCTATATAGTGAAACTTTCTCCAAAGACCAAAACCTAATAATACCAACAGTAAATCTTGGCTGGGTGTCTGGTATTGCAGAATGTAGAACATCTTCAATATTTTTCAGAGCTGACAGATATTTTGATTTCATAAGCAATGCTGAGATCACCACTTCACAGAAATACATACTGCAAAATGGCAAAAAGTATTTTTTTAGGGCCATTTCAAAAATTTCTAGAAAGTGTTCAAATTCCACCAAAATTTATTTATTTTTATTTTTTTCAAGACAGCCTTTCTCTGTAGCTTTGGAACCTGTCCTAGAACTGACTCTGCAGAACAGGCTGGCTTCGAACTCAGAAATTTGCCTGCCTCCCAAGTACTAGGATTAAAGGTGTGCACCACCACCACCTGGCCACCAAAATTCATTTAATGATTTTTCATTTTTTTGTTTTGTTTTTTCGAGACAGGGTTTCTCTGTATCTTTGGAGCTTATCCTGGAACTAGCTCTTGTAGATCAGGCTGGCCTCAAACTCACAGATCCACCTGCCTCTGCCTCCCGAGTGCTGGGATTAAAGGCATGGGCTGCTGCAACCACCTGGCTCTGATTTTTAATTTTTAAGCATTTGTTAATGCATAGATTGTATGTTGAACATATTCTTTCTAATAAATTTAATCTTTGTTTTTAAATGAAACTCAAGCCAACTCTAAAAGGAACTTTATGTGTGTACATATGTGTAGAAATGCGTTTGTGTGTGTTGTGTGTGTGTGTGTGTGTGTGTGTGTAGAGGCCAGAGGACCACACTGAGTGCCATTAAGCCCTCCTCCTTGATTTTTGACAGTCTCTGGCTGACCTTAATGGTAGGCTAAGCTGGTTGGCCAGTGAGCTCAAGGATCTGCCTGTCTCCGCCTCCCTGGTGCCAGATTTACAAGACATCCACTGAACTGGCGGCTTTTCACATGGCTGCTGAGGCTCAACTCAGTCCTCATGTTTGTGTGGAGAGCAGTTTACTAACTGCGCCATCCTCCCAGGCCTCAGTCAGACATTCTTAGGCATCCCAGAGACGTTCTGTGACATGTGCCAAGAAATGGAGGCAGGGAAATACGAAGTCTTTGTGCTTATGATTAGGATTCTCTAAAGATGGAACTCTTTGTGTATGCAGTAACAACATGGAGATTCATAGCATACAGTAGTCTCAAATCTCAGCTGAGGTGTTTTGGGCAGCGTTGGCTGGCGTGTCACTGGTGTGATGAGTGTGAACAGTGCAGAGTGTGCTTGCTGGGTTTCAGACCTGAGGCTGCAGCAAAGGTGCCTGAGGCAATAACACCTTGGATTCATCACAGGTTTGATTTATCCATTCATGGACCTTTCTTGTCAAATTTCATAACTCCACATTCAGTTCCTTCTGCGGGGGTCACAACCCCCAGCTTAAGAAACTGGGACCCAGTTAAAGGATGTGTTCCAACCTCTTAATAAAGATACTTTTTCCTCTTTGTAATTGCTAAATAAATCTGCAGTTGTGTGTGTGTTTGTGTGTGTGTGTATGCATCGAATGTAGTGGGATGGGTATGTGTGTACATGTAGTTATGTGTGTGTATGTGTAGGTCAGAGGTCAATTTCTGGTGTCTTTATTGCTCCCACCTTACTTTGCTACAGGGTCTTTGAACCTGGAGCCCTCAGACTATCCACAGCAACTGACCACTGAGCTCATGGACCCTCTCCTCAGCACTGGGGTTACAGACACATGACACCACATCCTGCTCTTTATGTGGGTGCTGGGGACCCAAACTCAGGTCCTCATGTTTGTATGCTAGACACCTTACCAACTGACCATGTCTTCAGCCCCAGCAGCAGATGCTTAGAGAAAATTAATGTCCTATTTCTGAGAACCCCCTACTTTCCAGCGTTAGTGTCCCCAGTGAACTTGATCTAAATCGGCTGTTTAAACAAGTTCAACAGGTTGCTCCAGCTTTATTAGATCCATAAGGACCTGGGAGACTAGGGAAGCACACTCTGAGCACTTCTGTGAGCATTCTGCTTCCAGAGGATTCCCAAAGCCAGGAAACGCTGTCCTTAATATAAGCGGAGTTAGCCATCACACTGGGGACCCAGAGATGCCTACCAGTAGCAAGCCTCTACTACATGCTCCTGCAGCCTCCTCAGCAACTCAGAATTGAGGGAGGCATGGACCGAAGCCTCTGACACTATGAGCTAAAGTAATTCTTTCCCCTTAAGCTATTAATATCGGGGTAATGATGGAGGAGGGTCATCTTTCTATCTGTTGTTTCATTGGTTAAGTAATAAAGAAACTGCTTGGCCTCTGATAGGACAGAAAATTAGGTAGGCAGAGTAAACAGAACAGAATGCTGGGAGAAAGAAGCCGAGTCAGTGAGTCGCCATGATTTTCCCACTCCAGACAGACGCAGGTTAAGATCTTTCCTGGTAAGCCAGCTCGTGGTGCTACACAAAATATTAGAAATGGGTTAGATCAATATGTAAGAGCTAGCCAATAAGAGGCTGGAACTAGTGGGCCAGGCAGTGTTTAAAAGAATACAGTTTCCATGTAATTATTTTGGGTGTAAAGCTAGCTGGGTGGCGGGACGCAGCCTGCCGCTGCTCCTCCTACAACAGAGTGGCGCCCAACGTGATAGACTAAATCTACTTAAAAAACCTGAGAGGTCTTAAAAAGGAGAGAGAGAGAATTTAAGACAGCTTTTTGCTGTTTGTGGGTTGCGTGCTGCAAAGAAATTGTCCTGACTCAGCAGCAGGAAAAAACTGGCTGTTTTAAAATGCGGCTTTCTGGGCTGTGCCGCCATTGTGATCTCTGTCTGGCTCCTGTGGAAGACAGAGCTTTTGAATGGAGCATTTGGAGTAAAATGCTAAGGCTTGCTTGATGGCAATGTAGACTGCTGTGTGCCTGGAACTGTGTGTGGCTCAGGGGCACCAAATGGCTCTGAGGCAGGAGCAGCTCAGCTCCACCATGCTGAACTGTGCTGACCTCAGGCAGGAACTACCGTAATTACCATAAATAACAGCGCAGTTAAGGTTTAGGCTTCGCAGGAAACAGGCAGTACCTGCAGTACCGTATTACCCCTATGTGGTGCAATTTAAGTTTTTAAGAAGTGCTTAACATTTTCAGAAATGTTCCTGGATAGTAAAAAAAAATTACAAATTCACAATAAGACAGATCCAGACCACTAAATGGATCACAATGTTGGATGAGTGTACATAGGCTTGAGAGAAAAAAAAATAGAGAGAGAATAAAGTTAATACCCTTAAAAAAGGGAGTAAAATCTTTAAAGAGACAGAGTATAGATAGTTATAGATTAAAAGAAATAAAGAAAAATAAGCCATGTAAAAATGGAAAATTCACAGAGAGTCTGGATTCTTTCTATTATTGTGTTTTCTTTAAAATTTTTGACTGTGAAGGAGCTAAGTACAGAGAGACATTTCATTATATGGGCTGCCAAATGGAACCAGAACAGATATCATGAGGGTATGACTTCAGAATTTGGGTCTAAGGATATGATGCTTTGGAAAGGGTCTTCTTTTGTTTTCACAGAGGATGAGACCCTGTGGATTGCATCTATCCCAATATGGTATAATAGACCATGCTCTCCTGAAAGGTTGCTGTGAAAACCCTCAAAAAATTACTTCACTCAACTGCCAACTGAGATGACCCTGGCACACAGGTTACACCATGAAAGATCTGAATAACAGCGCCCCCATTCAGCAGGAAGCAGTTTGGAGAGAAATAACTGCGCCCATATTCCCAAATATTGTTTATAAATGTTCTTTTACATTTTAAGGGGGATATGATATAGATATGAATAATTTACATTGGTATAAATTTTGCTTTATTGGTATTAAGTTAAGGTCAATTTTGTTGTATGTATATGTATTTATTAAGGTATTGTGATT